>NW_027490033.1:3087086-3393596 GCF_041146795.1 Maylandia zebra
GATCTAATATACATGTCCACATAATTATGCATTATTATAATTATAATATATTAAAAAACACACTGTATTTTAAAGAACATACATTAAGAAGCAGATTATATTAGATTTATATTTTAAATAAGACAAAATTTGGATTTTACAGCAGTAAAATGATTGTATCTCTATACATGTAATAAGCTTTGCCCTGCACAGAGTGGATAGTGAAACAAATGGAATCATCATAAATACATTATTTCATATTTATTACTTCCCCCTCCTCATTGCTTTATTATTGTAGCTCTAGTAATAAATAATAATGTAAGGATTCTGGATCAGCACCATGATGCCCATAGTATATACAGTATTCTGAAGAAGGTCTAAAATGTCAGTGTGTTGCACCAAAATATTTAAGTAATTATCAGTTTTAGTTCTTAGAGTGTACCTCAAAGCACACTGTGTTCTGTTGATCTTATGTGCTGCACAATAATGTTTAATATTTAGTATTTACTGTTATATTACTATATATCATTGTGATGTTGTTTATTGTATTGCTCTCGTTTTCTTCTGCTTGTTTTCTTTTTTCTTTCTCAACAGGTGATCCAGGTGATTGATGTGTGTGTGTGTATATATATATATATATATATTTTTTTTTTTTTTTTTTGTCTGCTTATTTAGTTGGTTTTTGTTTTTTTGCCCTTTATCCCTGTCCCAGGACACAGCTGGGAGTGATTGACAAGATGAGACAGAGGAAACGCAAACTAAACACACTGACATGAGACACGGACCTTCACCACAAAGCAGTAAATACATAGACTGAGGCTACGTCCACACGTACACGGGTATTTTTGAGAACGGAGATTTTCCGTTTTTGTTTTCAAAAATAATCCCGTCCACACGTAAAGGCAGAAATGAAGGAAAACACTGCTAGGAACATGCCAAAGCAACAGGTGGAGATATATTCCTAACCGTGCAGAAATGCTGGCCAATCAGAAGTCTAGAAGCCTCGGTGGGAAAAAGTAAACAAAGCTGGGGCATAGAAGGAGAACCGTATGTGTGGAGGGACAGTAACTGTGTGTATATGTAATAATTTAAACACTGCAGAAAGTACAATTAACACTAATAGTATAATAATAGTACCTGAATTGTACGGAGCCCCTCTGATGACATGGTCCAAAAATAAATAAATTGTGGCCACAAAATACCCTCGAAATACTATTTTCGAGAGCACGAAATGGGTATAACGTGGCAACGAATTACGCATTTGTGGCAACATCATATTGATACAATTCCTGGACAGCTGCGTAGAGACACAAGCATGAGAGTAGGCTAAACCTATACACCGTGGACAGAGACGGTATGAGTGAGTTTTATTTTAGGCTGGGAATGAGCTACAATGCATTTTGAAAAGCCTGCAATGCAAGGAACCATTATTACGGAGAGACATTTAAACAGGATACTGAGAGCCCAGTTGCTTTACAGGGCCTGGACGCCGGGATAGATTTTATTGTCAACCAACTGCAAGGGCCTGGGAAGGATCACGGTTATTGGTCAAGTGTTTCGTGCCCACCAACTAGCATTTCGTGCGCACGAAGTAGTATTTTGTGGCCACAATTGATTTATTTTTTGGACCATGTCATCAGAGGGGCTCCGAAGAATTGGGATACAGCCTCTGAGATAGAAAGTGTGCGACCGTGAACTCGACTCTCTTTATGACACATACACACACAGACACACACACAGACACTTGTTTTCAGATTTTAGTGAGGACACCAAAAAGCCTCAAAAATATCCTCAAACTCGTGAGGACGGCCATTTTGTGGGACTCTATTAGCCCACATAGTAGCATACCAACTCTTTGTCCTCACAAACATGTCTAAACAGGTACACACACACACACAGACACACACACAAACAGGTTTGTCAGGTTCCTCGGCTCGTTCTCTGCGTTCAGTCCATTGAAGGTGATTATTGAGCCAATCACAGCTACAGAGCTCACTGTGACTCTTCTTCTCTCTACAGTCACACAAACAAACACACTCAGAGACTCTGACAGCAAAACTACAACAATGTGGTGTTAACACTCACCCTGCCTCAGCTCCACCGTCCTCCTGCTGCTGTGACGGAGGCTCAGCTGTTTCTCTTCCTGTTCCCACCTGCTTGGGTGGCTCCTCCCCTCTGCAGTTACAGGAAATCAGGTGTGTGTGTCTCTTGTTGAGACTGGTTCTTCCTGCTCTCTATCATCACATTGGGTGTTTCCAAATTCAGGGAGAGGATGCTTCGAATGCCACATTTGTAGGAAATTGTATCACATGGACGCGACGAAGGCTGTTCAAATTTGAAGTCTTCCAAATGCGTCCTTCATTTCCCTGAATTTGAAGGATGGGTCAGGTGTGTCCTTTGTGGCCCAACATATCCCAGGATTCATTGCGGGCCATACAGGAGATATTTTTCTGATAATGATAGTGATCGAAGTGGGAGTTAATGCAGGAGACGAACACTTTCAAATGTAAGTATATGAAAATCTGGTGGTGCAAAAGTTTTTATAGCGGGTGTGTTGTTAGGCTCTGGGCATCTGCATAGACATGTTCTTTTTTTGAGAATGTGAGGACAAACTTGAAAGAGAGACACTGTGAGAGTGGACACATCCACACTGCTGCTGCATCTGTGCTCACCACGATGGCCTCCTTCAGAGAGATGGAGGACTCACTCTGTCTTCTGGCTGATGTAAGTGTTCAGCTTTGAACAGCTGTCGTTCCAGCTGCTTTTAACTTTGTAGTTTCACATTTGTACAGACTTTATATTTTTTATAGACGTGTCATAAACCAGTCCTTAAATCATTTTCATTATCACAGATACAGTCTACACTCTGCATCATGAGCTGGTCAATATCGCAAAAGTTGTAATTCGTTTCATGTTTCATGTAAACTGCTCTGAGGTCACAGTGACACCAGCAGATGTAGTTACAGCCTCTCTGTCCCCACCATCCCGGCCCACGTAGACCGCAAAGGCCGGGTCCTCCGAAGGATGCAGCCGACGAATTGGAACACAGCTCATGTCTGACAGCAGTTTGAAGAGGAAATGGATTCTGTTCTGTTCTTCACTCATCACCTACCTGACAGCTGACACCTCACACCTGTTTCTCAGCTGCAGGTCAGACAGAAGGACACACAGAGGATGGAGGGAAGGAGGATGGATCTGCTAGTCTGAAAGTTGGTATGTCAGTTTCTGGTCAAGTTTTTGTTCAACAGGAAACATAAACAGAAGCAGGATTCATACCAGCCTCCACTTGAACAGCAGCCTGCTTAAACTGTCTGCGTGTCTCTAGCTGATCTCTGTCTCCTGCTGATGTCACAACGTCTCCGTTTTATTTGAACACTGGAGGTGAAGATGGCAGATTGTTGGCTAAAATGGATGTCTGTGGCATCCTGCATTTAATGTTCAGCATCTTTGTGAAAAACCCTTTAAAAGTTGTTTAACATGTCCAAAAATCCAAAACTGTTACAGATTACAAAGATGTTGTTTCTATGAGCTCAGGCTGTACTTGCTAGTTCACATTTCGGTAGTAATGTTGATGATGAGGATCATTATTTGTCATTGCTTTAGTTTTTATTCCACTGTTTCAAGGACATGCACTTAGTAGGGACAGTGGACTGGACAGGTCTTCAGTCTGTCTCGCTCTAAGACAGCTGGGTTAGGCTCCAGCGCCCCCGCGACCCTGAAAAGGATCAGCAGAAGTGGATGGATGGAGGGTCAGTTTGTCAACATTAGAAAAACAAACATACTACCTGCCTTAAATGTGAAATGGACGGGCTTTATGTTTGCTCGTTGTTTGCTAAAGAGACTTTTCTGCAGCATTTCTCTCCCGACTTCTTTGTAGCACCTTTCACTGTCACACATTTGATCTTTACAGCAGGGCTGTGCCATATCATATACCATACTATAGAATTTTGACATAGTAGCTATATAATGTTACTCCTACTGTATAGATCTCCATCACCCGATCCTCCGAAAACCTCTTGGAGTTGGCAGCACTCGACTGAGCCATTTTGTGCAGAAGAAGATTAAAATGATGCTTTAAACTCCAGATGTTATCTGAGCTCAGATCCTAAAGCCAGACCTCTGCATCTTCATTCTTGTGGAAAAGCAGAGCAGATGTTGTTTTCAGGAGGATGCTGCTATAATGGCTTTAGTTCCTTGCAGGTAATTATGACGACAGCGGAAGCAGCAGGAACAACAAACAGCCCAAACTAACAGACAAAATATTAATGAAAGTCCAACCCAATCTCCTCCATCCCCGTATCCTCCACTATTTGCATCTTCATCTGTGAAACCTGCAGAGCAGAAACAGTGTGTGGACAAAGTTAGCCGGTATGCAGACATGTTTGCTTTTGTTACAGGAGTTTGAAACACATCTGCAGCTCATTCAGAGGCTTTGGGGCCGTACACACTTCATTTTAAATCAGTACAGCCGATCTCACAGCTGCTGGATGTTTCTTTGAATCATAAGAACATTAAGACAAACAAGATGATCATGAAAATCATATTAATGATTGATTTGGCCTACGTTTGATGCTGAACTGCAGTAGCTCCTGACATTGTGCTTTTATTTCGTCTGGGTTAGTTTGCAGCACTGCTGCACAGTTTACATTAAAGTGCACTTTTGCAGAGCAGACGACCCCCTGCACGACTGATGGGGTGAACCAAGGCCCTGCATCAGACAAAGAAGCATTATTTCAACTGTGAGTCATGCAAAGCAGCTCTAGTAGAGTCCTGTAAATGAACAGACTGGATCCCTGTAACGTACCACCTCAGTGACCAGTGGAAACATTCAAATGTTCAGGTAGTCATCCTAACTGACTTGGGGTTTCTGCCAGTGTGTTACAAGTGAAGCAGCTCGCCTGGTCTACACACTGGGACTCGTTTCTTTAAATCACCATTAATACAGTTTCAGCTGCTGACACATTCACTAGTGGGTAGTAATTAAAGCATGCTGCACCACTCATGAGTGCTATCATTCAGCACTCTCATTCATTTGTCTTAAAGCTGGTAATTAAACTCCCTGATGCCTCACTCTGTCTCACTCTTTTCTGTGTGTGAGAGAAAGAAGATGCAGCTGTGTTTCTAACAGCTGCTCTGGAGGAAGCCCTGCAACTCTAGAATCTCACCTGAGTCTGTGACTGTGAGCTTGATGGAGTGCCTGAACTCCTTGATGACTCTCTCACCACAGATGCTGTGGTTGGTTGGTTCACTCACTATGTATTAACAGACCTCTCTGCATTGAATCATATCTGTTATTAATCTCTGTCTTGCTTCCACAGCATGTCTTCATCCTGTCTTCCTTCTCTCACCCCAACCGGTCAGCAGATGGCCCCGCCCCTCCCTGAGCCTGGTTCTGCTGGAGGTTTACGTTGAAACCAAGCACACCATTGTTTTTCTTGTGACATTACCAATAAGTTTGATGTGTCACATGGCCCTCTTCCTATTGAAAAAACAAAAGTTGTATCCAAGATGGCCGACTTCTAAATGGCCACCATGGTCACCACCCATCTTGAGGAGTTTGCCCCTCACATATACTAATGTGCCACAAACAGGACTTTAATATCACCAACCATTCCCATGTTATTACGGTGTATCCATATAAATGGCCCACCCTGTACTTACATTATAACCAATCCGCTCCTTTATCCCCTGTCACGGCTGGGGGAGGGAGCCGTGTGGTGTGGAGGAAAAGGAGGACCCAAAATGCAGCAAACTGATGATACGAGTGAAGTTTATTTACACGGTGGCAGTGGCAAAAACAGGCAATGAAGCATGAGTAATGACAAACCTAAACTGGGAGAAACTAAAGAGCAAACCTGAAATCTTACAAAACGGAGAGCGGAGCAGAGAGACGCAGACCAAGGACCAGGATACCAAGAAACACAGACGAGCCGACAACGAACACAGACCGACACCCACTATATATACACACACACACACACGGTAATCGGGTAATCGCACACAGGAGGGAAGAACAGCTGATCTGAATACACATGATGACTGGAGGACACAAGCTGAACACAATGACAACAGACACAGACTTTCAGAACAAAACAGGAAATCTAGAACCCGAACCGGACACAAGGGGGGAGGACACAGAATAACTAGAACAGAGGGAAATAATCACAAAACACAAAACGCTGGGTCAACGACCCAGGACCATGACAGTACCCCCCCTCCAAGGGCTGGCTCCAGACAGCCCAAAACAAAAACAGACGACCAACCCAGGGCGGGCGGCGGGGGCCCAGGACGGAGGGACCAACACAAGCTCCAGCGAACTGAGAGAATTGTCCAAAACAAAAACACACATGCTGGAGCACGAGAACAAAACACAGTTCAGGAGGCCGGCCCGGAGGCTGACAACTCAGAAGTCCAGGACAGTTCATCTTCTGAGGCCGGCCACGTCGGCGACGTAGATCCATAAGCCGACCGAGCGGAAGGCAGCGGTGGCGGAGTGGAGGCAGTTCAGGGGGCCGACCGTGCACACGGCAGCGGCGGCGACGGGGAAACCGTTCAGGCGGCCGACCGTGCGGACAGCAACGGCGGCGACGAGGAAACCGTTCAGGCGGCCGACCGTGCGGACAGCAATGGCGACGATGACACAAGTCTGGAGGCCGACCGCGCGGAAGGCAGCGGCGGCGTCTAGGAGGTCGTCCATATTGACGATGACGCTCCACCAGCGGCCTGGTAGATGACCGCCGATGTCGAGGCGGCAGTTCGGGACCCGAAGGTGGCGTGGCCGTCGCAGCACCAGACGAGACCGAAGCAGCGGCTGGTCCAGGCGCGGCTGAAGCTGAAGCGGAGGCCGGACCAGGCGCGGCTGAAGCTGAAGCGGAGGCCGGACCAGGCGCGGCTGAAGCAGAGGCCGGACCAGACGAGGCTGAAGCAGAGGCCGGACCAGACGAGGCTGAAGCAGAGGCCGGACCAGGCGAGGCAGATGACGAGGCTGAAGCAGAGGCCGGACCAGGCGAGGCAGATGACGAGGCTGAAGCAGAGGCCGGACCAGGCGAGGCAGATGACGAGGCTGCAGCCGGGCCAGGCGAGGCAGATGACGATGCTGCACCGGGCGAGGATGAAGGCTCGGAGGCTGCAGCTGGCGAGGATGATGAGGCTGCAGCAGGCGACGGCGTGGAAGCCGGAGACTGTAGCGCTGCAGGCGTGGAAGAAGCTGCTGCTGCCCGTGGCGTGGATGAAGCTGCAGCTGGCGAGGATGATGAGGCTGCAGTTGGCAGCTGGACAGGCTCCTCGGGCCCTCCAGCTGATGTCAGCTGGAGGTTCAGGAGAACCTAGCCAGCCTCCTGCCTCATCAGCTGGAGGGCCCGAGGAGCCTGTCCAGCTGGCGAGACAGGAGGCTGGACGGGCTCCTCGGGCCCCCCAGCAGGCGAAGCAGGAGGCTGGACGGGCTCCTCGGGCCCCCCAGCGAAAACAGTCTCTGGACCAGTGGGCACCGGGGCCCCTGGAACACACAGGTCAGAACCAGTAGGCGCACGGGCCTCTGGCAGGCACAGTTCAGAACCAGCAGGCGCACGGGCCTCTGGCAGGTACGGGTCAGAACCAGCAGGCGCACGGGCCTCTGGCAAACACAAGGCAGACTGCAGCTGCACAGAGCATTGACCCAGCTCGGGCAGCGACAGCCGGATACAGTCCTCAGCTGGCTTCTTAATCTCCAGGGGTCCAGAGTCGGCCGGGGGCTGGGACCCAGCCTCTGGGGAGGCCCTGGAGTGTGTCACAGTCTCTGGGCTGGCCAGCTTTTGAGGACTGATTACAATATTATGTGGTGTGTCTCTCTGCTTGACATGAACAGGTGAAAAATAGTTCTTTCCGGGTTGGATGGACTTAACTTGTTGTGCAGGAGGAGTTGGTGACAACGATGGCTGAATAGGTGATAATAAGGCGGATGAGTCTCTTGTCAACTGAGCTATTGACTGAGCTATGGATTGTAACCAAGTGTCTAATAGGTCTGGCTGTGACTGTAATGGGGGTGACGGTTGAGTGGCTAACTGAGCTAGTGGCTGCTGGGCAGCTAACTGAGCTACCGGCAGGGCAGCCGACTCAAAAAACACAGCCCCGGAATAAACAGACACACAGTCCAAAACAGAAAAGGGGTCCTTTTCACTCACCACAGCTGGCAGTTCCAAAGTCCTAGTCTTCGGCTGTGGGGTGATGCGCCGACGGCGCGATCGTCGCTTCCTCCCGGGCAAAACCTCCGGCGGGCCGGGCAAAACCTCCGGCGGGCAAACTGATGATATGAGTGAAGTTTATTTACACGGTGGCAGTGGCAAAAACAGGCAATGAAGCATGAGTAATGACAAACCTAAACTGGGAGAAACTAAAGAGCAAACCTGAAATCTTACAAAACGGAGAGCGGAGCAGAGAGACACAGACCAAGGACCAGGATACCAAGAAACACAGACGAGCCGACAACGAACACAGACCGACACCCACTATATATACACACACACACAAGGTAATCGGGTAATCGCACACAGGAGGGAAGAACAGCTGATCTGAATACACATGATGACTGGAGGACACAAGCTGAACACAATGACAACAGACACAGACTTTCAGAACAAAACAGGAAATCTAGAACCCGAACCGGACACAAGGGGGGAGGACACAGAATAACTAGAACAGAGGGAAATAATCACAAAACACAAAACGCTGGGTCAACGACCCAGGACCATGACATCCCCACTTAAAATATTTTTACTGAACTATTGTAATATTTGCTGCCATTGCTGCTGTCCTCTTGGCCAACTTACTCTTTCAAAAGACATGTTTAATGTTAATGAGATTTTTTTTTAACTAAATAAATAAAGGTTATATAAAAGTCGCTGCCAAAAACTGATCGCGGCTTCTACCTTGTTACACGAATGTTGTTTGTGGCTCAAGATGACTTTATGTCATCCATGAGGGAAGCATTTGACATATGTTTCACATATTATAGCCCAACAAGTTACTTATAGCAGTTTAAATACGAGCAATCACTTTTTGGCAAATACCAGAAATCAGTTTTTGGCAGACAATCACAACACCGGTGTCTAGCAGGTTTTATATTTTAGAAAGTTTAAAGCTCAGCTTAATAGAAGTAGTGTGGTCGTGAGTTTTGCATAAACAAATTTGTGCAAACCTCAATGAAGTGAAGCAACATTATAAAGAAGAGTGAGCCTAAATGACTCCCCAATGATGTGAGAGACTGATAGTCATACAGAAAACAATGACTTTGAGCTGTTGCTGCTAAACGTGCTTGTACAAGCAACTGAATCTTGGAGTGTACTTTGGTTTGTCTGCTCATAAATTGGTGGTTCATGATGATAAATGAACTTCTGAACTGGTTTAACATCAGTGCAGTGGCTGGTCCATTCCTTGATGTATATGTCAACGTTCAAAATGAGCCATTTAAATCAGCTGTGTTGGATCAAGGACACATCTAAACCCTGCAGGACAGCGGCCCCGAGGCCTGGAGTTCCCACCCTCAGTGCAGTGGAAATAGTCTCGTGCCAGTCTTGGTGCTGCCTTTGAGTCTATATTGCCGAACACTGTGCGCACACATTTTTTTCCTTCCTAAACAAACACACATTTGTAAAGGAAAATTTAAATTGAACTCACAGTTGGCGGTTAATCGTTATATAGTTGAGATGTACACCGAGAGACGCATTTAGTGGGACTTTTACACCGCCACAGATTTTCTTCTTCTTTTTTGTTACATTATTGACATATACTAGATATTTTAACCTAAGCAGCAACAATCATGTCTCTGGTACAGGCACTTTCCACCATGCAGATTAAGCTAAAATGTGACTTGAAACAAATTCTGGGTTTCCGTTCCATAAAGGTTCATTTCATCTGGTAAGTTAGCCCCTGAGGTAACAGTCTATGTGAACATAACATACTCACTGACTCACACTCAACTTGATTGATAGTGATTTCCTGAATTAGGCAAAGCGCACAGAGGAAATTCATTTGCATATGTTTGTTTTCACAATCACTGAAATCCAAGTTAGGCATGTTTCCCTTTGTTGTTGTTGTTCTTGACACGAGTGCTTCAGTTATTTTCTCATCAGTATGTTAGGACAGAAAGGATTCTGTTGTGGATTTATGATCATCTCACGTGTGTCCATCTTTCAAACTCTTAGATTGTGTAGACATTAATGCAGCTGTCAGACTGTAGGCCAGTTTCTTTGCACTGTAAGCATTGATTGGATGCTACTGTAGCAATCAGTGCTTACACAAAACGTCCCTGCGTAAACCCTCAGACACACAACAAACAGATCAATAGTATCTGAAATTCAGAGTACGGATCTTTTTACACATTTCTCACAGAAAATCACCTAAATCGCTTTCGTGTGAGATGCATATCATGTTTGCCTCATAAAGACTTGCCCTGTATGTATTCATTTCTTTTGACTTTCACGTGGAATTGTCACCTAATATAACAGGTCCATCAGTAAATGGTGTCTATCTTCAGTTTCTGTCTCCTAGACTTTGTCCCTGTCAGGTTACAGCTGAATAGATAGTCATATCATGCAGAGACTGCATCGTACTATAATGCTCGTATGATCGCGTTTGTCATAAGTGGACTGGTCTTGTTGAAACTTTGCATAAACCTTGCCCAGTAAACTGTGAGTGCTAACATTTCTATGGCATATGCAAATACTTTAGACAAATCCCACAGTTGTCTATATTTGTATATTTGACAGTTTAATGAAGCATTTAGAAATCAAAGGTCAGATTAAAATGCTGTATCACAATAGAATGTGATATCACACAATACAATATTTTTAATATCACACACAGCATGAAAGCTTGCTAGTGTATATTATAAAAATATTACAGTATGTTGGTATAACTTTATCCCCTCCTAGTTTTTAAGATACAAATTTTGGCCCACACTGATTTGTGATCATATTCCTCTGTCCACTAAATGAAGATGGAGGCTCTGCTCTTTATTTCTGTGTTTCTCTGGAGAATCCTGGTAACATGATGGCTTTCTGTCTCTAAACACACACGAGCTTAACTCCGAATGAACATGATCAGAGTTCATTGAACCAACTCTGATCAGTCTTTTCTAAGGGTTTCAAGCCTTTCTTGTTCGAGCCTCTCTTTGTTGTTGCTACAGTTATGTGTAATTATTAATAGTATTGCAGATGTTAGCCTCTGCCTGCAGTGTTGATGTGGGTAAAGGCTTTAACCATGGATTAGCGGCAGGTCCCAGCTTGTAAATTGTGGAGCATTAATGCCCACTCCAGCTCCTATAACCAAATATAAACAGTTGGGATGAGAGTTAGCTCAAGCCACTACAACAGCCAGCAAGAATGATCTGTTCATGCTAGCATTAACAGTGCCTATACACATAGCGACACACGGGGGAGGGGCCTAACTAATAACCAAGATGACTACAGGCTTGGAGGTGCTAAAAGTCAGATATACCAGGAGCAGTTTGGGTTTAGAACAAATTTTGTGTAATTATAACAATATGTAAATTAGGACCTGGTTACATATGATGCTGCTGATTTTTTAAATCTAATTTTTACGTTGCATTAATTTCTTTTTGTCAGACAGGGAATCAAACAAGTTCTGATTTCTCGAATGAATCCCACTGTTATTTGTTTGTCCTACCAACAGGGATGTTTACATGGTATTCATGACTGCTGCACCTGATGACTTTCACAGCTTGAGGACTGCAAACATTTCCCAACAAGACATGAGTGGTGGGGTGATCGTTGGTATTCCTGATCAGGTGAGGATCTGTTCCCATCAAACCACCAAAACCAGTTGTTCAGGATGTTTACAGGATGAAGAATCCCCAGTTATTCTTTGTGGTTGGAATGTGCCTACATATGGCTGTGTGGGATTCTGGCTTACTTTAGGGTCAGAGCAGTTGGTATGTGGAGCAAATACTGACACAGTCAGAGTGGGCAAACCAGCAATAGGCTTGTTGTCGTACCTGGAAGTCTGAAAGCTCCCGATGCTGGATGGTCTTTCTAGTTTTTAATGACAGGTAGTCTAACAAAGCTTCCATGAGGTGCTATAATGGAGACTGTCCTTTTCAAGGAGTTTCTCATGTCTTATCCTACTTTTTTCCTTTTTTTAATTAACAGGAGTGAGAATTTGAAATCCTCTATATTGACATGATTACATTTCTTCTATTAAATGAGAAGTACATTTTGAACACAGTATAGTGAACACAATATCCAAGAAGCTAAATCTGGTGAAATGGTTTCTTTAGCTGTCAGCTTGAAAGGCTGATTGGGGTATTTTTGTCACCTTGCATGCGGGTGGCATGGACACCCGACTTTTGTGTGCATTTATCAAAAAGCTTGGATGATTTTGAAGATCAGTGGCATTCAACTCATGATCAGCGTTCAAGTTTTCTTAAAATCTTGTAACATGATAACTAGAAAGAAGACAGCTAGGATTTTCAAACTGATCCATAGATGGATCTACTATGAAGCTGAGGGACAGCACTGCTTAAAAGATCCTTTTTAAATGACTCCAGCTGTCTGATTTAATGAGACCACGTGTGCTCAAGTTTCCTGCTCTGACTCGGCCTCAGAATGTCTAGAGGCAGAAATCAAGCACACTCAAAGGAAATAAGCGTATCAGTGGGCATGTGCTCAGCACGCAGAGTGGGAGTGACTAAAGGTGCCACTGCAGAGCATCGCAGTTGTTTCGTGTGATTAAGTTGTGTGTTTATGAACCTGTGAGTGTTAGTCCTTTTGGCAGGATGACTCGCATGAAGCTGTTATAATTGTTTGTGCATGTTAAAGTTATGCCTCAGTTCTTTGATACCATGTTGGTAGGATTATTTGGCACTAAGTTAATAGCAGTGGCTGTAATCTCCCGCAGTCATTACATCCAGCGGTATTACAAATAAAGGACTTTTCTATTGTTTAGTTTAACTGTGGCTAGCTTGCCATGTCCGTGCCTTATGATTGGCAATTTGTATGACGTGCTATTTAGGCAATATATGAGCTATAGTGACCCCTTGTGGATATTGTGAGATATTGCTGTGTTGAGTACATTATGTTTTCAATTGTTTTTCTAGTTATTTGTGACTCTACTAATGATAAAATTGCCTGTTTCTGTTTCCAGAAAACCATTGCTCATAGTCCCACATACTATACAATGATAAGTTCAAGTATGGCTGTACCTAATTTGGATTAAGCCTGGCAAGCACTTTGATGTAAACATTTCTTCTGTGGGACTTAAAGACAGTTAACCCAACTCCTGGACTGCTGCAGTCTTCCTGACAGAAAGCTTAGGCCAGGCTTGTATGCCCAGTATATATATTCTATAACGTGTGTAACTACTTCGTTTAGTTGTTTTTGTTTGGATTTAGTTTAGTTGTTTTTCTTTTCAGTGTATTTCAGTGTCAGTAATTTGTGTAGTGCTCACTCACATTTTCAACTGGAAAAGACCTGCAATAGAAACGTATTTAGGAGCAAACAAGTGAATGAAAAGTTTGACATCATTAAGGCCAAACAGCACCTAGTTTTCAACAAAAACACATAACATAAGAGCAGCAGTGACGATGCAGCTGACACACATGAACCCATTTAAACTGGTCCCAGTGTTTTTAGCCTAACTTGAGTCTTGAACCATTGGGGCAAATGAGAAATTTCAGCAGTTCTTGAAAGCTGCTTTTTTGTGATGTTAGGGACATTATGGTAACTCGAGGCAGAACACCATCCAAATCTTGGTAAATAACACATGAAAGAACAAAACAAACAAACATGGTAAAAAGAAGCCAAACGTGTGATAACATTGTTCCATCACGCTCACTCACTATTCTCTCAACCTTTGCCTTCACGGGGCTGCTGCAACAATGTACCTGGGATTACCGTAATGATGCAAATATTAATGAAAAGTGCAGAGTTGCTGCTCTCAGGAATCATTGGACTTCTTTTAATTGAGGAAATGGATCAGGAGTTACGGTAGTTACAGATGTTTAATACAACCCTAGAAAAGAGCTTTCTGTAGTGCTGTGCGATACGGAAAGATTTTTTATGTCTCCGATACAAGTAAATACAGGGCTGATATGATCTCTACTTTTTAATGTGGATGATGCATCATCAAAATGCCAAATTGTTTACATTTTCATGACCTTTACGTTGTTTTTTAGGGGGCTTCATCCTAATGATTATTAATGAGTTAAAACCGAGGACAGAAATAATAAAAGGATTTAGTTTGTAGCCCATAGTTTAAAAACAGTAATCACACATTATCCCTTTCTTTAACAGCAACACAAAAGGATCATTATATTCCATTAAATCTGAGCCATATTATATTCAGTATATTTATTTTAATTTCAGTAAATGTTTTTATTTAAATGACATGTTTCAGTGAGATAAATGTGTTATTTCAAGGTCGTTGCATCATTTTTACTTTTCGAGTTGGCTAAAATAAGAATTAGCCAGTTGCACTTTAAAGTAATATAACCAACATATCGCCACAGTTATCTACCTGGATATTCTTCAGAGCATGCTTTCTTGCATGTGACAACAAGAGACCTCTCGGTTGTCTGGTGGAGCATTTAGCGCCTCGCTACATGTTTCCAAATCGGCATTTCTTCTCAGTGAAAGCTGTCCTAGAGAAGTAAAGCAAGTTTGTAAGTTTCTCTCTCAATGTTTGTAACGCATTCCCACGTTAAGCTTAACAACCGATATATGGAGCGACTGCCGCGCCTCCTCTCCCCCTCCCTCTCCTGCTGCTACTTCAATCATGAAACTAATCAATGATCAGCTGATCGCAAGTTCCGTCTCTCTTGTTTGTTTCCCACTTTGCGCCAGAAAGAGGAAACCAGCAGATAAACCACAGCAGCACGTTTAAGCTTGATAAGCTGTTGTTAGAATTTATTTAATATTACTTTAATGCCTAATGCTATAAGTAGCTGACAGCTGGTAACTGTGCAGGGGCGGGTCTAGCACGGTTTTGCCAGGGGGCCAGCTGGGGCATTAACAGGGAAAAGGGGGGCACAAAGAAATACTTTTCTTTCTTATTCTCGTTTAAAATGTCTCGCTTTTAATAAATAATTATCTGAATCTTATAACCAAAGTTTTTATCTAACGTAAAATGTATAGAAATCTAATATTGTATATAGTAACTATTAAGTCTAATATATACCCTAGTAAGTTATAGTACTTTTTCCTTTGGGAAGATACCATCTGTGCAGTCTGCAGTTCTGTTGAAGAAAGATGTTGAATCTATTTAATTGTTGTTGAAAAATAATTGATTTCTGTGCATTTTTTTAAAATACATGCATTAAATTAAAGTCGATTATGTCGATTAAGCATCACGAGGCAGAGGGTGGGCGATGGTTCCCTTTAGTTTTTTTTTTGCTGGGAGTTTGCAACCCTATTAGTTAGGTTGTTTAATATTTCTGCTAAGTACTCTTTAAAATACCAGAATAGGGAGTGATAGGTTTTGTATTGTTGATTGTCATTTATGCTTAGAAATATTTACTTATATATGCTTAGAAGTATATAATCATTTGTAGATTGAAAGAATGTCTCATTCTAGGAGGTCTGTAACAACTCTGTGTAGCATGAAGAGGGGGGTGAGTTCACTCCCCTACAGAGGAGAGGTCGTATCTTCTTTTGCTGATTTATGGTATAGCAAACACACGTATATCTGTTTAAGTATAAGAGCCTTTTGTTAGATGGACCCAGACTTCTGGCACCAGCTTTGGGGAGTCTTCACAGGGTCACATCTTGACCTCACACAAGTCACACACACAGACACACACACACACACACACACACACACACACACACACAGGCAAGGTACTCTTTGTGTGTATGTAGACGTCATATGTTAATGAACCTATGCATATTCATGTAACCTCAATAAAAGAACAGTGGTACGGGAGGACGGACGAGAGTGACTGGGGTCAAGCGAAGGAATGGCGCTTTGTCCGGTCATTTCTCCCGTGCACGAGAAACATGAAGTCTTTGCCTACTTGTGTCTTGCTTTGCAGTGTAATTATATTGTCTTCAACGTTCCAGTGGATGGGTTCAAGCTACAAACCTATCAACAGAGATGCACATCACCTAATATGCTTAATTGGTAGTAGGCTTTCGAGCCTATACAGCTTGGAGTAAGACAGCATGCATGAAGAGGATGATGTGGACAAAATACTCATTTGCCTAATAATTCTGCACTCCCTGTATGTGTGTGTGTGTCCAGGGTTCAGCTGAGACAGTGTCCTTCGCCCTGCCAGGCTAAGTAAACAGTCTTCCAGCCAACCCAGGTGGCCTTGCATGGAATAGGAAGGAACAGACTCAACACAGTCGTTATCAGGGTGTTTTTGTTCGGCTCCAGCCTTGAGCCCACAGCTGGCGCCGAGAGGGTCTCCGCATAAGTGATGGTGCTTTTTACTTTAGTGCGAACAGCTCATATGAATTTCAAAGCAGTTCTACAGTCCAACACTGGTCTCTCAATCTCCCGTTGGAGAGCCGCGAGCTTCGCCATACTTGCGTTCTGTGATGTTGTCATTCTTGTGCTCAAGGAGCCGATTCTGAGAACTCACGGCAGTGTGCCTCCCCGAGATGTCATCCAATTTGCGCCCAGAGATGTTATTCTGAGCGAGCCCTTCCGAGATGTATCCAGTCTGCAGTCAGAGATCTTATTCTGAGTATTCACAGCAGCCGTAGCCTCTCCAAGATCTTATCCGTGCTGACTCAATGAGCCCATTTTGAGAAACTCACGCCTCTCCCATCGTTCCAATCCCAGCGGGCAGCCTTGTGGGGGTTTGAACAGCCGGTTCCGCTTTCTCAAGCCAGCTCCGATCAGCCAGAACCCTGTTACCATGGTTCTGAATAGGTAGATATCTTCAGCACGCAGACTCACCCGAGCCCAAACTTCTCGTTGAGAAATTGCATTTAGGGACCAGTTTTCAACAGGACAATGACACCAAACACACCTCCAGGCTGTGTACTAGAAGAAGTATACTAGATGGCGGCGCGCACAGACGCAGCGGCTCTATGCTCTCCACTTGGGTGCCTTTCGTTTTTGTTTCTCCACTTTTTCTTCTTCTTTTGTTTTCCTTATTGTGAAGCCAAATTTTCCTACAACCATCTGGAATTATGCAAGATCGGATATAACAGCCAGATCCCCATTACCAGTGATTATCAGAGGGTGCACAACATCCCCCCGGAGATAGCGAGAACATCGGGTGCTCCGTGGATTGTTATCGGCTCTGCCAAGAAACGCAGGCGGCGGAAGGAACGCAAACAAAAGCGGGGATGCCTGTCGGGCCTGCTGGCCAGGCTAAAGAAGCAGCCTTTCAAACCACCGCTCCCGAGCATCTTTCTGACCAGCGCACGGTCGGTCGTCAACAAAATAGACGAACTGAACCTACTTCTCGCCGCACAGCCAATCGTCCGTGACTGCTGTGTCCTGGTCGTCACGGAGACATGGCTCACTCCGCGAGGCTCCTGCCTACGACAGCCGTAACGCTCCGACAATCCATCAAGCGGTGGTAGCTTAGCAAAGTCGTACTGAAACATCTGACAGATTTTCGAGCGCCGTGCACATAAAATCGTTTCGAGGTCAGTAAACACAACCAGAGTTCATACATAAGGCACACGGGGTTATAAGGGGCTCTGTCGACTTTCAGAAAAATCAAAGGATTGATTTTAAGTGCGCCGTATTTTCCAAACAACACGGTAATAACGACGGCCCGCTAGCATGCTCTACCAAAAATAGTGCTTTGTTGTGTATCTGACGGACGAAAGCTAAACCAGTTCCACACCACTGAAGCTGCAGCATTTTTACAAACCAGTTCTGGTTCATCCGTTTCATTTAGCGATCCACTTTCGCTCTTCTCATTCTGCGTCATCATCCAATTCCACCTGTGATCTTGTGTCACCATTGCTCTCTGAGCTTTGTGTTGCTTCTTCTGTCACCTGACAAATAGGACATACATGACAATAAGAATAAAATGTGGAGCTGCTTCAGTGTGTCTGTCACTTTGTGCAGATCTTGACTGATCAGTAATGTTTGTAGGCTGAGTGCATTTTTAAAACAAGTTGTGCAAACTGCACTACAAGGTGGAATATTTGCAAAATCATAACTATGACCTATGAATACGTCAGTGCCATTAAGATGAAATTCTTGTGTCACCAACATTTTAACGTTAG
This sequence comes from Maylandia zebra, assembly GCF_041146795.1. Classification (NCBI taxonomy): domain Eukaryota; kingdom Metazoa; phylum Chordata; class Actinopteri; order Cichliformes; family Cichlidae; genus Maylandia; species Maylandia zebra. The sequence continues at coordinate 3,105,251 of NW_027490033.1, forward strand.
GCATATAATTCTAACAGCCTCTGTAAACTAATATCCTGGCTGCTCGAGGCTGCTGTTTTCTCTGACAGCTTCACTTAGATTAGAATTAGAAACGCTGCTCTGAGACTGAGAGAACTAACAGTGCTGCATGTTGTGCTGTTAGTTTCCAAAACACGTTATTCATGGTTACATACAGTTTTAGACTGATGTGGGCCAAAGCCTAGCATAGCCTGCAACGTTATTGTGACGGACACATTTTATGTGTCAGACCCAGGACCCTGAGCAGTTATGGACTAATATTATAATGTATGTATTTTGTATTGCTGTCCCTCGTTCTCCCTGCTTGTAGACGTGTGTGTGTGTGTGTGTGTGTGTGTGTGTGTGTGTGTGTGTGTGTGTGTGTGTGTGTGTGTGTGTGTGTGTGTGGCCCTGGCAGGTGATTGGCCACACCTGCAGCTGATCAGGCCTGTCGGAGGAGCTATTTGAGAGTGTGGTGGAGCTCTCTCCGACGCTGGATCATTGCGTGGCTTCACGTCAGTCTCTCGACCAGTTCCTAGTTTGAGTCTGCTGCATTATTGTGTGTCTGACGGCTTCCTCTCTCTTATGTCCCCAGGAGTTACGGGGAGACGAGAGGACAGCGAGCACGGGGTGCTCATCACGGAGAAGCGGAGACAGGAGCACTAGCACTGGGAAGAGGACACGTCACGGGAGTCAGGAGAGCACGGGATTTATTGTCATGTCTGTCCATCGCTGTAAATAAACGCACTGCTTGTACATAGAGCACCGCGCCTGTGTCCTCCTTCCCTACACCCCCACGGTCTGCCAGCCAGACCGTGACATTATGAGTGAACTTGGCTTTAAGTGACTTACAGGTTTCTCTGAAAAATACTCAGACAGTCAGCAATATTATAATTTAGATCATACCCCCCCCCCACACACACACACAGCCTTATGGGTACAGTAGTCTCCCGCTACACCTCCTTTTAGCTAAAGACATACTTCACAATGACTCACTCAGCTCACAAGAACAGGAATGCAGAGCATTATCAAATGTTAAAATGATACACATCTCTCACTTGTTCACTTACATTTAAACGAAACACATAATTGTAAACATCTCTAACAGCCTAAGCCAGCTTTGAATAGGGCCTGAATGGATAACTTCAGAGAATTACACATCCAATCTTACACGAGGTCTCACCGCTCGACCAGATCTGGTAACAGTCCCTGTTGGTGTGAGGTGGCTCCTATTTCTCCTTAGAAAACCTGTCTGTCTCTACCACATAAGATCTGGGAGCACTGGCAGGTCCAACTACTGCTCCAGTGGTTCCTTCAGTAGTAATCCACACCTTCTGTCCTGACTCTATGTCTGCGGTTGTAGTGTTTTGCCTGCTCACGCCTCCCCTCCTCATCCTTCTCGCGAAAAGCCTGTAGGTCGGGCCACTTTGGCACCAGCTTCGCAGCAGCTTGTGGCAGAGAGGTACGCAGGTGTCTCCCCATGAGCAACTGTGCCGGTGAGAGCCCATGTTCCAGTGGGGTGGCCCTGCACGCTAGCAGTGCTCTGCTGTAGTCACAGTCCTTTCAAGTCTTTAATGGTACGATCAGCGCGTTCTGCCTCCCCGTTGGCTTGGGGGTACCTGGGGCTGCTCGTTTCATGTGTGAACTGGTACTCTTTAGCAAAGTGCTTGAACTGTTCTGATGAAACTTGCGGCCTGTTGTCCGATACCACAGTCTCGGCAACTGCATGTCTTGCAAAGGCCTCTTTTATAGCATTAAGAGTGACCTCTGCTGTTGTGTCTCTCAGTTCACCAAGTACCACGACCAGATTTGGTGTGTGGTAGTAACAGGCAAATGAACTTTTTTTTTTTAATGATTTGAATATATATGAATGCTTGTGCATAAATACACAAACAATACACATATGCTTTCATGCTTTCAATTGTGTAATTTACGTGATCTAGGTCAGCGGTCTCCAACCTTTTTTGCACCACTGACCGGTTTATGCCCGACAATATTTTCACGGACCGGCCTTTAAGGTGTCGCGGATAAATACAACAAAATAAAACTAGTACCGGTACCGAAAAAGAAGATTTATTCATAACACACGTGAAAAGACCCAGGAAAACCGAGTTAATGATAAAAACGATAACAAAATAACGCTGAAAAGCAATAAAAACCCTGAAAACCAGACATTTCACACCTGAGCCTCAACTCTCGCGGCCCGGTACCAAACGACTCACGGACCGGTACCAGTCCGAGGCCCGGGGGTTGGGGACCGCTGTTCTAGGTAGCTCTGTTTTGGAAGTTCAGTTCAAGCTAGAAATGTGCTTTGGAGTTTGTACGTGTTTTGTCTCTAGGGGCCACCACATATATTTCTATTTACATTCAGGTGACAGCAATCCATGGATGGTTTCGACATGCAAGAGGATATTTTCCCCGGTGCCCAGCGGGAGAAGACACTGCTTGCGATGTCGATGAGGTCCTGTGGCCAGACCCCAACAGACGGCGGGATCCATGAGCCCACGTATGCACAATTGTCATGATTTTTTGTGTGTACAGTATAGTGTTTTTTCTATTACTGTATTATGTTTGTGTTTTGCTTTATCTGAATTGATGGTGCTGCAGTGGACAATATTGAGTAGGCCTATTTGCTTTTTTTGGTTGTTTGTGTCTCCTGAAAATGTGCCTTCAGAATAAACAATGACAATGAAAGACTGCAGTGTTTTATATGAAGTAGACTAGTGTGTCCCCCTGATCTGATCTGCATGTGATGCAAGTATGTGTCATTTTGTCAACAGAGTTACATCTTGACAGAGGAATGTTAGGTTTTGACAGCAGAGTTTCAGTTTGGCACAGATGTGAATGGTATATTTTGATGTGTCATGTTTACTTGTGTTTAGAGTTTTGGCACAATGAGCGACGTTTTGCAAAATGTGTTCAAGCAACGGGCAAAAACTGTAACATGTTTTTCACCAAAGATTTCAGCAATTATAAAAATTCAACTCAAGCTATTCAGCTATTAGCACTCACACTGCATTTTCTACAGGAAGTACATTTTATATACCAGTTTCAGTTCAAAGTAGAGATGGCACGATACCACTTTTTTATGTCCGATACCGATATCATAAATTTGGATATCTGCCGATACCGATATGAATCCGATATAGTGTTTTTTAATCAACAAAACTGTTTTTTAAATATCTTGCTGCATTTTGTATAAGTTCATACTCAAGTTTAAAACAACAACTACACTAAAGCTATTCTGTTATACCTGTATGCAAAAAAAATGTTTCATAGTTCAGCAATACTGATCAATCTAATAAACTTAAACCTACACCATCCTCCCTATTCTGGTATTTTAAAGAGTACTTAGCATAAATATTAAGCAACCTAACTAATAGGGTTCCAACTCCCAGCAACAACAAAAATAAATAAATAAAAAATAGGGAACCACCCCTCACGCTCCACCTCATGATGCTTAATCGACGTAATCAACCTTAATTTGATGCAGTGTGAAAAAAAATGCACAGAAATCAATTATTTTTCAAGAAATATTAAATAGATTCAACATCTTTCTTCAACAAAATTGCAGACTGCACAGATGGTACCTTCCCAAAGGAAAAAGTACTATAGCTTACTAGGGTATATATATTAGACTTAATAGTTACTATATACAGTAATGGACTTCTATTCATTTTGCATCAAATTAAAACTTTGGCTGTCAGATAATTATTTATTAAAAGCTTGACATTTTAAATGAGAATAAGAAAGAAAAGTATGTCTTTGTGCCCCCTTTTCCCTGTTAATGCCCTATTGGCCCCCCTGGCTAAACTTTGCTAGATCCGCCCCTGCACAGTTACCAGCGTCAGCTACGTAGAAAACGATCCTCGAGTAGAAAGTAATATTAAATACATTCTAACAACAGCTGATCAAGCTTAAACGTGCTTCTGTTGTTCAGCCGCTGGTTTCCTCTTTCTGGTGCAAAGTGGGCCAAAAGCAAACTAGAGACACGGACTCACGACAGAAAAGCTGATCAGCTGATCGTTAAGCAGTTTCATGATTGAAGTAGCAGCAAGAAGAGTCAGTCGCTCCATATATCGTTTGTTAAGCTTAACGCAGGAATGCTTTACAAACATTCAGAGATGGACTTACACACTTGCTTTACTTCTCTCGGGATAACTTTGTCGGAGATGAAATGCCGGGTTGCTAGCGAAGCTCCAAATGCTATCCAGACCACCGACAGGTCCCGCATGCCACAGCCGCTCTATCACGTGATGCATACTGCTCCAACGTGCTAACGTTCTGAGGTGAGTTACGGCGTATTGCAAGTTTTGTGAGGCGCTTTCGTGATATTTAATGGATCGGATTACATTTTTTATTTTTCTCCGATATCCGATCCAGTAATTTAGGTCAGTATCGGACCGATACGTAATATCGGATCGGTCCATCTCTAGTTCAAAGTGCATTAAAAATAATAAATAATTATTAAAAATAATACCATCAATATGTTACTGCACTACACTTACTGGACTTGTGGAAGTATTTTGAGAACCATAAGAGATTCTTACAAATGTTTGAAAGAAAAAAAATCTTTAACATAGCTGGAGACTCGTGTAGAAATATGAATGAGTTTATAAAGTTTCTGTCATGGTGTGCTGTGACAGGCAGGTAGTAGGACCCAAACACAGGACTCTTACGTGGAATGAAACTTGAATCGGCAGCTTTTATTGCTGGAAACTCAGGTGGACTCAAGAAACTACAAACTAAGAAACAAGAACTAGGAAAACAAATCAGGAACTATGAACAAGAATCAAGTAAAGAACACGGAGGAGAAAAAACACCCAGCCCACTGAAAACTAAAGAAACCCCCAAAAACATGAAGAACAATCATTAAGGAACATATTTACATATTTAGAGTTACTGCAACACCAACACTGGGTCACAGCTTCAGTGTCAGTCGGTGACTTTTGGTCTGCAACAGCAGCAGAACAGACTTCTCAGTCTTTTGAAGAAGCCCTTTTTCTTCTTCTTGATCTGACGGTCTTCGGACTTCATGCTGGCTTCAGGTTCTGGAAAAGGTTCCTCAAAGGGAACATCAGGAACCGGCCCAATTTCAGAACAAGATCCGTTGATCATATGATCTTCACCTTCAACACAGGATTTGGACTCGCCATAGGGTTCCTCACAGGGAGCGTCGGGCTCTGCAACACTTTCTGACAGAGCTCCTTCGATCGTAAGGTCTCGAGTACTCAGACTGGATGCCCTTTCAGAAAGAAGTTCCTCACAGGGAACGTCGGGCTCTGCAACACTTTCTGACAGAGCTCCTTCGATCGTAAGGTCTCGAGTACTCAGACTGGATGCCCTTTCAGAAAGAAGTTCCTCACAGGGAACGTCGGGCTCTGCAACACTTTCTGACAGAGCTTCTTCGGCTGGTGGAACATTTGCCACTGAAAGGCCGTCAGAGGAGCGCTCACCATTTGTGCTCTTCACATCAGGACTTGAAGGGGGCTCAAAGATTTCACATATCCGGATCCTTGCTACATCAGCAATGGTCTTCAGCAACAGGGGTGCAAAGTTTGCAACTTGGATAGACAGAATTTCTTCAGGAAATTTCTGTCTAATCTCTGTCAGGATGCTGTCGACCAGATCATCTCGGATAGAGCGGGTGAAGATGGCCTGTGTTTCCATCGCCGTGAGGCTCTTGGAGACACGATCTAAAGTGGCCTTGGTGACACTGGTGGAGAGGATACTTAGACTCTGGGAGGCCATGTTTAGGAGGGGACGAGGAGGAAGCTCCCAGAAGCCCTGGAGAACGCGGGGAACTACCTCGACCACTACCTCCTGCGCGGTGAGCAGTTTGCTGTTAGGCTGTTCCTGCTGCTTCTTTTTCAGGATTTCAACGTAATCCTTCACCGCGCTGAGGAATTTAGGTGCTCTGTAGAAAAACATGATAAGAGTTATCTGTTAAACATATTCAAAGCATCATTTAAATATTGAAACACTGTAGCTGGACTGTTAACCCTGTAACCACCTTTGTATCATACATGAGTTTCTGAGACCTCGATCTCATCAACATGATCAATACTTGCTATAATTTCTAAATGTTGTGGACAAAACTCTTTTTTAGTCTAAAGTTAACATTGTCGTTAACAAAAAGTTGCCAAAAACACCCAGTGTATCAAATGTGATACAAAAAATAAATACACAATAAAAGTAAATCATACACAACATGACATAGCAAAGAACTCATGTGTGGCTTTTGTTTAAAGGGTTGATAAACATCTCAGTTCCAAAGAATCTGAATTTTCTGGCTGTTTTTTGATGGGTTGGGTCTTACAGGGTTAATAACTGTATGTTACATGTGACTCACTGAAATTTAGGAGGTACGGCCTCTGGGAACTGAAGAAGCAACCTGGCTTCAAATTCAACGTCCCTCATTTTATTGCTGACGTTCACCGCCCACACCTGAAACAGAAAACACATTTACAGTGCGCTTATGTGTAAAGGTTATGTGCACGTAATGAAAAAAAAGTCTTGTGGGTTTTCTCGTCTTACCAGCCTTAGAAGAGGTTTGGCTTCCTCTTCGTCAAAATCCTCTAACTCAAACTCCCACAGCCTTCAAAAGAAAGCAAAGCAGAGGTTTTCTCTCAGCACTTACACGTCATCACAAACAGACTTTCAGGCGTGACAGTAACTCACTGCTCTCTGAGCGTCTCCCTGCTCTTCTCCACCGAAAGATCTCTCAGATCTTCAGCAGTGAGGTTCGGTGGAATTAGATCTTCCTGCTGAAGTCTGAGAAACTCCGTCATTATCGCAACCTAAAAGTAAAGGAGACATTTAATCACCACCACTCTCAGGTCCTCAGAAATGACCTGATATTTTCTGTCAGCTTTGGTTTGCATGAATCTGGGTCTAACCTGAGCCTTGTAGCCCGGAAGATACCAGCAGATCTTTACAGCTGTTTCATAAATCGGTGTGTTGAACAACACCTGTCAAAGAAATAGCAATTTAGTCATTGTTACTTAAAATGATTCTCAGTTTGTCAACTTTTAAAACGACATCAAATTCTTCAAATTACTGAAATGCAGTAAAAGCAAAAGCGTCACATACCCTGATAGGCTTATAGATTCCTTGACTCTTTTCCATTTAAACGTGTTCAAATCAAAGTCAGGAAGAAAAACGTCAACTGCTCTCCAACGATGGCGTACGGGGGATCTGGACCTGAAAATGCTCTCAGCTCGGTGGTCTCGCACAGATGAGCTCTTTTGACAGTCTGATGTTTATTTATGAATGCAGAATTTCTTGAGCAGTCACCATGGAAACTTGATGCAGCTTCATGTTGTTAAATTAAAAGTAAACACTGTGTATTTTGCACTCCACTCCACTAAACTTATCATATAAGTAAATAAAGTGTGGGTTAGGTCCTTCCTGTGGAAAGAGCCACACAAACCGATGGATCAGAAAAGACAAAGTCAGCTACAGCATGCCTTTTCATATTATGTGCCTGCTTATCTCCATTTCTTTACAGTAGATGGGAACTTTTGCAGTAAAGCAATGGCTTACAAACAGTGGACTGTGGACTAATGCAGACATCTGAAGCCTGACAGCAGCTGGTATATACACAGCTTTGGACAAACTGGCCCTTTAAACAGCCCAGAGGAAGAAGAGACCTCTGCGTTATCAGTGCAGCCTAAAGCACAATAATAATAATACTATTAATATGATTTTTAGAGCAATAATGCCCCAAATAATGAAGTCATTAATTACACATCCGTCATGCTTCACAGGAGGTCAGGAGTGACCGATGAACGTGATGCTACATTAGAGTCTGTCCTATGAGTTCAGCAGGAGGAGGTGAACCCACAGCTGGGACCAGTTCTCTAGTGGGTCCAGTATCATACTTGTGTTCATCCTGGTCTGAACCTGGTCAGAAGAACTGACTTCACTTTTGAAAATTCAATACTTATAAAAGGTAACCCCAAACAGTCTACAACGGCTGTTTTCTGTCCACCGAAGCAAATTTGATTGACGAGGTTTTTGTACCTTCACTTCTCCAAAAAGCAAATAAAGAGATTAAACAAAGATTTACTGAACGACCGTCAGAATTCCCAGAGCTAACGTAGATCGCTTTATGCTCTTGAGTCAGGAGGGATAAGAAAAGTGACTGCAAACATTGTGGAACGATTCATAGCGTTTGATTGCTTGTGTGAATGTATTAAACAGGAAACCAGGAGCTGCAGAAACCCAGTAATGCTGAAGACGCATGCGTGTGCGTTTATTACAGGTTTTTCTGAATGCTTAAACCCTAACTGTGATTCTTACAGCACAATTCCTAAAACTATTGATACTTATAGCAAAACCACTCACTGAGTGTGCAAAACTAAAAGCACAAACACTGCTTTGCACTCAGTTTGCCATTTTGTAACACACACTTTGCAAACCTGTAGCTACAATCCACTGCACAGCACTCTTTTTGCAGAACTGTAAACACAACTCACTGCTTTGCACTCAATTTCCAAATGATCAACGCACTCCTAGCAAAACTATACACATTTATGGCCATTATTTACACTATTTTGTCAACTGTCTGGCACACTGCCACATGTGAAAGCTTTTTTAGATAATTAGTTCACTTTGCAATCAGCCTAAGCACTATGATACAGGTAAGCTCTGTGTGTGGAGTACAATGGAGGGAGCAGGAAGAGTGAGAGGAGGCCGAGGAAGAGGACGTGGAGGTGAAGAAGTAGGATGAAGAGGACGACAAGGACAAGGAGGAGCAAGAGGAGGACGAGGAGGGGGGAGAGGACGGGTAAGAAGAGTAAGAAATAGAATTGCTGATGACATCAGAGCTACAATAGTGGACCATGTCATCAACCGTGGAGTGACCCTGAGGGAAGCTGGCCAACGTTTTTTTTGGTTTTTCTCAAACTTAAGTAACTGAAACCTTTCATTGAACTACAGCAGAAACAGATTGGAAATGCCAAGTTATTCTAACACTAGTGGACTTGTTAAACAAAACATTTGTTTCACTTCTTTCTCAACATGCAGCACCATTAAGAACAGTGGACCAGCATAGTTGGTCTGCATGAGCACACTTACTGCAACAGTTGTACATGCTGAAACTGGTTGCTGGCAGCTGATGTGAAGAAATGTCTGGACACATCAAAAGTTTTCTTTTTCATTTTTTCCCTCCCTTGGATAACATACACATGGCAAATAAAAACATGTAACTAGGGTGACGTGAAGTGTGTATCATCAGGTTTAACTCAAATATAATGAGGCTGTCCATCTGTGAAGTAATTGTTCCTTCAAAAACCACTGTGACAACAGATTTTATTTCATTCATTTGATGGTTTTCTATTCTGTATACTGGAACTTTTTAATAGCCCCCCTGTCCACACATCCTTGACATGAGACTTTCTGCAGAGTTGCACATGATGAATGCACACAAAACTTAAAGTGTTGCTGTCATATTTTTTTGGATGTGGTTTGTTGTCATAATCAAGAACGTGTCTTATTTTTTTATTTGTTTTGTTGCTGATCGGCCATTGGACTGCTGAGCCTGCAGTGAACAGCCAGTCACTGACTCTTGATGCTAGAGCAAGGACAACTGAGCTCTCTCTCTCTCTCTCTCTCTCTCTCTCTCTCTCTCTCTCTCTCTCTCTCTCTCTCTCTCTCTCTCTCTTTTAAATAAATAATACGTTCGAGCTGTTTATGTTTTTGACTTGTTATGGACTCTGACTGGCAATGGGAGGGCTGGCGGACTCATATTATGGAGGTGGAGGGTAGACACATTTTGTGTGCAAGAGACCACATACTACAGTGGTGATTGACACAGACTTCAATGGACATTTAGGTGAAGGGAACAGAGGTTATGAGGTGTTGGGTAGGTGTGGTGTTTAGGAGAGAAATCTAGAAAGACAGATGTGGGGCAGATTTTCCAAGTGGAAATGGCCGTGGTGCACACATACTTCAAGAACAGGGAGGAACTTGTAGAAATATATGAAAGTGGAGGAAGCTGCACACAGGGCAACTAAATATTATGCAGAAGGTGAAATCAAAAAGACAGGAGACAAGGAGGTGTCAGGGAGAATGCAGCTATGCAGCATCAAATGGTAGTTTGAAGGATGAGTTTGGACATCAAGAAGAGGAAGTGAGTGAAGGCAGAGACATGCAGGAGTATAAACAGGCTCTGGGTAGTAGGGAAGACTTACCAGATGGCTGGGATAGTACAGCTTTATTGAGATAAACTGCCAAGAAGGGCTTTGACGTCTTCTCTGCACAGAAGAAAGGGAAAAAAGAAAAGTGATTTTGAAAGTATTTGAAGGAAGAGATTTACAAAGAAAAAGAAAATAGACCAAGAAACTGGGAGGCTAGGCATGTAGCAGAAAGAGGTGACAAAGGAAAAGGCTCAGTGCCACGTATGTGAAGCTGGACCCCAAGGAAATGAGGGAATGAGACTTGCTAGGCAGAGAGTGAGTTTGAATGGATGTTCAAACCCAAAAAGAAAAAGATATATTCACATAACATAGATTGAAAGAAGCTGCAGGTGGCACAGCAGCTTTAATGTCTTCCAGACAGGAAGTTTTGGAAAGAAATATCATCATTTCCCAGATTTTACTATCTTAGTGTTCTGTAACAAAATCACTGTTGTGCGCATGGTGTTAGAGATGATGATGATTACAAACAAACTTAATGTGCTAGTCGTGCTTTTCTTGAGGGATTTGTCCTTCCACCAGTTTTCATGTCATTGGAATCATTTGTATTCACTGATTCTGGCACTTATTTCATCAAACCAAACTCCAAGTAAATACTTTCGGCTTTTTGGTTTTGTCAAACGAACTAATGTAAAGAATGCCTGGCTGTGCACTACACCACGCAGTGGGAATTTGTCTTCTCCAGTTAAATTCAGGATTAACTTGCTTTATAACACAGACCTCAAAAGTAACCGTTATAACCCCAAACACAAGAAAATGTGATCTACAGCACAGTGAGAACTGGCAACGCTTATCTGGAGGGGTCAGAGTGAATGAACTGGACACCTGTAGAAGCAGGATTTGATTTCCACTGATTTCCTTTCCGATCCGATACCAAGTAAAATTCAGGCTGGTATCGACGATACTGATCTGATACGATACTCTGAACAAAAACTTATTTTTTTACTCTATCTTTTATTTTATCTCAAATTATAGCGTCGTAATGATCACAGGACATCAGATTACTTGTTCTTATCACTTAATGATGCAGAATTATCATATAGAAATGAAAAACCTGAAGTTGTGGCTATTTGTTGCCTGCCTGCAGCATTAAAGGACTCCGTGAGAGACGTCTGTCTCGCCCTGGCAGCACCTCTCCCTCTCCTCCTCTTCAGTTCGCCTCAACATACGCTCGTCATATTCTGTGATATGATTCACTCTGAGGTGTTTGACCAGGTCAGCGGTGTTACCACAACACCTCACATTCTTGCCACATGTATGGCAAACCACGTCTCAGCTGTTCGTGGAGGTAAAATACGTCTGCACATGACTCTGTTTACGCTCAGCCATTGTTGTGAGTGTGCACGCCAAGGGGCCGGACACAATGACGGGTATCGGAGGAATCGATATTTCAGTATCGATCCGCACATCACTAGTTGAGATACGTTTTAAACTGGTCCAAAAAACAAATGCATATTTTCCCGAACCACTGTTCCTTGACTAAGGTGGATAACGTGATGAGGTCAAGGAAGGGTGTGACGGAGATTTGATTGAAAAACTTGCAATTGTCGTCCGTTAAAGTTTCACGTTGGCTTTTTCATCTTGAAAGCCCTCTCTGCTCGTGTCCAACCCGTGTGAACAATCACAGATGTGAGAAATGTAAACAAACCGTCCGCAGAACGCTGATCAGGTTATTTTAAGCGCAAGAAAACAAAAACGTTGCGCTCACCGTCGGCGTCACGGACGAGGCCTGGGGGTCCGGGCCCGTCCACAAAGGTCATTGTAACACAAATCATACGATTGCTAATGAAAATGCTATAAAGCTACATCGCAGATAAGTCTCTGGAGTAACAATCAAGGCCATGTTAGTTATTTGATGAATAGTATCTGTGCCACTCATGGCGCATGACTGAGGAGGACGTTGACCTCTGCAAGTCAGCAAAGTCTGCTGCTCATTGTATAAATATGAGATTTTTTTCAAAAACCAGCCATCATCTCGGAGGCTGACTCCAAAGTACCATCTCACTTCAAACTTGCAAAACAAGTCGAGTCGATGCGAGCGCACTGCTTGTTTCTAGTTAGTCTTTAAGGATGACAGCATTAGTCTGCTCCTTTGTATGAAATAAAGTGAGTCGAGTCCATGTGGTCTGGCACCCACCCACATTTCTCTGCTAGTGATCCATGAGGACTCCACCTTGTTGCCAGTTCTCTTGTGTGGAAGCTTCAGGAAATGACAGCTTCACTCTGACGTGTGTGAGCTGTGTGAGGTCTGTGGTTAGAAGTTTACAGTGTTTGCTCTTTGTGTCGTCTGTAATATGCTCTATGGCTTTAAAAAAATGGCCACATGTTTCTGTAGCTGAATTTGTCCATCTCTGACCTTCTGAGACTGTATTTTCAAACAGGGACGTTCTGACTTTTCTTCACCTTGTACTTCATTCTGCAAATGTTTTATACTCTATTAGAGTTATTACATTATTCTGTTATGCTATAAAATCAACCCCCATATAAGATCGTACTTAAGAAATACATTTAAAAACCTTCCTGTGCAAATAACCCAAGTTATCTAGAAGAAATAAAAACTGCACCGCAAACCAAACTCAGGTGTTCGACCTGTTGAGCTCGGGAAACTAACTGGTGTTTCATTTTAGTGAGTGCTTTGTTAGATTCCTTCATTTGAACCAAATGAAGTTGATTAAAGTTGATGCATTGATGTGTTTGAAGTGTTTTGTTAGTTGCGATGGATCTCCTGCTGTCTTTTTTCCTCATTATTAAAAGAGGATTTCTTTGAATTTCAAACATCCATTTCCTGTTTATCTGGTCCCGGGTCACAGGTGCAGCAGTCTAAGCAGAGAATCCCAGACCTCCCTAAACAACCACTTCCTCCAGCATATCCAGGACAATACTGAGGCATTCCCAGGCCTGCTGAGAGATATAACCTCTCTAGTGTGTCCTGGGTCTGCCCTGGAGACTCCTCCTCATGGGACAGGCCCCAAACACCTCACCCAGGATATTTTTAATTAAAACATCACAAATAAGTCGTCAGGTCTGATGGTCACATTTGTGAGATTCAACCACCATAAAGCAGAGATCACACAGGACACACTGTGTAACCCTCAGCTCAGGTGTGTTCAGGACATTTGCTTGGAAGAAGCCGTCTGTGGATAAATCCTGCTCTCCACCTCAGCTGTCAGGTTTATCCAGAGAACGGCCGTCCTGACTTCCAGCAGCCCCACAGTCCTCGTTTCTAATAAACTGGCATCACTGAAATGAACTGTCTGCCTCGCTGTTCAATAATCTGCTCTTTGCCAATTTCCCAGCAGAAGCTTCCACTCATATCAGCATTTTTCTGTGATTCTCACATGAACTAAACATAAAAAGCTGAAGCCAACCTCAGAGTTCCCCGTAGTGAGGAAGAGTTTCCTCTGAGCCACAGCTGAGTTTGATGCGTCCACAAAGGAAGACTGACGGGAGGACAGACTCTGGGAGAAAGGCAGATATTAAAAGATATGAATACAAAGTACGCTGCAACAAACAGGACAGCAGATTATGAAGAGCGGTTAGACCTTCATGTGTCAGTCATTGAAATGTGATCAAAGTTACCTGTTTGACATCCTGATAGAAGAAAATCAGCTTCTTGGATCCGTTTGCAGCAAAGAATTCATGGATCAGACTGAACTGGAAGAATCAGACATTAATGACTCAAAGGTTCAACTCTGAGGAAGGATCACGTCTCTGAACTTACTCTGTCATCAGAGACGATGGCGTCTTCCACCGCCGCCTCCTCCAGGCTGCCGGCGTCGGCCAGCCTGCTCATCAGGTATTTATGTCGGGCATCCAGAGCTGCCCGCCGTTCCTCCTTCACGGCTCTCGCCTGTTTGGCTACTTCTCTCCTCGCCTCATTGGACAGCAGCATCGTCCTTTTACCAGACACCTGGAGAAACATCAGCTCAGTCTACAGACGCAGAGACCAGTGAGAGCTTGGCCCAAACATCTGCAGGTTTCTGAGGACCACGTTTGACCCTGACTGGAGGCATCGATTCTGAGTGTGACTGCCTAAACTGAGCTACTGTCCCCCCTCCACTGAGACGTTGTCCTGTGATGTGTCATGGGGGGAAGTGTTCCTCATGGTTGGACTCGTGAGAAGTTCAGTCAGTTTATTCAAACTTTAAAAAGACGCATTTTCAGTCTCTGGATTTCAGCAGAAACAAATGTGAACACAGCACTTTTTGATTGAGTATAAAAGGATGAAAGAGTCAGTGATTAGTAACATTGTTGCTGACTGATGCTGTTGTAGAGCTGTCTTTGGATCCTCACCTTCCTGGAAGCCTTCCCTGGATTGCTCATATATCATTAACTTGTTTGTGTTCAGTAGAATCAGGTGTTGTGGATGCAGGTCGTAGCTGTGTGAGGCCTGTACAGTCAGCGCTGTGTGAGCGCTGTGTAACGTTAGCTGTGTCACACCTGGTCAAGAAAGAGTGAGAATGTTCAGAGCTTTAATGGAAAAGAATATTATTACATATAAAAGGCCTCTAACAAGTATTGTAGTGTTAATCAGGATGAAGTCCATCATGAACACTTCAGAGTGCTTCAGACAGTCGGTGTTTCATCCACAGAGCCTCCAGTCTGCATATCAAAGTATCCTGAGGAATGACAGTGAACCAGAGTTCCCCTCATTACATTCATGTGTGTGACTGTGAGGAAAAGGTGATTGTATGAACGTGTGTGAGCGAGTGAATGAGGCTTGTATCAGAGTGGAGATAATGTCAGCGGCACAAGCTGGACACTGCAGGTGTCACATGTGAATCTGTGCATCAGTGTCTGCACCTTTGTGGAGGTGAAGCTCAGGAGGTTTGGATTTGTTCAAAGCTCTGTCTGCTCCATCTTTCTTTCCCTCAGGCCTCTCCAGATCAGGAAGGAGGTCCTGTTCTCCTTCTCCCTCCTGGATTTCTGGATCCAGGGAAGGATCAAAGTCTCTCAGCCCAGCATCAGAGCTTCTGGCTGGGGGAGGACTGGAAGTTTCAGCTGGAGGCTGAGAGCCTGGATCTGCCATCTGAGTCACAATTCAAATATTCTCAGTAATCTCAAAAAGCAACAGAAAGGTGCCATTTTCATGAGCAGTGGGTTATCCAGCAGTTTGATTCATGTCAGCAGCATTTAGTTTGTAACTGCTGACTCACCTCTGGCTGTGTCCTGCTCTCAGGGTCACAGTGGACACTGTACCTTTGACCGAAGCTGCAAAGACAGTCAGCAGGGGTCTGGATGCATTCAGCACCACGTCCTTGTTGGGCAGACACCTTCAGTGACAGGACAGTTTATTATGCTGGTAACGTTAATAAGTCTGATCACCTGTAGAGCTCACTTAAACACATCAGCTGTAGAACATCATGTGTCATGGCGTGTCCAAACTCACAGGCTGCATCCTCCTGAGGACCCGGCCTTCAAGGTCTACGTGGGCCGGGTCCTCCAGAGGTCGGGTAGGCGGGAAGTGAGCGGCTGTGACGGTCTGGCCTTCAGATCCGCGTCACCGCTGTCTCGGTGGAGTTTAATAAACTCAGCCGTCTGCTCCTTGCTGTCTAAAATCTAACAGGACACTGGAGTAAACTCTCGACCGTCTCACACTTCTGTTTAATCACTTTTCTGTTTGACGTTTATTCAGCTGTGTGAAAACTGTAACTTCAGCCAAACCAAACAAACAACACTGAAAAAAGCCAAACGATAACATTTTTACGTGATCTAAGTGACTTATATATCATGTTTAAACCTGAACAGCCAAAGGCCGTGGGGGTCCAAAAACGATGTGCCGGGAGTCCGCTGTTCTCGCCGGCTCTAATGACCCTCGACCTCCCGGTTAGCTATCCAGATGGTGGGTAAGAGACGTCTCCAAAAACGTCAGAGCACTTTTGCAAATATGTGATATCTTGACAAACCGAGCAGATATTTGAAGTTTACACTCCTACATTCTCAAACAGGAGCCCCAGCAGAGATGGATGGCTGGCGCGGCTCTCCGGAGCCCCCAGTCAGAGCAGATGCAGGGCCAGCAGGTGTGGAGACCCCTGGCTGAGGCAGCTGAAGCTGTGGGTGGCTGTCAGCCAGCTCAGGATGCCTTTTGGGCTGCAGCAGCATAAAATCCTCAGCAGGCTGGGTAAGCTTGCGTGAGCTCTCTGTGGAGGCTGT
The DNA here is from genome assembly GCF_041146795.1 of Maylandia zebra. Taxonomy (NCBI): domain Eukaryota; kingdom Metazoa; phylum Chordata; class Actinopteri; order Cichliformes; family Cichlidae; genus Maylandia; species Maylandia zebra. Next base: position 3,121,600 of record NW_027490033.1, read on the forward strand.
TGCAGCTGAGATGGCTCACCCGAGCGGTGCAAACTTAGTTACCTTCAAGGCTCCAGAGTCAGCTGAGGTCAGCAGCTCAGCCTCTGGGGAGGTTACAATCCCTGGAACAGCCAGGTCTCTACAACCAGAAACAGTCTTTGCATGTGCAGCTTCAGAACCAGACTTGAAGTTCCAGTTAGTGTCCGATGTCCCAGAAACACTCAGGTGCTCACTGAGCAATCTCTTGAGGCCAACACTCAGAAAATCAAACCGTCTTTGAGCCTTTGTGGGAACATTTATCGTCTGTGCTGGAAAGGTGGAAACATCTGGGAGATGCAGCCTTAACACACTGGGCTTCACAAGTCCTTGGAGGCAGCTCACTAAACTCAGGGATGCAGACAAAATCAGCACTTGCAGGAACACAATGTGCCCTCTCACAATGAGCTTGGAAGCATAAACTGAGTTTTCCTCACTGACTGTTTTAGACAGGATTGTGGGAGCAACACAAAAAGCAGCTTCAGCTGGAAACACACAGTTTAGTGTCTTTGCTGCTCGCTTTAAGTCACAATAAACAGGAAACTCATTGTGTCTCATGTCAGAATCACTCATATACAGGAAAGGAAGAGGCGGAGCTTATTTCCTGCAGGGAGCGGTTAGCAGTCTGTGTCTTTCTCATTTCTGACTCCTAAAGAGCTGAAAAACACAGGCTGTTATTGGCTGGCTGACACTGGGATTAATGTCCTTGAAGCCAGCAGTCTTTAATGTCCAGGTTCAGAACGGGCAGGTGAAAAACAGTCCTTTATGTCCTCTGATGTTCAATAAACTGTCCTGATTACTGAGGGAGCAGAGAAAGTGTCTCCATCACTCACCACAGCTGGATGCTCTGAAATCCTGGAATCCAGCTGTGGAGAGGAGCGCCGGCGGCGTGGACGCAGTTTAGTAATCAGGGAACGGGAGACAGGAGGGAAACACAGCTGGGACCAATTACACACACGAGACAGGAAACAGTAACACAGGACTGTCAAAGTAAAACAGGAAATATAACACAGAGTCCAAAGTAAGGAGACGTGGGACACAGTGAAGACACAGAAACAGAAACCAGAACTATAATCACAAAACAAACTCAGAAACATAAAGAGTGAATCAGCTGATTCAGTGTTTGTGACAAAAACATGGATCCTGGTTAATAACTTTTATTTGTTTGTTTCTGTATTATTTTGTGTATCGTTCTTATGAGCTGTTGTTTTGTCAGTGAAATATTATTTCATTGTTTTAAGCTTTTTGTTGACTTTGAAGTGCTTAAGTTGATATTTTTGAACATTTAATTTGTTCGATTATTGTCGAGTCGATAAAACTGTCAAACGCACAGCTGCTTCCAGCACGGCCGGAGGAGAGGTGGCCGAGCAGACGCACAACACACACAGCTCACAGGTTTGCATTTCTAGATATTGCAGATGTTGCAGAAATTGAGAGTAAAGAACTCAGAGATCCAGCGCTGTCTCCTGCCCCTTATTTATACACCACAACACAACGACAGGCGTAACTCACACAAACGGGTAACATGAGGCTCAGATGCTTTGGACGTGTTCACATATACTGGACACAGAATGATGAAGATGGAGCTGCAGGAAGGAGGAAAAGAGGAAAAACACAGAAAAGATTCACAGATGTGGTGAAAAAGGACACGACAGCTTCTGTTTGTTAGTTTGGTTTTTCTTTATTTGGTAAAGATTCAGAAATAAAGAGAAGATCACATGTTTGAATATTATATTAACGTTCTGTAATTACAACAAGTTGTAAAATCTTTCCAGAGTGAGACAGAGACTGTGCAGAGACTGTAGAAGGACAGAGCAGCAGCAGAGCAGTCCAGATACACTGATGATCCTCTGTCAGATCCAGAGGGACACACAGGGCTGATGCTGGACTCTACATTGTGTCTGACAGTGGAGCTGTTCTCAGAGCAGTTCACTCTGCAGCACTGACAGTCATCTGCACTTCATTCCTCTGTCAGTCACTGCTGGATGAAGCTCTCCTCTCCACCTCCCAGTAACATGGCCCAGTCAGAGCGTCTCTACACACAAGCTGCTGCTGCTGCTTCAACCTCTCTGGATCATCAGGACACAGCTGCTCCTCTCTCAGCACACACACCGTCCTGTTTACCATCATCGCCTCCACCTGCAGAGAGAAGGAGGAAGAGCAGAGGAGATAAACGAGTGTTTCCAGAGACTCTTCATCAGCTGTCAGTCAGTGATGCAGCACATCCAGTATAAAGAGCAGCAGGGACGTCAGTGCTGGGACTGTACTAGGACTCATTGTTGCTTCACTTTTTCTAATCTTTGGATTTTTATTGAAGTTGCTGAAAATGTTTTTCCCTCCTAGTTTGAGTTTGGACTTTCATTCATTAGAAGAACCTTGGTGTGTCCACTCTGAGCTCTGTAGGAACCCCAACAACAAGCCCAACAATCCAGATGGACGGTTCCAGCTGTTAACTGGAGGAATTCCATCCAAACATCTGCTCTCACTAAATTCTTCCTCACCTACAGACTGTGTTCTTCACTGCTTTAAACTTGGAAATCAATGCAGTCATTGGTCTGCGTGCTGCTTTGTTCAGAGAGCTGATTGGCTGTTGACAGTGTTTGATCAGAGCGTGTCAGCCGTTACTATGGTGACCATAAAGGTGAGAAACAGGAAGTGTTTGTGTCCAATCCTGAAGCCTGTCACCGTTCTCCTCTCACAGCTTCACTGAGAAGCTGCAGCTTTACAGGAAACACTGGATCTTTGTTTCATACTGACTGTGTTTAGTACAACACTGCTGACAGCACCACCCACTCACTCCATCACTCTACTGACCTCAGAGTCTCCAGTCTGTAGTCTGGACTCTGCTGAAGATCAGACAGCTGCTTCACATCTGGATCCTTCAGGTTGTTGAAGTACAGGTCCAGCTGTCTCAGATGGGAGGGGTTGGACTTCAGTGCTGCTGCCAGATAATCACAGCTGATCTTTGACAAACCACAGTCCCACAATCTGTATAAAGAATGAAAGATGTAAGTTTATTAGACAAAGTGCTTGAAATCATTCAGTGTTTCATCATCTGTTCAGAGCTGAAGAAGGTTCAGAATGTAGAAGTTTAGAAAATGGAAACTCCAAACAGCTGAAGCCAACAGGAAGCAGCTTCAAACAAACACAACAAGAGAAAAAACTCTGAATGTTTCACATTAAAGTCGTACATTTCTCATAAAAACAGGACAAAGACTTGAAAAAGTCGTGTTTTTCCTTCCAGGAACCACATGGCTTCACTTTTAAAGGTGAAGTGTGACAGAAATGGACATATTTGAAGTCCAACACCTTTTTCCAGTCACATTATTAAAGCAGACAAACTACAAGCTCATTTTCATTCCAACAAGTCATCTTCTGACCTGGACTAACAACACTGGTCTCTATGTGCAGCTGGCTGTGAGACCAGTGCTCAGGGAGCGTCTACAAAGTGCAACACTGAAAGAACATCACACACTCATTTGCTTCCAGCACTTTCACACAAACATCTACTGTCATTATTGTCACCAAACTCTGTGGATCCTTTATTGCAAATTCAAATGGGATCAAATGGTCAGACAAAAGAGGGTTATGAGGAAATATGATGAAATGTTGTGTATTAGCAGCAACTTATTGAATCTTTTTCCTCAGAAACCAAACAAAATGATTGACAAACATGTTTTTACAAACTCAGTGTTGGACTTGGATCAGCAGGATAAGCTGATGTTTAAAGGCATTTGAGTCTCGCTGTATGAGAGTCCAGTTCTTACTCAATATTTATGGATGATGTTCTTTCAGTGTTGCACTTTGTTTGGCACAAAATGAAATTATTTGGCCTCTCAGATGCTTTTAGAGATTCCCAAATGACTGATGATGACATCTCTGGGGTCTGATTGATAGAAAAAAATCTCTTTGAGACCTTTTGTAACTGACAAACTCTTCATCTGCTAACAACACTGAGTTGAATCTCCATGGCTGATAGTTGGAGCAGGCATCAGGAATACACATTGAAAAAACAAGAGGAGAAATCACCAGAGTCTTATAATCACATTCTGTAACTAAAGGGAGACGTTTTTCTATACAAATATATGTTTTATGGACATTAGAAAAAAAGAGTATTGACGTGAAGCAGGATTATGAAATCTCCATACATCAGCCAGCCCATAATGATCAAGAAAGCTCTGAATGACGCATGCTGAGTTTGGACTAAGTGTACTTTTGTGTGAACTGTGGTCCATAGCAGATAATGAGCAGTTTAGGTCTCCCTCAAAGATGATATTGTGTGATGACATATTGGGGAGCCGCGCAAAGACATTAGTGAAAAATCTGTGATCGTCCCAATTAGAGGCGTAGATATTTGCTAAGATCAAATGAAAACCATAAACTATATTTTCTGCACTTAAAATCCTGTAATTTTCTCATAAATCGACAGTGCGGCTTATGGATGAATTCTGGTTGTGCTTACTGACCTCGAACCGATTTTATGTGCTACACGGCGCTCAGAAACCTTTCAAAAGATGTTTTGGTACGACTTTGCTCAGCTACGAGGCCGCACCGCTTGATGGATTGTTGGAGCATTACAGCTACGAGGAGCCTCGCGGAGTGATACGTACTCTGCTTCAACGTAATATTACTGTATTGAGTGTGTATAAGGACCATAAATGGCACCTGTAAGAGACACGGTTACAAAGAGGGTTTCAAACTCCAGGCTGTCAGTCACGCAGTAGAACCTGGGAACAGAGCAGCTGCTTGTTATTATGCTCAGCGTCTGTTTACATTTTGACTGCACGATTGTGAGCTGTTTGTTATGCACAAAAACAACATTGTTTTCTTTTATTTATGGAGCATTATTATTTAATAAATGCTGATCATTTATTTCTGAGTAATTGTTTCATGTACATCTACGCTGTATGTTAATAAATGTGCCTGTGTGAGATTTGGGACACAGCTTTGACTAAGAACTCTCTTTTTGTTCGTACTTTCTGGCTTTAAAAATATCGTGATATATATCGTATATCGCCATCCAGCTAAAGAATATCGAGATATGAACTTTGGGTCATATCGCCCAGTCGTAATATTGCAATAGGTTGTCCGTTAAACTCAAGCGGGGCTTGGGCCCTGGCACGGCGTAGCCACACAATCCTGGTAGTAGTGACGCTCGGCTATGACGGCGTGCGGGTTACCAGCTGGCTTTCTCAGGATAGGGCTCCTGTGTGAGCGGTCGACAATAACGTCTTTATCCATACCCAGCACTTCACGTAGTAGCACGGATACGGCCGTGGAGGAGCTCGAGTCCAGGCCCTCTGGGATCCCTATGATGTGGATGTTAGCTCTCCGCTTCCTGCCTTCATCACATTTATCCTTCAGGTCAGACAGCTCCTCCTTCATACTCTCTACTGTAGACTGCAGGGTGGTCACCTCATCGCTCCACATTGACAGCCCATCCTCAGCTTCTTTCACTGTAACCTTTACTCCATCAACTTCGCCGCACGTCGCCGCCATGCTGTTAGCGATCTCATTTCTCAGTCCTTGCACGTCAGCCCTTATATTGTCAAAATCTTCTTTCAATGCATTTCTGAGTTCTTCTTTTAACAGCGTACTAATGTCCTCTTTAATGGATTGAAGAAGCTCCAGTTTTAGAGCAGTAGGATCCACATCACGCGCGTCTGTTGAGTCTGCTCTTCAGCGGCCGTAGAGCTGGACGCTGCCCTTTGGCCATCATCGATACTCTCGCCCGAGATCGCACCGGGGCTAAAATATTCACCTGCTCAGCTGTTTTTGATCAGTTTGAGCCTGTGTGGTTTGATCAGGTGGAGGAACGATGTGATGCTATAAAGACATCATCTTGTCCAAATGAAGTTGTTCCAACACGTGTTTAAAAAGATTTTAAAGGTTGTTGGTTCCGACATCTTAGCGATTTTTAACAGCAGTCTTAGTTCAGGTGTTGTACAGCCTGTTTTAAACATGCTGTTGTACAGCCTGTACTAAAAACCTGATCTGGATCCTCTGTCCGCTCAAATTTCAGGCCTATTTCAAAGCTTCCCTTCCTGTCGAAGATTTTGTAAAAGATTATATTTGTTCAGCTGCAATCTGTTGTAAAGGTTTCAGTCTGGTTTTAAAGCTCTTCACAGCACTGAAACTGCACTTTGAAAAGTTCTTAATGATCTTTAATCAGCCACTGATCAGGAGACTCAGCTGTGCTTTTGGATCTGACCGCTGCCTTGACCACAGCATCTTGACCTCACCATTGGAGCATGGCGGCATCAAGGGCGCTCTATTAGACTGGTTCAGCTCTTTTATTAAATCGCATTATTACATTTGGGGCTTATATTTGACGGCAATTTGAAAAACAGCTGAGCTCAGTTGTACAGCGGTCTTTCTTCAAACTGAGGCTTTTATCTAAGGTGAGATCATTTCTATCTTTTAAAAACCTTGAACGGGCGATCCACGTTTTCATGACGTCCCAGCTGGATTATTGTAACTCCTTATATGTTGGAGTTAGTGGGACCTGCCTGGCAAGACTGCAGCTGGTCCAGAAAGCTGCAGCTCGTCTTCTGACACAAGCTCAAAGACATTTATCGTCCCAACAACCACATATACGCTGGTCCCTCGCTGTAACACAGTTCACCTTTGGCGGCCTCGCTGTTTCGCTGATCTTTTTTGTGCAATTTTGCATGTTTTTGTTTTTTACAGCGCATTGTGTTCTGCGTCCTGATTGGCTGTAGACCACTGTCAGCCAATCTCGTGCCGTGTCTCCTGTACAGTACAGAATGTGTTCAAATTTACAGCAGTGTGACTCTGCAGTGCTGCACTGTATGTTTGTACGTTTTGTCCCAACAAACAACAATGATGACGAGACGTTTTGCACCTGTGGTAGCAGCCAAAGGCAGAGGAAGATGCTGACCATCATAGTTTCAACAAGGAGGCAAAAAGGTTGTAACTGTCCACAACAAGAACATCGTAAGGATGGAGTCAGCTTTGGCTTTGTGGCTCAGTGACCGCAGGAAAAAGAACATCGTGCTGGACACCAACATTATCTGCATAAAAACTCAAAAGCTTTATGAAACTTTACCTGACAGCGAGGAGCCCAGGCCATGGACGAGTGCTCCTCACACAGAAGCTCATTTAATGCCAGCAAAGGCTGATTTGACACATTTCAGAAACACTTTGCTTTCACTCTTTAATAATGAACTTATTTTTCTATGAAGGTTTGAACTTTGTTTAAACAAGAGAGAAAAGTGTGAAAATGTTCATGCCTGTCTGAGAAAAGTGTAGAAAGTGTGCAGTGAGGGTTTAACTGCCTTAAAACTTCTATAATACTTGTAAAACATAAAGCTGCTACTTCATTCTGAGACTTATTTTTAGAACGTAACTCGATAAACGAGCGACCGCAGTACTGTATTGTGTTTATTTTGAAAACTCTCAACAGGATCTTCAGATTTATTTTGAAAGCTTTATCTGGAAAACACAAACACATAAGCAGGAAACAAAGAGCGTGATATGAAACGATAGACGTTTTCATATGGTCATCATATATACATCGTTCTATCGAACAGCCCCAGCTCCTGCTGTCAGTCTCTGTAAATCTGCTCTGAAAACACATTTGTATTCACTGGCTTTTAATACAGCATGAGAGTTATTTGATATTTGATGTGTGATATTAATATTAGGAGTTATTTTAATCGTTATTTTGGATTCTTGTACAGCACTGTGGTCAACGCTGCTGCTGTAATTAATGTGCTATAAACACATAAACAATCTGCAGTTAAACATCCAAAACTAAAGATGTGATCGCTGCCTTTAGAAAATGTGCTGATGCACAAGATATCAGCTCCATTAAGGTGGAATGTGGCCGTGTTAGAAACATGTTGGAAGAAGTTTGAAGCTGAAACTGTGAAGCTGAGAGTGAAAGAGCTCCAGCGTCTGTCACAGGAAACTTTCTTATTTCCACACTGATGAAAGCATCAAGCTTTGATTTCCTGCTGCTTTTATTGAGTCACACTGTGAAACTGAGCCACAGCTGAACCAGCATCCCTGTACAGCAGACACTTACAGCGCTTGGCTGCTTCCATTGGACCCTCTGCACAGAGCTTCAGTTTCCTCTTCTGGTCCCAAAGTGCAGAACAACAAGGTTTCAAACAGCTTCGTTCCAGCAGCATCAGCCACAGACATGCAGAGAGAATCCTTTGGTTGTGTTGTGTGTTTGCATATCTGCTGTGTTGCTTTGTGAGGATGGATCATCTCCTGCAGCTCCAGATAAACAAGCTGGACCTGAACCTGGTAGCTTCACTTAGAAGACACTTGTGACGGGAACGTGTGAGAAGTTTTGTGCAGACAAGTTTGGATTTAGAGTGTGGGACGAGCTCTCCACAGTCTTTGTGGAGATCCACATTCTGCATACTGCCTGTGAGAAGCTGCAGACATTTGTCCTCCAAATCCACTGAGCAGCTGCTCGTGGTGGTATTAGCTTCATGTGTGCGTGTTAGCATGAAGCCTCGGTCACACTCTGCTGTGGACACGGTCACGGACAGCTGGACGCCTGATGGACGAGTCGTCCTTCCTGTTAAACTTCTTTGAGCATGAGAAGAGCATAAGAAGCTCAGTGGACACTGTTCAGGGTTTTAACTCTCGCTTTCACTTCAGCTTCACCAACAACAGCACAAGCAGAGCAGCCCACTGCCTGCATGGCTGGGACAGCGCCCCCTGGTGACTGTAAACCACTACAACATGTAGACGGCCGTCTGCAGGCTGGATGTAGCACCACCGCAGAGACGTGCTGCAGCTCTGTTTAGTTACCCAGCTGACAGCAGAGGCTGTAGTTTACTGTTACCAACATGGAAAACTGAAGCTTCACCAGCTGGAGCTACAGAGCTGGAGAACAAAGGAGACTGAGAGGCCAGAATGATGTGGGAGGAAACATCAAGAGCCTGTTTGAAAGGAGACACATGTGGATGCTGTGCCAGTCTGTGGTCTGTCAGAAGTCAGCTGAGTCACACTGCAAGAAGCTGCAGAATCTCAGAGGAGGAGATTTGGAAGTGTTTGTGGGACAAACTGGACTCAAAGAAAGAAGATGTTTGTGAAGTCTTTGGTAGAGGTGAGCAGTGTGAAGCAGAACACATGCAGATGAATCAGGAGGTCAGCATCAGTGTCTCCTTGTGGTGGACGGTAAAAGAATCAGAGCCAACGCTCCCGTCCACCCTCGGCATGAAGCAGTGCTGTTTCTGAAACAGGAGGACAAGTCCAGAGAAGACAGAGGAAGCAAAGATGAGGGTGGGACAGGACAGCAGGACTTCCGTCACACCTGCAGCTCCATCACACTGCTGTAGCTCCTCTTCATCACACATGTACCTGCAGCCTGTCTTCAAGTCCAGGAGTCACCTCCACACAGTGTAGAAGCCTCCTGTGCAGACCATGGAGTCCAGCCTCTGTCAGGGAAGTCGGCACTAAAGCCTGAAAGACTTCAATCTGTCTCTGCTCCACCCGAGAAAGACCAGCACCGTACTTGTTGTGCATTCAAGGAGGGAACATCAGCGCTGCATCGTGGGAACAACACCGCAGGAACAAAGACACAGCATGGCCGATGAAGGACGAGGACAAAGGCAAGGTGAGTGAGAAGACCCTGGTGGTGTGGACGGACCTGCAGGGGCTCCAAGACTGAGGAACAGAGACGTCCATGTACCAGCTGAGGATGCTGCAGTGATCCAGGGAGCTCGGTCCAATCTGAGGCCGTGTGAACTACGTGGACCACAGTTTCTTCACAGACTTCAGCCACGTGAACATCTGGAGATCCAACAGTGCACGAGCTGTGAGCCATCAGCTGTTTCTCTCATCAGCTGCTGTAATGAGAGCTGCTGGAATCATCTCGAGCAGCAGGAAATCACTGATGTTGTTTCTAAACAAAGATATGGGACTGAGCTCCGCTGAGCTCCTTCTACTTTCATCCAGATAGAAACTGCTACAGTCTGCTGATTATTGCTTTGCCTCCATCACACGAGCTCTTTATCCTGTTCTTCACTCTCATTGGTTCTTTGTCTGCTTGTTTTTACAACAGTAGTCTTCTGATTGGTCAAAGAAGACAATCAGCTGTGACTAAATGTAGCTCCTACAGCAGTGATGGGAATAACTACTGAAGCTAATCCAGTATCAAAGCTCAGGAATCAGCAGCTCCCACCTCGTTTTCTTTCAACAACTATTTTTAGCTGCTGTGTTTTTGTCTTTCTGCAGACCTCAGACATCCTGCTGCTCTGGACAGCTTTTTCATTCTTTTTTATCATTATTTTGCTTTTCTTTTATTATTATGTTATATGTATTAATATGTGAAACACTTATTCTTTGTGTTTTTGCTTTGCTCCTGTCAAACTGCTTTAATAAAATCTGCTGCAGTCTAAACTGTGGACGTTCCCTTTTTAACCCTTTGTGAAACAATAAAGGTTTAAATCTGAGTATTCATCTATGTTAGTGTTTAATGGGTCTAATAGGTTGCTTTGGCCTTTCCCAGTAATATCTTCCCTTGCAGTCTGTGGTCCAGGCTTCTAAAACCATCCCAGGTTAACAAGAACTACAATCTAGAGGAGAGCTGCCATAACAGGTGTGACTGATGAGATCTGACCTGCAAGGTTACTCAGGTTTGTTTGTATCAGGACAAGCAGGGAAGCCGCCTGGACGTCAAAGTAGTTAGAGCTGGGCGAGTGTCCTCACCCACATCGGCTTCACAACTCTGCATCACCTACTGAGTAAGACTCAGAGCATCAGAGATTAGAAGGTCTACAAAGAGCTGAACCAGACTTCCTGTATAAAGGTTTTAGTTCCACAGATCGACAGTGTCAGCACAACTAAAACGTGGAGACTGACCTCAGAGTTTCAATTTGATGTTGTGGATTCTCCAGAAGAACACACAGCTGCTTCACTCCTGAATCCTGCAGCTTGTGGTCTCTCAGGTCCACCTCTGTGGGAAACGAAGGGTTGAGCTTCAGCACTGCTTCCAGATAATCACAGCTGATCTCTGACAAATCACAGCGCTCCAATCTGTATAGAGAATGAAAGATGTAAGTTTATTAGACAAAGTGCTTGAAATCATTCAGTGTTTCATCATCTGTTCAGAGCTGAAGAAGGTTCAGAATGTAGAAGTTTAGAAAATGGAAACTCCAAACAGCTGAAGCCAACAGGAAGCAGCTTCAAACAAACACAACAAGAGAAAAAACTCTGAATGTTTCACATTAAAGTCGTACATTTCTAACAAGAGTGTTTTAAAGACAGAGTCACTGATGATCATCTTCTGCCCAGTAAAACTTTGGTTTTCCACATGTGAGTGTTAATGATGCACAAAGACTGTGAGTGCAAAGAGGGAGCGAGGAGGATGACAGAGAGATGGTACAGGAGCATCAAGAACCCGGCGAGGAAATGAGCAGAAGGACTTTGGAGCCTGTTGGATTGAAGCTTTCACAGAGACGTGTTTGACTGGACACCACCAGGACAGACTTTTAATCCCAGGATTTGGATGAGCTTTCTGTCTTTATGGTCACAAATGATGCTGTAACTCTGTGAATGTCCTGGAACTGTCAGCAGTGTGGTTACGTCCTTTTGACCTGAGTTTCCACAGCTCTTATAACAGCAGTGTACATTCAGACTGAGACACGCTTCAGCCTGTATGGACCTGTTTCTGTAGCTGCCACCATCATTCCACATGTTTGTACATCAGCTTATCAAATCCTGTCTGCTGTCTTCATTTATTACTCTTCACCTGCTTCAGTCTCACTGTGTGGGCGGAGCTACCTGAGCCCCGCCCACACAGACACAGCTCCTCTCTGGAGCTAAACGTCTGCTTCATGTCCGCCTCTTTTCTTCATCCTCCACCTCTCTTTTCTCTTCTTCAGTGTTCTGCAGCCACGGAGCCTCACAGCCATTAGCACGCCCATAACTGAGCAGCTAGCATTACCCAGCATGCCGTGCAGCAGTGTCAGTTTGTAAATGTGCAAGAATTCCTGCTCCAAACTGTTTCACAGACTGCTGTGTGCCGTGACCTTTGACCTGCTAAAGACAGTCAGCTGTGGATTATTCATTGTTGTGTCTGATACTTAGAACTGTGAGGAAGAAGCTACACAGTTAATCAGGGTCCCCTCTCTCTGAATCAGGAAAGGTGGGCAGGCCGCGTGTGGGCCGCGGGCCATACGTTGATTATCACTGTTTGAAATGTGAACATTGTTCTGCTGCAGTCAATGGACTAAACCAGAGAAGAAGAAAACAGACTTTACCATGAAGATCCTCAGTGTGGATCAGTATAATATCAGCCTGATGTCTGCAGTTTAGTGTCAGCACAACTTTCACATCATATTCATCTCAGCACAACTAAAACATGCTGACTGACCCCAGAGTTTCAAATCGACATCGTGGATTCTCCCGAAAATCACACAGATGCTTCACTCCTGAATCCTTCAGGTTGCTGTAGGTTCCACTCAGGTCCACCTCTGTGGGATACGAGGGGTTGGACTTCAGTGCTGCTGCCAGATAATCAAGGCCAATATCTGACAAACCACAGCCCTTCAATCTGTATGAAGAATGAAAGATGTAAGTTTATTAGACAAAGTGCTTGAAATCATTCAGTGTTTCATCATCTGTTCAGAGCTGAAGAAGGTTCAGAATGTAGAAGTTTAGAAAATGGAAACTCCAAACAGCTGAAGCCAACAGGAAGCAGCTTCAAACAAACACAACAAGAGAAAAAACTCTGAATGTTTCACATTAAAGTCGAACATTTCTAACAAGAGTGTTTTAAAGACAGCGTCACTGATGATCATCTTCTGCCCAGTAAAACTTTGGTTTTCCTCATGTGAGTGTTAATGATGCACAAAGACTGTGAGTGCAAAGAGGGAGCGAGGAGGATGACAGAGAGATGGTACAGGAGCATCAAGAACATTAAAGTCTGGCGACTAAATGCCTCACTCCTAAATGACAGCCAGTTTTTTGAGTTCATACATACTGAACTAAATACTTACTTGCAGTTGAACACAACTCCAGAGATATCGCCTTTAACTCTCTGGGATTGCGCCAAGGCATACATTAGAGGTCGCATAATATCATTTGCAAGTGCCAGGAAGAAAAGAAAAGAGGCTAGGCAGTGTGAATTGGAGGCCAAAATAAAACACCTAGAGCAACAACACAAAAAAGCACAGACAGCCAATTTGCTTTCCGATCTTAAAATGTTACGTAGTGATCTTAATAGTTTAATGAACGAGAAAATTGAGGGCAATTTCAGATTCACTAAACAAAAGTACTATGAACAGGGTAGTAGGGCTAGTAGATTGCTGGCAATAAGACTCAGGAAACAGCAAACTTGTAATATGGTCCAAAAGTTGAAGTCAGATCAAACCCTAATTACTAAACCAAATCAAATTGCAAGTTGTTTTGCCAATTTTTTCAAGTCATTATATAAAAATTCAGATACATGTAAAGATAACAATACACTATCTGATTTCTTAGAAAAGATCAATTTAAAAACACTGTCAGAGTCTGTAGCAAAGGAGTTAGATGAACCAATTCGACAACAAGAAATTTTACAGGTGATTTCAAACCTTAAAACTAAAAACAGTCCTGGCCCTGATGGTTTTATTAACGAATTCTATAAAAAAACTTAAGGACAAAGTCGCACCCTTATCACTGAAAGCTTACCACTGCGCTCTGGAGACTGGGACTATGGTGCCGTCCTGGAACGATGCTACAATTGTCGTAATCCATAAAGAGGGCAAGGACCCCACAAACTGTCAATCATACAGGACAATCTCATTACTTAATACTGATTTGCGCATTCTCACCACGATTTTAGCCAAAAGAGTTAGTAAAATTATTACACAGGTTATAAATCCAGATCAAACAGGGTTCATTGCAGGAAGGCACCATGGGGACAATGTTCGTAGATTGTTGAACTTAATGTCCTTGTACAAGACCAAACAAGAAGAAACAATGATTCTGTCTCTTGATGCGCAAAAAGCATTCGACAGGGTTTCCTGGCAGTACTTGGGCCAAACACTTGAAAGATTCAAATTTGGGCCAAACTTAATTAAGTGGATACAGATTCTTTATTCCAACCCAATGGCGGCTGTACGGGTAAATGGAACAATATCAGCCAGATTTCCACTGGAACGTGGGCGTAGACAAGGATGCTCACTGTCGCCCCTGCTGTTCGATATAAGTATTGAGCCTCTGGCGCAGTTGATTAAAGCCCATCAAAGCCCTCCTCAACAACAAGAAGAGGGCTTTCAGAGGGGGCAATAAAGAGGAGGTGAGGAAGGTCCAGGTGTTACTAAAGGACAAGATCAGAGAGGCTAAGGACAATTACAGAAGGAAGCTGGAGTGGAAACTCCAGCAGAACAGCATGAGAGAGGTGTGGAGGGGCATGAAGACCATCACTGGATTCAGGCCAACCAACAGCAGGGGAGCTGAGGGAGGTGAGAATAGAGCCAACGAGTTGAATCTGTTTTTCTGTTTTTTTGGGGGGGGGGTTTGCCTGTCCCGTTTGGCTCTTTTGCCATCAGAATTGTTGTCTAAAGGCAAAGAAAGATGCCCAACGGATTTACTTTACCAAATTGACCATCCCAGCCTTGCCGTAATGGTCCATTTGATTCACCTTTTATTGTTTATTTTATTTTCACTTGCTGAATACGGGACAGACTTGACTGGGGGAAAGAAGGGGAGAAAGAAAGAGGGAAAGAGAAACAGCTGAGAAGAGGGACGGGGGAGAAGGGCAAAAAACAAAAACCAACAGAATGGGCAGAAAAAAAAATGCATATATCGATCACCTGGATCACCTGTTGAGAAAGAAAAAAGAGAACAAGCAGAAGAAAACAAGAGTAATAGAATAAACAACATCACAATGATATATGGGAATATGACAGTAAATACTAAATATTAAACATTATTGTGCAGCACATAAGATCAACAGAACACAGTGTGCTTTGAGGTAGGAGCCAAAAAGGGTGTAGTTTGTGGGTGTGATCACCCGTGTGTACACCTGTGAGCATGGACGCGCTTGTTTTTAAAAGGTTCCTTCATGTAATGATCTGCTAGAGGGTGTGGGGGGGGCCACAGCCCCATCCTCCAGGGCATGAAGCAGGTATGGAGGAGATCAAAACTCCAGACATCCAGAGGCCCCCAGAACACAAGAGACCAAGGAAGACCAACAGAGGGGCAGCCACGCCACTGTCCCAGAAAGAGCTGAGGAGAGTCCCAGATGAGGGCTCACTCAGCAGCCGCGGAGCAGAAGCCAGGGGGGGTTGCAGTGACGCGCCCGTGAGCTCCGCCGGCAGCCAGCTGTGCCTGAGTGACCGAGCCCCAGGCCGAGAGGTCGGGGGCACCCCACCTCCGAAGTGGCCCGAGCGAGCCCCAAGCTCCAGGCCCCGATAAGCGGCCGCCAAAGAGTGAGCCGGTGTGTACCTTGACGCCCACCCCCGGACACAAAGAACCACCAACGCGAATCTGTTTTTCAATAGATTCGACACCACAGTGTCTGCTCCCACCCCCACAACCTCACCTGTAGTCAGTCTGGAATCCAGAGCCACACCACTGCGCCAGCCTCTCTCTTCACATGGCGCTGTTGCCTCCTGTGAGAGTCCTGACACCCCTCCCCCACCCATCACCTTCACTCAATACCAGGTTGAGATGCAAATGAGGAGACTTCACTCAGGCAAGTCTGCTGGACCAGACGGAGTGAGTCCCCTCGTCCTCAAGACCTGTGCCCCCCAGCTGTGTGGAGTCTTTCATAAACTGTTTATGCTGAGTCTGAGTCTGCAGAGGGTCCCAGTGATGTGGAAGACATCATGCCTCGTCCCTGTACCAAAGACGCCACGTCCCAGTGGCCCCCAGGATTACAGGCCCGTGGCACTGACCTCCCACATCATGAAGACCCTGGAAAGGCTCATCCTGGACCAGCTGCGACCCATAGTAAGACCACATCTGGATCCCCTTCAGTTCGCTTATCAGCCTCGTCTCGGAACTGAGGACGCCATCATCTACCTGCTCAATCGTGTCTACACCCATCTGGACCAGCCGGCGAGCACTGTGAGGGTCATGTTTTTTGACTTTTCTAGTGCTTTCAATACCATCAGGCCGACCCTCCTGGGCGATAAGTTAGCAGCAATGCAGGTGGATGCTTCTCTGGTGTCCTGGATTGTTGATTACCTGACAGGAAGACCACAATATGTACGTCTCCCACAGTGTGTGTCTGACAAGGTAATCAGCAACACAGGGGCACCACAGGGGACTGTCCTCTCCCCCTTCCTCTTCACCCTCTACACCACAGACTTCAGCCACTGCACAGAGACATGCCATCTTCAGAAGTTTTCTGATGACTCTGCGGTGGTTGGATGTGTAACCTGGACGTGTGTCCCTCTATCTATAAAGAGATGATCTATACTGCTCGCCCAAGTGCAATGTCTACAATATCCGAATCTAGGTTTGGGAAGGAGATTGGCGGTAGCAACTCTGTAAGAGCAATGAGACTTCCAACCCACATAACACGCACGACCACAGGTTTATGAAACAAAGTTTGCTTTATATATTTCCTTTTGGATCAGTTCCCTTTGCTCATCCTCAATGTAGGGATACCTTCAAATGCAGTAACCATCTCAAATGCATCACAAAAATAATTGAAACAATCAAAATAGATGTAAGACAAGAAACACAATATTTCAACACCCCAAAGAAAAGGAAAAAGAAAAGAAAATAGCATGTGAGTGTCCAGTTCCTTATGGTGTCAGTTTATTCAGTTACCCACTGTCCTGGGTTAAGAACTGAAAACGACCTGAATCTCAGGCGGAGAAAAAGTAGCAAAGAAAATGATAAGGTATCTCTCAGGTGGGCTTCCTTTTGTTTTTTTCCCTACCGCCCTCCTGGTACGGCAGGCATCAACGTGTCGGCGTCCTGACACAGAGAAGGCCTCCACAGCAGCAACAGTGTCTTAGACCCACGATACCAGCTCCTCACTTGGCACCCATGGAACTGTACCTCAAAAAAAAAACAGTCTGCACACAAAAATGCAGAATGTTAGATGTCCACATTCCTTAAATGTCCTTGTTCCTAATGTCCTTGGTTCTTTTGAAATATTAAAATAAATCTGCATCTTGTGACACATTAAAAGTAAATACACCGGTATTACTGTGCATCACCCGCAGTTACAGTAACAGCACAGCTATTGCACGTGAACTGCGCATAACCACTTAGCTGGCCGCGGCTGAACTAGCAGGCCCAAGAAAGTAAAAACATTAGACACTCATAATAAACAAAACTGTCACAACATTGCAATACTATGAAAACACATCTTAAACATCATTAAACACATTTACTACTATTCTGACTGGTTAGTTATTTTTTCCAGTGCATTGAACTGCAATAGCGGTGCTAAGTGAGCTAGGCTAACTCACCAGAATAGTTCAAAAAGTTCAAAGAAATACTCCGACTCCTTTCAGGTAGGTACCCGTCTGTGGTTCACCGCTAACGACAGCTCTCTCACAAATGTTAATTAAACCTCTTTCCTCTCTTTCAACTGGAGAAAACCGTGCTCCGCGGCAGCATGGAGTTTTTCCTTGCCGTCCTTTTTCCTCTACACCACACCTTCACGCGCACGGAGCTGCAGATGGTGCCTTCAGGGCAAGCCCGGAAATTAAACTATCAGACAAGGACTACGATGCATTCAAAGAACCCTGTACTTCTGATTGCTGTAAATCTTACCAGGGTTACAGATGCATCAGCAGGGATGATGAGACAGAGTACCGGGCTGTGGTCGACTCCTTTGTCACGTGGTGTGAGCAGAATCATCTGCAGCTCAACGTGGCAAAGACCAAGGAACTGATCGTGGACTTCAGGAAGACCGGGAAACACTTGACCCCTGTTTCAATCCAGGGGGACAGTGTTGACATTGTGGAGGACTATAAATACCTTGGAGTACACATTGACAATAAACTGGACTGGGCTAAAAACACCACAGCACTTTACAGGAAGGGCCAGAGTCGTCTCTATTTTTTGAGGCGACTGAGGTCCTTCAACATCTGCCAGAAAATGCTGAGGATTTTCTATGAGTCTGTTGTGGCCAGTGCGATCCTCTATGCTGTTGCATGCTGGGGGAGCAGGCTGAGGGTAGCAGATGCCAACAGACTTAATAAACTAATCCGTAAGGCCAGTAATGCTGTGGGGATGGAGCTGGACTCCCTCAAGGTGGTGTCGGAGAGGCGGATGCTGTCCAAGATAAAGACAATGTTGGATAACACCTCCCACCCACTCCATGACATGCTGGTCAGTCACAGGAGCACGTTCAGTGAGAGACTGAGATTACCAAAAAGCACCACTGAACGACACAGGAAATCTTTCCTGCCTGTGGCTCCCTGTACAACGCATCCACTTAACACACTGGTTACTGCTACAACTACACGTTTCTTTTCCAGCTATTTATTAATGAGTGACTTTATATATATATATATATATATATATATATATATATATATATATATAAATAAAAAAAACACCCAGCACGCCCCTGCGGGCGGTTTATCCTTCAAGCTCGGGTCCTCTACCAGAG
This sequence comes from Maylandia zebra, assembly GCF_041146795.1. Classification (NCBI taxonomy): domain Eukaryota; kingdom Metazoa; phylum Chordata; class Actinopteri; order Cichliformes; family Cichlidae; genus Maylandia; species Maylandia zebra. The sequence goes on from NW_027490033.1 coordinate 3,140,171, forward strand.
GCCTGGGAGCTTGAGGGTCCTGCGCAGTATCTTAGCTGTTCCCAGGACTGCGCTCTTCTGGACAGAGATCTCCGATGTTGTTCCCGGGATCTGCTGGAGCCACTCGCCTATCTTGGGAGTCACCGCACCTAGTGCTCCGATTACCACGGGGACCACCGTTACCTTCACCCTCCACATCCTCTCGAGCTCTTCTCTGAGCCCTTGGTATTTCTCCAGCTTCTCGTGTTCCTTCTTCCTGATATTGCTGTCATTCGGAACCGCTACATCGATCACTACGGCCGTCTTCTTCTGTTTGTCTACCACCACTATGTCCGGTTGGTTAGCCACCACCATTTTGTCCGTCTGTATCTGGAAGTCCCACAGGATCTTAGCTCGGTCATTCTCCACCACCCTTGGGGGCGTCTCCCATTTTGACCTCGGGACTTCCAGGTTATACTCGGCACAGATGTTCCTGTACACTATGCCGGCCACTTGGTTATGGCGTTCCATGTATGCCTTGCCTGCTAGCATCTTGCACCCTGCTGTTATGTGCTGGATTGTCTCTGGGGCATCTTTACACAGCCTGCACCTGGGGTCTTGCCTGGTGTGATAGACCCCAGCCTCTATGGATCTTGTACTCAGAGCTTGTTCTTGTGCCGCCATGATTAGTGCCTCTGTGCTGTCTTTCAGTCCAGCTTTGTCCAGCCACTGGTAGGATTTCTGGATATCAGCCACCTCCTCTATCTGCCGGTGGTACATACCGTGCAGGGGCCTGTCCTTCCATGATGGTTCCTCGTCTCCCTCCTCTTTCTTGGGTTTCTGCTGCCTGAGGTATTCACTGAGCACTCGGTCAGTTGGGGCCATCTTCCCAATGTATTCTTGGATGTTCCTTGTCTCATCCTGGACTGTGGTGCTGACACTCACCAGTCCCCGGCCCCCTTCCTTCCGCTTAGCGTACAGCCTCAGGGTGCTGGACTTGGGGTGAAACCCTCCATGCATGGTAAGGAGCTTTCTTGTCTTTATGTCAGTGGCTTCTATCTCCTCCTTTGGCCAGCCTATTACCCCAGCAGGGTACCTGATCACGGGCAGGGCGTACGTGTTGATGGCCCGGATCTTGTTCTTACCATTCAGCTGACTCCTCAGGACTTGCCTGACCCTCTGCAGGTACTTGGTGGTTGCAGCCTTTCTAGCGGCCTCTTCATGGTTCCCATTTGCCTGCGGGATCCCCAGGTACTTGTAACTGTCCTCTATGTCTGCAATGTTGCCTTCTGGTAGTTCAATCCCCTCAGTTCTGACTACCTTCCCTCTCTTTGATACCATCCGACTACACTTCTCCAGTCCGAACGACATTCCAATGTCATTGCTGTATAGCCTGGTAGTGTGGATCAGTGAATCGATGTCTCGTTCACTCTTGGCATACAGCTTGATGTCATCCATGTACAGGAGGTGGCTGACAACTGCTCCGTTCCGTAGTCGGTATCCGTAGCCAGTCTTGTTAATGATCTCACTGAGGGGGTTCAGGCCTATGCAGAACAGCAGTGGGGACAGAGCATCTCCTTGGTAGATCCCGCACTTGATGGTGACTTGTGCTATGGGCTTGGAGTTGGCCTCTAGTGTTGTACGCCACATCCCCATTGAGTTCCTGATGAAGGCTCTTAGGGTCCCATTGATCTTGTACAAGATATATATATATATATATATATATGTATTAGGGGTGCAACGATATTCGTATCGATATTGAACCGTTCGATACAGTGCTTTCGGTTCGGTACACATATGTATCGAACAATACAAAATTTGTAATTTATTTTATCAACTTTCTTTCTGACGATGCTGTCTGCGTTGAGCGCTCAGTGAATCTGCGTTTGACTACTCCGCCTAGGCTGCACTTGTCGAGCGCAGATCCACTGAGCGCTCAACACAGACAGCATAGTCAGAAGGAAGAGCGCAGGGCAAGCTAGCGAGACAGAAGTTAAGCTCTCCTTGCAACATGGCAAATTGAACCTCCCCCACCCTCATTCAGATCTGGCGTTTGGAATTATTTTGGTTTTCATGTGACGTATGACCCTGAAGGTAAGCACGTCATGGACTAAAGTAAAACAGTATGTTGGATGTGCCACGCAATGCTTAATTACATGGGTGGGAACTAGTGTGTTAGCGCAGTTAGCTCGTTAACGTGTTGGCCGTCTAGCCCGATGCACGGGGCGATCAGGGGTAGCTCGTTAAAGGAGATTTGCCGTGTTGTGGCGTTAAGGTCATTTCAACGAGATTAACCTGAAAGCACTAGTGGGAACACAACGAATATGACTGCACATTTACTCCGACATCATCCTAGTGCAAAGACAAGTGGAAGCAGACAAAAACAACAAGCACGCATGCTACAAACTTTACCAGAGTCATTTAGACAGCTGTTAGCACATGATTCTCCTTATGGGGACCTGATATGTTTAATATGCTGCTGAGAATATAGCCCAGAAGAAGCGTATAGTATAGCTTTTATTTTGGAAAGAGACATTTCTCTGTAATAAACTCTCTTTTCCAAAGATGAGTGATTCCTCAGTCAGATACAGGGCTCGCAATATCGCTAGCCCGACGTCCTGAGGCTAGCGATTTTTCCAGTCGGGCTACCAAAATCTATCTCTGCCCTGCCCGTCGGGCTATTGTAGGAAGGAAAAATATATGTCAATGCTTTTGCATTCTTTCGGAAATGTAGCTGGGTAATTATGTCATTGGCATTGTTTTTTGCTTTCACTTTGCAATCGCGCGAACTGTGTGTAGAGAGCGACAGCACTGATTGGTGAGTGGTGATAATTTGTGCACCAATTCCTCTGACATCGTCTTATTAATCGTTAGCTTACTATGCAAACATGACAAGTGAAATCTCCCGCAGCTTAAACATGTGAGAGGTTGATCGCGCAGAGAATCGCTGAGTGTTATGTGAGTGCGTGTGTAAAAGCAGCAGGATATATATTTTAGTTCTGCTGAGCCAAATAAGACAGGTCAGGGTGAAGAAGTGACAGCCAAAGAAAAGCTTACCACAAAACGGAAAAGTTATGACAAATCAGACTATAAGGCAAAAAGAAAGTGCAGCTTTATGGTTTCATGGACAAAATAATTTCTGTGGCTGCAATATGATGAGCTATATACAGTGGGGCAAAAAAGTATTTAGTCAGCCACCGATTGTGCAAGTTCCCCCACTTAAAATGATGACAGAGGTCAGTAATTTGCACCAGAGGTACACTTCAACTGTGAGAGACAGAATGTGAAAAAAAAATCCATGAATCCACATGGTAGGATTTGTAAAGAATTTATTCGTAAATCAGGGTGGAAAATAAGTATTTGGTCAATAACAAAAATATAACTCAATACTTTGTAACATAACCTTTGTTGGCAATAACAGAGGTCAAACGTTTACTATAGGTCTTTACCAGGTTTGCACACACAGTAGCTGGTATTTTGGCCCATTCCTCCATGCAGATCTTCTCGAGAGCAGTGATGTTTTGGGGCTGTCGCCGAGCAACACGGACTTTCAACTCCCGCCACAGATTTTCTATGGGGTTGAGGTCTGGAGACTGGCTAGGCCACTCCAGGACTTTCAAATGCTTCTTACGGAGCCACTCCTTTGTTGCCCAGGCGGTGTGTTTTGGATCATTGTCATGTTGGAAGACCCAGCCTCGTTTCATCTTCAAAGTTCTCACTGATGGAAGGAGGTTTTGGCTCAAAATCTGACGATACATGGCCCCATTCATTCTGTCCTTAACACGGATCAGTCGTCCTGTCCCCTTGGCAGAAAAACAGCCCCATAGCATGATGTTTCCACCCCCATGCTTCACAGTAGGTATGGTGTTCTTGGGATGCAACTCAGTATTCTTCTTCCTCCAAACACGACGAGTTGAGTTTATACCAAAAAGTTCTACTTTGGTTTCATCTGACCACATGACATTCTCCCAATCCTCTGCTGTATCATCCATGTGCTCTCTGGCAAACTTCAGACGGGCCTGGACATGCACTGGCTTCAGCAGCGGAACACGTCTGGCACTGCGGGATTTGATTCCCTGCCGTTGTAGTGTGTTACTGATGGTGACCTTTGTTACTTTGGTCCCAGCTCTCTGCAGGTCATTCACCAGGTCCCCCCGTGTGGTTCTGGGATCTTTGCTCACCGTTCTCATGATCATTTTGACCCCACGGGATGAGATCTTGCGTGGAGCCCCAGATCGAGGGAGATTATCAGTGGTCTTGTATGTCTTCCATTTTCTGATGATTGCTCCCACAGTTGATTTTTTCACACCAAGCTGCTTGCCTATTGTAGATTCACTCTTCCCAGTCTGGTGCAGGTCTACAATACTTTTCCTGGTGTCCTTCGAAAGCTCTTTGGTCTTGGCCATGGCGGAGTTTGGAGTCTGACTGTTTGAGGCTGTGGACAGGTGTCTTTTATACAGATGATGAGTTCAAACAGGTGCCATTCATACAGGTAACGAGTGGGGGACAGAAAAGCTTCTTACAGAAGACGTTACAGGTCTGTGAGAGCCAGAGATTTTCCTTGTTTGAGGTGACCAAATACTTATTTTCCACCCTAATTTACGAATAAATTCTTTACAAATCCTACCATGTGGATTCATGGATTTTTTTTTCACATTCTGTCTCTCACAGTTGACGTGTACCTCTGGTGCAAATTACTGACCTCTGTCATCATTTTAAGTGGGGATACTTGCACAATCGGTGGCTGACTAAATACTTTTTTGCCCCATTGTAACCAGGGCTGCACATAAGTGGTCCCCAGGTGCGCATTCGCTGTCAAAATAAAAAACACGCACAAGGGTTAGGGTTAAATTTAAAAACTGTACTTTTGAGTTAAAATATATATTTATAATTTTAATAAATGACAAATTAAAAAGGCATGAACATTTCTTTTTGTATCGAAAAAATATCGAACCGTGACACCAAAGTATCGAACCGAACCGAACCGTGAATTTTGTGTATTGTTGCACCCCTAATATGTATATATTGTACTATTCTTAGTTAGCATATTGTCTGTCTTGTCTTAATGTTGGTTTATGTTGGTTTATAATGGAGCACTGTAACAAAAAAATAATTTCCCCCAGGGATCAATAAAGTATTCTGATTCTGATTAGAGATGAATCAGAATCAGAATCAGAAAGGGTTTTATTGCCAAATGTTGAGCAGGTTTACAACATTAGGAAATTGCTGCGGTGCTTCAGTGCAAACATACTGTCATAAATTACGCTTAAATAGACATTAAAATAAAAATAAGAATAAGAATTAAAAGTGCTAAGTAGATAGATATATACATGAGTGCAGGTGGTGATCAGAACATGAAATTCAGGGCCTTTCAATTAATGGAGAACAGCATAAATTGTCCATCTATGCAGACGATGTACTTTTATACATTTCAAATCCTGCAGTCAGTTTACCTCATTTAAAAGAAATTATTAGTACATACGTTTACCTCTCTGGTTACACAGTTAATATTAACAAAACATTGGCAATGGATATAGGAGGAAACATTTCACTAACATTCAAGGAGCGATGTGGCTTTAAATGGCCAAACGAAGGTATCAAGTATTTAGGAATTCAAATTCCTCACTCATTATCAGACTTGTTTAAAGTAAATTATGAAGTTATAGTTGCAAAAATAAAAAAAGATTTAGAGAGATGGACAGTCCTGCCTCTGTCTTTCTTGGGTCGGATCGAGAGTATACGTATGAATGTATTGCCAAGACTTCTAGACCTTTTTCAAATGCTGCCTATTAACATTCCCAACTCTACATTTGATAATTTAGATAAACTTTTTTCCAAATTTATATGGCAAGGCAAACGCCCAAGGATCAAGTTCCAAACATTAAAACTGTCAAAGCTGCAGGGGGGATTGGCTGTTCCAAACCTGAAATATTATTTCTGGGCAGCTCAGATGAGACCCCTGACTGTATGGGTGCGGGATTTGTCTGAAACTCAGTGGCTAAACATTGAGAAGACAATGTGCGAAAGATCATTGGAATCCCTGCTTTGTTCTAACATTTCAATTAAAAATGTGCATATGGGGGAACGGACGAGGGTCACACTAAAGATTTGGCGTAGAATCAAACAATCATTTGGTCTTCCAAAAGAAATTTCAATGTTATCAAGCCTCTCCTCCCTGCAGGGTTTTTCTCCTATTGTGGAAGACTCTGGCTTCAGAGCATGGTCACATAGCGGGCTTCATCAACTTTGTCATGTTGTGAGGAATGGGCACCTGAGCTCATTTGAACAGTTGAGGTCAGTTTCGGCTTCCTTCTTCTGACTTTTTTAGATTTCTGCAGCTAAGAAGCTTTTTGACAAAACATAAAGAATGGAGGCAAGTTTTGGAGCCCTCAGCCATTGAGGAAATATTTCTAAAAACATTTCAAAGTAATTCCTCCCCAAAATTAATCAGTCATTTTTATAATGCATTTATGAGTTTCAATACAAATGCAACTTTGGATATTAAGGCAAGGTGGGAAGCTGAGACTGGCACTCAAATCTCAGAGGACACCTGGGAAGAGGTGTTCGGTGAAGCCCATCTGGTGACTAATTCTGGGCTGTGGAGAGAATTTAAATAGAAGGTGGTCATGAGATATTTTAGAACCCCAGAGATAATTGCCAAAATGAAGCCTACAAATCCTGACACCTGCTGGCGAAATTGTGGTACTTCTTTAGGAACCCACTCACATATATTCTGGTCATGCCCAAAAATCTGCTCACTTTGGAATGACATATTTAAAGTTCTCAATACAGTTTTCCAACAATACAAAGACCAACAGTTAGCCATTTTAGGAGTCTTACCAAATGGTTTTGCGGGAAACAATAAAACGTATCTCTTAAGAATCTTACAGCAGCACTAAAGTGTATCACTATTAAATGGCTGAATCTTGACCCATCTTCATATAATATGTGGATTGATAAAGCAAGATAAATTTACCAGATGGAGGAAATAACATCTGCTCTGCGGATTCAGAGAGAATTGTTTACTGAGCGTTGGCGACCCATACATGCTTTACTGTTTCAATAATTTAGCATAGGTCTCTTTCGTTTTGTTCATTTATGGCTAAGTTTGTCACATGTTATTTAATATTACATAAAGTTTTTGTTTTCTTTTTGTTTTTGTTGTTGTCTGTTTGTTTGTTTGCTTGCTTGGGTTTTGTTTTGCTTCCCAGTTTTGTTTTGTGCTTCCTAATTGCAGTTCTTATTTTAATCTACATTTCTGCATTGCAGTTCCTGTAACTGTCCTACTTGTGAACATCGACAAGCACAAGTTGCAATGTTGTAAATTATAATAAAATTTTAGTTAAAAAAAAAAAAAAAAGAACATTAAAGTCGTACATTTCTCATAAAAACAGGACAAAGACTTGAAAAAGTCGTGTTTTTCCTTCCAGGAACCACATGGCTTCACTTTTAAAGGTGAAGTGTGAAAGAAATGGACATATTTGAAGTCCAACACCTTTTTCCAGTCACATTATTAAAGCAGACAAACTACAAGCTCATTTTCATTCCAACAAGTCATCTTCTGACCTGGACTAACAACACTGGTCTCTATGTGCAGCTGGCTGTGAGACCAGTGCTCAGGGAGCGTCTACAAAGTGCAACACTGAAAGAACATCACACACTCATTTGCTTCCAGCACTTTCACACAAACATCTACTGTCATTATTGTCACCAAACTCTGTGGATCCTTTATTGCAAATTCAAATGGGATCAAATGGTCAGACAAAAGAGGGTTATGAGGAAATATGATGAAATGTTGTGTATTAGCAGCAAGTTATTGAATCTTTTTCCTCAGAAACCAAACAAAATGATTGACAAACATGTTTTTACAAACTCAGTGTTGGACTTGGATCAGCAGGATAAGCTGATGTTTAAAGGCATTTGAGTCTCGCTGTATGAGAGTCCAGTTCTTACTCAATATTTATGGATGATGTTCTTTCAGTGTTGCACTTTGTAGACGCTCCCTGAGCCTCACAGCCAGCTGCACATGGACCAGCTGACATTACCCAGCATTAGAGGCGGCTGTAAAAAATTCATGTTCCCATTTAAATGGTTTTAATTTGAATAAAACGATGTTGATTCATTCAATCCTGAATCGATGTTTAATATAAATGTATTTTGCCAGAATCTCAGGTTAAAGCTCACAAACTATTTCAACAAGCAGCAAACAGCTAAAACAGTAAATGAGAGCAGCTAAACACACAAAGATGGAAACACAGAGCGTGGATCGTTCACTCGACGGCACGTACACGGACACGCCGTCGGGGCTGAAAGTGGACAGCTCACAGATCCTGAAGCTGCAGGTTTCATCTGTCTCCAACCAAAACTGAGTGAAGCAGCAGCAAAAGAAGATCCAAACTCTGCTTCACGTTTGATCAATATGCTCATGAATTCTCTCTGACTTTGGCTGTTCCTGCCTGCACAGCTCTCTCTCTCTCAGTGGACTCCAAGAACAGCTTCAAACATCTGTTTCTGCATCATTCACTGTTTATTAGCCACCAGTCTGCTGTTGTGTTCAGTGCTGTCGGCCTCTGACAGTAAAGCCTCATTTCTGCTGTTCCATGGAAACTTTTTAAAATGATGACAGATTACAAACTCTCAGCTGTGTCTGTAATCAAACCTCTGTAACTTTGCTTCACTTCAGCAGCATCAGCTCATGTTCACATGTTGATTCATGGTTTTCATGGTTGATTTACCTCATTTTTTCAAAAATGACCTCTGATAGGAAAGTCTCATTTCTGCTGCTCAACACTGAAGAAATGTAAACTTTTCAAAATGATGACAAATTGGAAAACACCTAAACCCAGGAGATGTAACCCTTCTCTCTGGGGCGGAGGCAAGCGGACCACCTCTTTGATTAGAGCTGTGTCTCTAATCAAAGCAGATTTTTTTTTTAATATCTTGCTGCATTTTGTATAAGTTCATACTCAAGTTTAAAAAATCTAAACACTAAAGCTGTTCTGTTATACCTGTCTGCAAAAACACACTGCAGCCAAAACATTAGAATATAGTGATCTTTGTATTTAAACTTTTTTCAGAACTTTAAATCTAAGTATTTAAAGTAATATTCAAAAGTCATTTAAATCATTTTTATGCAGACTTCAAAAACTCTGGTTGTGAATAAAAGAAGTGCAACATCAGCACAAAATAATGTTTCTATTGAACAACTAACACAAACAGGTTGTAGAATGGAGCCTTTTATACTCACAGCTGAACAGAAACAACATCCAGAGTGGAAAACAGTGCAAATAACTGCAAACAGGCTTCATGACACTCATGTTTGATCAGATTCACTCCCTGCTCTCACACACCAACTCCAGACCTGCATTCATCTTTTCCCTCTGAACCCCCCAAACATACAAACCCTGAGACACTACCATTGCCCTTTCACTGACTGCCCCACTCCACCATTTGACCCTTAGAACTGAAGACGCTTCTCTCATAAGAGGTGAAACATCTTCAAGGAAGTCCAGACGCTTTTCTTTCCAAGCTCCTTAGACTACGATGACCTGGATGTCTGAGAACCTTCACAGACTGATTTTACAAGAACAACTTGTGTCAAAAATCCCTGGCAGTGCCTCTCTGTCACACACACAAATCACTACAGTTACAAATTTAATAACTTAAAAAGTAAAAAGACCACTTTTGAGCCGTGTCTTTTTGGCCATAACAAATACCAAAAGAACCGAAATTTAATAACATTAAAACCAAACAATAAATGAGCAAAGTAGTGCATGATAAATATAGATGACAAATACAAAGTGCAATATAGAAACACTGGGTAAAAAGAAATGAACAATTAAAAAGGAGGATAAAAGATGTGAGCAGTAGTTAAACAGTAGAAATAAATATATAATAAACAAACAAAAATAGATAATAAATGAAAGCCAGGTCTGAAAGGTGAGTTTGGGTTTAAAAGCATGAAAACACACTGCTGTCTTCAGGAAGGCTGCTCCAGTAACAGAAAGTCATCTACATGTGGGTTTAGTTCTGACTTTAGGCACAAGTAAAAAAATAAAATAAAATAAAAACATCTGTCCAGACAACCTGACAGTCAAAAATATAAACTCAGGAACTTAAAAGGAAAATTGTGCTGACTTTGAACGTCCGCATCAAGATAAACTTACAGATTTAAGAGTCAAAAAGTGTCAAAACGTCTGTATCCTTACCTGAGAGTTTCAAGTTTACAGTCAGGACTCTTTAGTCCAACACACAGCAAATCCAATTCTGAATCCTGCAGTTTGTCCGAGCTCAGGTCCAGCTCTCTCAGATGATTGGATGGGGAGCTGAGAATTTCAGACAAAGCTTCAAAGCTTCTTTTTGAGAGTTTACAATCTCTCAGCCTGAGGAAGAATAACAATGGAGACATATTCTTTTATTCATCTAGCATTATTGAACATATTTGTTCATAGATTCACTTACAGCACTTTCTTGGATGCTTTGACCACTGGCAGCAGCTTCAAAAATGCCTCCTCTGAACGGGAGTATTTCTCCAGGTCGAACTCATCCAGATCTGATGACAGTAAGATGAAGACCAGAGCCGACCACTGAGCAGGAGACAGTTGATCTGTGGAGAGACGTCCTGATCTCAGGGACTGTTGGATCTCCTCCACTAGAGAACGATCATCCAGTTCATTCAGACAGTGGAACAGGTTGATGCTTTTCTCTGCAGACAGTTTCCCACTGAGCTTCTTCTTGATGTAGTGAACTGTTTCCTGATTGGTCTGTGAGCTACTTCCTGTCTGTGTCAGCATGCATAGGAGATCCTGATTGGTCTGCAGTGAAAGACCCAGGAGGAAGCGGAGGAACAAGTCCAGGTGTCCATTTGGACTCTCTAAGGCTTTGTCCACAGCACTCTGGTAGAAGTCTTTTACAGTAAGTGTTTTCTGGAAGATTTTAAAGAGAGGAGATTGTTTCTTAAGCAGGTTGACTCCAGAGTTGATGAAGGTCAGATAGACATGAAGAGCAGCAAAGAACTCCTGAATGCTCAGATGGATGAAACAGTAAACAACGTTGTTGAACATGTGGCACTCATCAGCTTTAAAGATCTGTGTGAACACTCCTGAGTACACTGAGGCTGCTCTGATATCGATGCCACACTCTGTCAGGTCTGATTCATAGAAGATCAGGTTTCCTTTCTGCAGCTGATCAAAGGCCAGTTTTCCCAGAGACTCAATGATCTTCCTGCACGACTCTGTCTCAGCTCCTCCATCATACTTGATGTCCTTCGTTTTTAGGTGAAATAGCACAAGGCGTAGGTAGAGCTCTGTGAGAGTCTTAGGCAGATCTTCGCTCTCTTTGTTCTTCATGACAAACTCCAGAACTGTAGCAGTGATCCAGCAGAAGACTGGGATGTAGCACATGATGTGGAGGCTTCGTGATGTCTTGATGTGGGAGATGATGCTGCTGGCCTGCTCCTCATCTCTGAATCTCTTCCTGAAGTACTCCTCCTTCTGTGGGTCAGTGAACCCTCTGACCTCTGTCACCACGCCAACACAGTCTGGGATCTGATTGGCTGCTGCAGGTCGTGTGGTTATCCAGAGGCGAGCAGAGGGAAGCAGTTTCCCCCTAATGAGGTTTATCAGCAGCACATCCACTGAGGTGGACTTTCTAGGGTCAGTCAGGATTGTAGTTTTGTGGAAGTCCAGAGGAGGTCGACACTCATCCAGACCATCAAAGATGAACACAACCTGGAAGTCTTCAAAGCTGCAGATTCCTGCTTCTTTGGTTTCAGTGAAGAAGTGATGAACAAGTTCCACCAAGCTGAACTTTTCCTCTTTCAGCAGATTCAGCTCTCTGAAAGTGAATGGAAACATGAACTGGATGTCCTGGTTGGCTTTGTCTTCAGCCCAGTCCAGAGTGAACTTCTGTGTTAGGACTGTTTTCCCAATGCCAGCCACTCCCATTGTCAGCACTGTTCTGATTGGTTTATCTCTTCCAGGTGGGAGTTTAAAGATGTCTTCTTGTCTGATGGTTGTTTCTGGTCTGTCTGGCTTCCTGGATGCTGTTTCAATCTGTCTGACCTCATGTTCATCATTAACCTCTGCAGTCCCTCCCCCTGTGATATAGAGCTCTGTGTAGATCTGACTCAGGAGGGTCGGGTTTTCTGTTGTAGAAATCCCCTCGAGCACACACTGGAACTTCTGCTTCAGGTCTGACTTGAGTTTGAGCTGACACTCAGTGAGAATCTCTGCATGAATAAACAGCAAATGACACAAATGAGAAAACTGCATTCTGGTTACTGTGGTTATGTGTTCAGTTCACTGGACTCTTGGTGTCATGATCCGAGTGAGTCTGAGTAACTTTCCACAGCATCAGCTCTCCTCCCCTGGGTGGAGCCCTCCTCACTCCTCCCTGCTCCTCACCTGTTGCCAATTACTCCGGCAGTATCTATGAGCAGCACTCACAATGAACCTTCTCCAGATTGTGTGCTTAGCACAGTCAGTTCTCTGCCTCACATTTTGTCTTGTGCTCCTCAGCTTGTTTCGCGTAACCCTCTTTTCCTGTTCCCTAGTCGGCACCTGGATACATCTTCCAACTCTCGCCATAAGTCACGCCTCAGGATTCTGCCCTGCCACTGCTGGGAAAACTCCCTCTTGCAAACTGCCATCCTCAGCTGCCTGCCTCCCTGTGCACCCACATCTCACTCTGTACCCAGATTTAATTCATCTCCTCCTCCAGCTGATCTCCACCTGCAGCCACGTAACACCTCTTAGTTTTTAAATCTTGGACTCATTCACTACACTGTGGACCACTCTGATTATTATCTCCTTTGTTCCAGTGATCCTGGATAGTTTCTATTCGCCCGTTTCTGCCCCTGTTGTTCCTTTGACCTGCCTCAGCTTATGTTCTGGCCTCAGCTCTGCACTTCTCATAATACCTCGCTTGCTGTTGAATTTAGCCGTGATTCAGCTTTCTCCGTCAAGAAATCTAGTAAAATACATTTCTGTTAAAAGTCACTCAGCCTCCGTTTTTTGGTTCTGTGCTTGACTCCATTCCTTTTCATGAGCCATTGAGCCCTGACACTTGGGTTATAACTAGACTTGTAGTCAAGACCGCCTAATCCGAGACCAAGACAAGACCAAGACCAGAGGGTATCGAGACCAAGACAAGACCAAGACCAAGTTGAGACGAGACCAAGACCGAGACTGAGACGAGACGAGACGAGACCAAGACCAAGACCGAGACAAAAAAAGTCTTTAAACTGCAGCCAGATGCTATTCTATATACATATGCAGGACACCTTAAACTAGTTTTTTAATTAAGCAACAAGGCAGAACAAAGTCGGGCCTGTATCAAGACACAGGGACTAAACCCCAATTCAACCAGACCCAGAACTGATCTGGAATTAAAACAGGACTACAACAGTAACCAAGACAGAACCAGAATCAGAACTAGATGATAGTAGCACTAAAAATCATCATAGACCTGCACTACACTTATTTTTTAATTCTACCAAAGTACAATATTTAGATTGAGAAAAGTTTATATAATTATGTAGCCTTGTTGTGCAAACAAGCCTGCATAACGTAATAAATATAGAATTTGAAAAGTAACAAATGGTATCTAAAAAGAAACACTAGGTACTAGATACATGTTCTGATGAGTTTTGGCAAACAACCATTTGACTAACATGTGTGTCTCACCTGCTCTTGTTCATCTCTGTTCTGTCCTCATTCTCTCTCTCCCTCTCTGCTCCTCTCTCTCTCCCTCTTTGTGCTGACAATCAAGCCAAACACCAACATCATCAACTATACAGTTGAAACCACATATTTATGTACTCTTCAGATAAAAACACAAACACTTTTTAATTGTAACATCAAATCAGACTAAATGTTTATTTTTTTAGATTGATAAATATAAAAAACATATTTGTTAACTTTAAGAGTAAAGAGAGAAACTATCTGTATTTCTTAATTGCAAATGGCACCAAATTGTATTCAGATTGAGCCACACTTATGGAGCTCCACAGTTCTTTTTCTGGTGTTTTGGTTGACATCTCTTGATTTTCCCATGTCAAAGAAACAGGCTCTGTGTTTTGCCTTATATGCATCCACAGCTGTGCCACAAACTTACTCACATGGACTCTACAAACCTATCAGAAGCTTCTTCAGCTCAGAATCGAATCGTCTGGAGTTTCTTATTAATTAACAATAAACTTAGTGTACATGTACTCCTACATTTGATGAAAGTGATTAAAATAGACAGCTCCCTCTTTTTATTCTGACATTTAACTAATTCAAAAGATATTTCAACATTTATTTATCTAAAACAAAAGTTTACTCTAAATTGATGTTTAACAGTAAAAAAAAGTTTTTATGTTTTCTCCATAAAGTGTATGTAAATATCTGGTTTCAAATAACCTCCTGTGTACACATGAATATCTGCTCTTTGGGTTGGTTTGATTAAAATGGGACCAGCAGCAGGTTTAAGGTTGTACATTAAGATTGTGTACATCAGTACACAATTGAAACCGATTTAGAGAGTTTGTTTAGCCGTGGAGGGTAACAACTGAAAATATGAAATGTAAATCTCTAAAGAAACAGCATTGTTGCTGTTCGGCTTTTCATTTCGCCATTTGTTGATTCACTCGAAGAGCAAGTAACGCCATAACCAAGTGATCAGTTTGATATCAATCTTTTGTGATACACCGTCATATTTACATTATTAGTTCAGTACGAATGATTTGCTTTGGTACCTGGTCAAACTTAAGCTCTCCTCTGTCTGCAGCAAACTCGCAGGCAGCAGCTTCTCCCCCCTCGCTCACATGGGTGCTGTGCTCAGTCGCCCAGTGCCTGAGCTCGGATCATACCAAAATTAGGGGGAATTTACGACGGTGCGCTCTGTGCTTCGTGTGTTGTTTTTGTTTTATACAGTTGTCAGTCAGGCATCTAACTAAAAAATTACACTCCAAAAGACCCCATGCTTCTGAAAAAATGACCCGGGCTTAAGCCCAGTAAGCCACCCCCCCGCTCCGCTGATGGTTGACTCCAAATCTCCCGAACACTATGTCGATTTGAGAACGCAAGACCGAAACAGCGAGACCGAGACCGAGACCAAGACAAAAGTCCGTCGAGACCAAGACGAGACCAAGACCACGTAAAAGTGGTCTCGAGACCGGTCTCGAGACATCCAACTCTAGTTATAACTGAGGGCAGGTTTTATAGAGACACATTCGATTTAATTATGTTTATTTATACAGCACCAAATCAATACTAGCAACATTTCACATATTACATAAACAACACTATGGAGCCAGTAATGAATAAATATGTAGAATAAATGAAAGAATTTCAAGTATAAACGTTTTTTTTAATTCCTCCAAATAACAACAACAGTCACCCCAATGTGCTTTATATTGTAAGATAAAGAACCTACAATAATACAACAGAAAAAAACCCAACTATCTTTTTGGGTCCTGAAAACTGAAGGCTCTGCCTCCCATTCTACTTTTAAATACTCTGTGAACAACAAGTAGGCCTGCAGTGTGAGAGCGAAGTGCTCTAATAGGGTGATATGGTACTACAAGGTCATTAAGATAAGATGGGGCCTGATTATTTAAGACCTTGTATGTGAAGAGCAGGATTTTGAATTCTGGATTTAACAGGAAGTCAATGAAGGGAAGCCGATACAGGAGAAATCTGCTCTCTCTTTCTAGTCCCTGTCAGGACTCTTGCTGCAGCATTTTGGATTAGCTGAAGGCTTTTCAGTGAGTTTTTTGGACATCCTGATAATAATGAATTACAGTCGTCCAGCCTGGAAGTAATAAATGCATGAACTAGTTCTTCAGTGTCACTCTGAGACAGGATATTTCTAACTTTAGAGATGTTGCACAAATGGAAGAAAGCAGTCTTACATGTTTGTTTAATATGTGCGTTGAAGGACATGTCCTGGTCAAAAATTACTCCAAGGTTCCTCACAGCATTACTGGAGGCCAAGGTAATGCCATCCAGAGTAAGAATCTGGTTAGATACCATATTTCTAAGATTTTCAGGGCCGAGTACAATAACCTCAGTTTTATCTGAATTAAGAAGCAGAAAGTTAGCGGCCATCCAGGTCTTTATGTCTTTAAGACATTCCTGCAGTTTAACTCATTGGTGTGTGTTATCTGGCTTCATGGACAGATGGAGCTGGGTGTCATCTGCATAGCAGTGTAAATGTATGCTATGTTTTCTAATGATGCTGCCTATGGGAAGCTTGGTAATGGGAGCGTTGCCAGCAGAAGGCTGAAGTGGAATCTCCAAGAAAGCTGCAGAAGAAAAAACATGAGCTGAAATGGTGGATTTCAGTCATATAAGGAGAACTGTGGCTTTCCTCCAACCTTTGACCAATCACCTTAGTGTCCTGTTTATCAACCATAATAAAAGCATTTACTGTGTGGGCATTTTTTTGTTTGGGTCTCCAAACAGCAGAAAGAAATGGCAGCCATTTTTTTTAAACTTTACCTTCAACTGGTAAATAGATTTAAGAAAAAGCACTTTGATCATATTTGTGACGTGTCCCAAACTGTTGTTGTCGCCTCATTTATGTTGATAAAACAGCTCTAAAACCAATCTGACAATATAAATCTGTAAAATGGGCAGAAAACCTGCTGCTGGTCCCATTTTAATCAAACCAACCCAAAGAGCAGATATTCATGTGTACACAGGAGGTTATTTGTGCAGATGCATAAAACACAAACTGTTGGCTTTCTGCAGTCTCTCACTCCTGAAAGTGTTGGCAAGTGTTTTGGATTTATTATTTATATGGATTTTAATGGCACCTGTGTAATGTTAACTAATGTTTTTATTGTTTATGTATTTTTTGTTTAGTCATTCCCTGACTTACCTTTGGGTTCTGGGATGGTTTTATTTAAATTCTCCAACAGATCATTCCTGTTTATCCTCCCCAAAAGATTTTTAGTGACTTCAAAAGTGTTGATAGAGTAGGTATCAAACATCAGATCCACTATGTCCGTCCTCTCTGCATCCTCCAGTTCACTCTCTGGGATTGCTGGTAAACCTTCTACAGACCCGTTCTTCAGATGCCACTTAAATTCTTCAAAGTCATCACGTCCCAAATCCTTCAAAGTCCCCAGAAGGATTTCTTTAGGTGTCGTCATCTTTTACCCTGTAAGGACCCGATAAACAAAGACTGTAACAACAGCTGGAGAGGTAATTGTCTGATTTATCAGAATTTAACTTGATTCTAACAGCAGTTCATCACTACCACCAATAAATTTCTAAGGCTCAGAATGCAACAAAATTGCACATGAAGAAGCACATAGAGAAGTATCCAAGTAACACTTTGCTACAATATAAAACAAACTATTATAAATAAAGAAAATATATAAACTAAATATATACACTACCCGTCAAACGTTTTAGAACAGCCCAATTTTTCCAGTGTTTTCGTCACGGTTTGCGAGCCGTGTGTAAATTATCAAAGGACCCTTTATGCAGGCAGCTCAGATGCAAGTGAGTTTATTCATCACATGGTGATACAAACAGAAATGGCGAAGGTGAGCATGGAAACTAAGCAAAAACCTAAAAACTAATAGTACACGAATATGAAGAAGTACACGAAGGGAAGACGAAAACACGGAACACAAGGGGTGGGAGCAAAGCACCACAACACATCACTATCCGGTTGTTCAGTCTGACGTCACTAGCCGTGTCTGGGTCTAAACTCCGCTGCAGGTCCATATATCAAACGATCACTATGGCATTACTGAGAGTTGAAAAACTGTCTAAAGTCTTTCATCTTTAATAAAATGATCAGCGTTCTGCTCTACCAGGTGTAACAATTGAGTTTAACATCCAGGCATCCATGAAAACGGAATTTATGACATTTAACAGAGTTAGAAGTTAGCTCGCTAGCTTCTATCTAAATACAATATAGCATGTCCTGACTGCGGGGTTTTGGAAACAAATTCAAACGTACAGCTCTGCTATCACTTCCAGCATAAATGAAGACAGAAAACTAAACAGCAGTGACGTTTGTAGGGTTACTGAAGTTGGGCTAGCTGGTATATAATGATGTGCTACGTGACCGCTAGCGACACAGCTATGTTAGCATAATATAAACAAGCTAACTTTTTTTCCACTCGATAAAATTTAACGTGAGTGTTCTCGGTGGTCAGGAACAAATGTAATCGCATGGCAGGATGCTGTAAAAGGACCAAACTTCAGCCAGGAGAACAACTGAGATAATCCATCCACAATACGAGGTTAGTCATTCATATACTGCTGCATGGGCTGGGCTGTAGTTACATCCTAAGGTTTTAAAAACTGAGCTTAAATAAATGATTAGCGGTAATAAAAGCCGAGGGAGGTCAACAGTGATCACTGACTGTTTTAGGAGCTTTTTGAGATCAAATAGAAGAAAATACAAAACATTAAACATGTTAACAACACAAAAGCCATATTAAACGCAGACTACTTTAGACCCGGAAGTAGGATTCGTCGCGTCATCACTGAACAACCGGATATAGACAGTTACACAGAGGGAGACACAGAAGGCAACAACACAGGGTGGAACAAATGGACAGAGAAGACTAAACACAGAACACAGCGCACAGAGAAACAAGGGGGGCAGGGAATCAAAACCTAGGAAGCATAGAATAACTCACAAACTAAACTGACATAATACAAAAATCACAAAGAACTGAAACCACTAGCTCAGGAGACCCAGGACCCTGACAGATACGCAGACAAACCAGCAACTAACAGAGGCAAACACAAGGTTTAAATACACAGAGGGATAACGAGGGAATGAGACACAGAAGGAGGACACAGCTGGGAGTGATTGACAAGACGAGACAGAGGAAATGCAAACTAAACACACTGACATGAGACACGGACCTTCACAACAAAGCAGGAAATACATAGACTGAACTTAGCGGTACAACAAAACACAGAACCAAAACGTAAGAATAAACAAAGATACATCATGAAATCAAAGATTAACAATACAAAACAGAAAACACTGAGTCACAGACCCAGGATCGTGACAGTTTTATTGAAAATATCCTTTTTATTTCTCATTGCACTCTGAAATGAAAGCATAGTACAAATAAGCAGTTGGAGTTAAAAATAAATCATGAAACACATTTATAGACCAAAGTTTATTCTAAACGTTTGACTGAACACACCCGTGGCTTCTGTCTACAATAGAAATCAAATATTCTCCCATATCTGTAGCAGATGTTCCCGTAAACGTGGACCTTGTAATAATAATAATAATAATAACTTTATTTATAAAGCGCTTTCAAACAAAGTGCTGTACAACTAAAGAGATAAATAAAATAAAAGCGATACATAGCAATACAGGTAAAAGACACAATACAAGTTAAAAACAATAAAAATGTAAAAACTAAAAGCCATAGAATTAAGACATGTAGGATCGGGTGAACAAATGTGTCTTCAACTTGGTTTTAAAAACCTCCACAGAGCAGCCTGCCGAATATCTTGTGGGAGGTTGTTCCACAGAAACGGGGCATGAAAAGAAAAAGCTCTCCAATTGTCTTTTTTCTGGCTCTAAGAACTTTTAGAAGACCAGAGTCCTGAGATCGGAGAGCACGAGATGGAACATAAAGGTGTAAAAGGTCAGAGAGGTATGAAGGTGCCAATCCGTTTAAAGCCTTGTAGGTGAGCAGCAGGACCTTAAAATCTGCTCGAACCTGACAAGGTAGCCAGTGAAGAGATCTCAGAACAGGGGTAATGTGCTCAAATTTCCCAGTTCTTGTTAAAATGCGAGCAGCTGCATTTTGCACCAACGCCAGAATCTCAGGTTAAACCTCACAAAACTTTAACAACCACCAAACAGCTGAAACAGTAAATGAGAGCAGGAACACGGATTCTGCACAAAGACGTAAACACAAAGCTCAGAGCCGCCGACACATCAGAATCAGTGAGATGTCGCCTTTCTCACCCGATGGCACGGACACGGTCGGGGCTGAAAGCCGACAGCTCGCTGATTCTGATGTTTCGGCGGCTCCGAGCTTTGTGTTTACGTCCTTTTTACGCTGATTCTAAAGCTGTTAGTTTTATCTCTCTCCAAACAATATTGACTGAACCAGCAGCAAAAGAAGATCCAAACTACGCTTCACATAAACATCGTCATGAACTCACTCTGACTTTTGCTGTTTTGCTTCCACCAGGATAAAATCACACGTCATGCACAGCTCTCTCTCTCTCACACACACAGTTTCCTGTCTAAAAATCTGTTTTCTGCATTATTTGCTTGCTTGTTACGCACAAGTCTACCGTTGTTTACAGCGCTGTCGGCCGCTGTTTTTTTCCTTTTACTTACTTCCGAAAAGAAAACCTAATTTCTGCCGTTCAACAGGCTTCTGAACAAATTTAAACTTTTTAAAATTATGCAAATTGCAAAACGCTGTGTCTGTCATAAAACCGCTGTAACTTCAGAGGTAATGTTCATATGTCGATTAATGGTTTTCTTTCGTTTTTGATCTACTGTAGAATATTTTTATAAAACCACCTTCATGTTTTTCTGTTTTATCTTCAGCTACTTTGACACAAAGGCCTCTGCTGTGATGCTCACACCTTTGATAAAGTCTTGCGAGTGTCAGCTTCCTTTTTATAGATACAAAAATATGTAAATGTACTGATCTGAATTATAATATTTCTGACTGTCTGAGGCAAAATTTCCCAGATTCAAATCGAATTGAATCGAATCGTGGATCGAATTGATTCAGGACCTTGTGAATCGGAATCAAATTGATTCTAGAATTCAGTGACGATACCCTGCCCTATTTGCGACCATGTCAACATCCAGTCCAGGCTTTTTCAAGATTGGTACTACCACAGCTGATTTAAAACATTCAGGAAAGACTCAATGAAGTATTTAAAAGAAACAGAATGTAGGGTCCTAATGCTGACCACAGTTCCTTTATAGCCCAGGCTGGTAGAGGATCCAAAGAACAGGTTGTACATCGAGCTGCTTTTACAAACTTACTTAATCCAGAAAGGGAAATAGAGATGGACCAATATTACGTATCGGTCCAATACTGACGGAAATTACTGGATCGGATATTGGAGAGAAATTAAAAATGTAATCCGATCCATTAAATATCAAAAACTTGCGACATGGCGTAACTCGGCTCATAACCGTAGCACGTCGCAGCAGTATGCGTCATGTGATAGAGCGGCTGCGTGTATTTGGAGCCTCGCTACCAACCCGGCATTTCATCTCCGAGGAAGTTATCCCAGAGAGAAGTAAAGCAAGTGTGTAAGTTCATCTCTGAATGTTTGTAAAGCATCCCCGCGTTAAGCTTAACAACCGATATATGGAGCGACTGCCTCTTCTCTCCCTCCCTCTCCTGCTGCTACTTCAATCATGAAACTGATCAATGATCAGCTGATCGGCTTTTCTGTCGCGAGTCCGTCTCTCTTGTTTGTTTTTGGCCCACTTTGCACCAGAAAGAGGAAACCAGCAGCTGAACAACAGCAGCACGTTTAAGCTTGATAAGCTGTTGTTAGAATTTATTTAATATTACTTTCTACACCAGGAGTAGGGATGGGTATCGAAAACCGGTTCTTGTTGAGAAAAACGGTTCCCACTGTTTCAATTCCTTGGAACTGTTTGCCATTTTTGCAAATGATTCCCTTATCGATTCCAGTCGCCCCGAATGACGTCACCACGTTGCGGAGCGTCATTTACCTGGCAGGAAACACGGCGCCTAAGCGCTGTGGACAGAAGACTGTTCCCTGTTTGTGAAGGACTGCTAGAAAAGTTTAACATAACTAATTGTCTGTCCTGAATCAGTCTTATTAGGTAATGTTCAAATAATTTGATCATTCCAGTGTTTTCAGTGTGGGAGAAAGTACTCAGGGCCTTCAAGTTACAGGCAGCAACAAGTTTAATGTTCAGAAACCTAAAGTTGGAGCTAAAAATAAATGTTTGTTTCAGTTCTATGAAGCTTTGAGTATTTTGGATCAGTAGCACTGCTGTGTTTGTTGCATCATATTGCTGTAACTGTTTATATGCTTTATATATTCTGAGGTAAGTTGATCTATAGTGTTACATCATATTCTATAAGGATGTTAAGTGTTTGTAGACTTTCTGCCCAGTTTGACCCATTTAGTAGAAGTCAGCCTGTTTAAGGCTCTGATATCTATTCTGTATGACTTAAAGCAGTTATGACATGGTCTGATTTTCTCACCCAATAAAGGAATATTTAATATATCAGTCTACTCTTCATTCTATCAGAAACAGTTATCACAGCTCGTACACTTGCGTTTTACACATATATGTAAGCATTGAGTCAAATGTAATGATGCCAACATATTAAACGAACAATATTTGTCTCTTATATAATACATCTGTATACACACTGTCACAGATGCTTGTCTTTGAGTGAAGATTTAAGTTGACAGGAAATATAAATAACTGCAACTTGAATCTTTGACACAGAGTTCAAACTCACTGTTGTAATATATCATAATAATCTGACAATATATATAATATTGGCCATATTATATTTACATTACCACAGTGAGATGACTTTAGTCTCATGAACAACATTAGCTAATTGTTATTTACTAGCTAATCTTAAAATAACTGTTCAGCACAGAAATGAAGCCCAACAATCATGTTTTACAATCCTGTGGTCTCAGCCTCAGATACTTATCAAATCACACAAAGCTCATGTAGAAACAAACGAAAATATGTTCTCCTTCATTTCTGTCAAACAAAGCTGTGTGAAACGTTTCCAGCTGTTAGTATCATGGTTGCTAGGCAACCTAGTCAGCGCGACGGAGGCTAGACCGCCCATTTCACAAGCCTCGCACTTCCGGCCTTAGCGGTCTTTGAGTACGCGGCCCTTGAGGACCGTTGAGGCTGCGTACTTTGAGGCTGCAGAACCTGAATTGTACGGTGCCCCTCTGATGACATGGTCCAAAAATAAATAAATTGTGGCCACAAAATACTATTTCGTGCCCTCGAAATACTATTTTCGAGGGCACGAAATAGGTATAACGTGCGCACGAAATGCTAATTTGTGGGCACGAAATGGGTTTAACGTGGCAACGAATTACGCATTTGTGGCAACGAAATAGTTAGCGTGCGCACATCATATTGATACAATTCCTGGACAGCTGCGTAGAGACATAAGCATGAGAGTAGGCTAAACATATACACCGTGGACAGAGACGTATGATTGAGTTTTATTTTAGGCTGGGAATGAGCTACAAATGCATTTTGAAAAGCCTGCAATGCAAGGAACCATTATTACGGAGAGACATTTAAACAGGATACTGAGAGCCCAGTTGCTTTACAGGGCCTGGACGCCGGGATAGATTTTATTGTCAACCAACTGCAAGGGCCTGGGAAGGATCACGGTTATTGGTCAAGTGTTTCGTGCCCACAAATTAGCATTTCGTGGTCACAATTGATTTATTTTTTGGACCATGTCATCAGAGGGGCTCCATAGAATTGAGATACAGCCTCTGTGATAGAAAGTGTGCGACCGTGAACTCGACTCTCTTTATGACACATACACACACAGACACACACACAGACACTTGTTTTCAGATTTTAGTGAGGACACCAAAAAGCCTCAAAAATATCCTCAAACTCGTGGGGACGGCCATTTTGTGGGACTCTATTAGCCCACATAGTAGCATACCAACTCTTTGTCCTCACAAACATGTCTAAACAGGTACACACACACACACAGACACACACACAAACAGGTTTGTCAGGTTCCTCGGCTCGTTCTCTGCGTTCAGTCCATTGAAGGTGATTATTGAGCCAATCACAGCTACAGAGCTCACTGTGACTCTTCTTCTCTCTACAGTCACACAAACAAACACACTCAGAGACTCTGACAGCAAAACTACAACAATGTGGTGTTAACACTCACCCTGCCTCAGCTCCACCGTCCTCCTGCTGCTCTGACGGAGGCTCAGCTGTTTCTCTTCCTGTTCCCACCTGCTCGGGTGGCTCCTCCCCTCTGCAGTTACAGGAAATCAGGTGTGTGTGTCTCTTGTTGAGACTGGTTCTTCCTGCTCTCTCTCTGGTGGTGCAAAAATTTTTTATAGCGGGTGTGTTGTTAGGCTCTGGGCATCTGCATAGACATGTTCTTTTTTTGAGAATGTGAGGACAAACTTGAAAGAGCGACACTGTGAGAGTGGACACATCCACACTGCTGCTGCATCTGTGCTCACCACGATGGCCTCCTTCAGAGAGATGGAGGACTCACTCTGTCTTCTGGCTGATGTAAGTGTTCAGCTTTGAACAGCTGTCGTTCCAGCTGCTTTTAACTTTGTAGTTTCACATTTGTACAGACTTTATATTTTTTATAGACGTGTCATAAACCAGTCCTTAAATCATTTTCATTATCACAGATACAGTCTACACTCTGCATCATGAGCTGGTCAATATCGCAAAAGTTGTAATTCGTTTCATGTTTCATGTAAACTGCTCTGAGGTCACAGTGACACCAGCAGATGTAGTTACAGCCTCTCTGTCCCCACCATCCCGAGGCTGACGGTGCTCTGTAAGCTCTTCATAGAAGTTTTGCTTTAACGGCTTTGAATCTCAGTGACCTCCACCTCAAGGAGAATTTTACTCAGCTTCCTCCTAATATTTCACAATAAAAGCTGTGCTCAGTGTTTTTGTGAACATGTTGCTTGTGGTGTGAGGCCGAGCCTTTATGGCTGTTGTTTGGCTCCTGTGGGACTTTCTGAAAGAGTGTGAGTAAATTCCTGGAGTGCTGCAGTGTTTCTGACAGCAGACTGAGCTCAGACGTGTCTGCCACCGAACCCTCAGTGAAAACACACCAAATAAGACGTGAACTGAAGCAACATGGCCGTCTGCTTTGTGCTCTGTACAATAATCATATTCATGCTATTTATTTCAGACCGTAACAGACCAGCTCAGCTTCCCCGTTCTCCACTGACGTCCTCGCTGTGACCCAGGCCCCAAAAAACAAGTTCCCCTCAGCTGTGGACTTTCTTGGAGCTCCAGAGATCCACCCAGCAAGGTTTAGAATCAGAATCAGAATCAGAATCAGAAAGGGTTTTATTGCCAAATGTTGAGCAGGTTTACAACATCAGGAAATTGCTGCGGTGCTTCAGTGCAAACATACTGTCATAAATTATGCTTTAATAGACATGAAAAAATAAAAGTAAGAATAAGAATTAAAAGTGCTACGTAGAAGATATATACATGAGTGCAGGTGGTGATCAGTGCCAAACATGGAATGATGCAGTGACACAGCGTAGGGTCATGTGTTAGTGGCGGGAACAGTCATACGGTTATTGTTCATGAGTCCAACAGCAGAGGGGAAGAAACTGTTCTTATGGCGAGAGGTTCTGGTGCGAATGGACCGGAGCCTCCTGCCTGAGGGGAGCAGGTCAAACAGACTGTGTCCAGGGTGAGAAGGGTCAGCTGAGATCCGAGCTGCACGCCGCAATGTCCTGGAGGTGTACAGGTCCTGCAGAGATGGGAGTCTGCAGCCAATCACCTTCTCAGCAGAGCGCACAACACGCTGCAGTCTCTGTTTGTCCCTGATAGTGGCTCCAGCGTACCACACAGTGATGGAGGAGGTGAGGATGGACTCGATGATTGCAGTGTAGAATTGCATCATCGTCCGTGTTGGCAGGTTGAATTTCTTCAGCTGCCTCAGGAAGTACATCCTCTGCTGGGCTTTCTTGATGACGGAGGTGATGGTGGGCTCCCACTTCAGGTCCTGGGTGATGGTGGTACCCAGGAAGCGGAATGAGTCCACAGAGGTGATGGGGGTGTCAGTCAGGATGATGGGGGGGAGTGGGGCTGTGTGCTTCCTGAAGTCCACAATAATCTCCACTGTCTTCTGGGCATTCAGCACCAGGTTGTTGTGGCTGCACCAGGACACCAGACGCGTCTGGTGTCCTGCTGGTGATTTAAAGGTCCTGCTGGTGATTACCTGGGCAGTGTTTTACCTGTGGCTGTGTTCAAACGTGTTCACACCTGAATCCTCACAGCTCCAATCACGTCTGACACATCCTGATAGGAATACTTCAATCAGCGAAGTACTCGAGTAAATGTACTCTGTTACATTCCAGCACTGGTCATATCCACGCTGTCGCCCAATGGGGTCGGTGCCCCCACTGTGGGCACGCCCCTGTGTAGGGGCGGGGTTTAAACTTTATTTAAAACAGCGTGACAATAAAGAAATGTTCTTTCCAGAGTTTGTGTGTAAAAATGATCCAAATAAAGGTTGAAATCAAAGTGAAAATGTGCAGAACGTTGTTTATTTTATTTATTTATTTATTTGGCACTTTTAATTACAACAGTGGTGCTGTACAAACATACAAATTACACAATAAAATAGCAATATCAATTAACATCAATGCTAAATAGGTAATAAAAAATGAGTAAATAACTCTCATGTAGTATTAAAAGCCAGTGAGTAAATGCACGATCACCTCTAAGAACCAGCCTCGACCTTGGTGATCTAAGAGCTGTAGGGGGCATATAAGGCTGCAGTAGGTCTGACAGACACCCTGGGACCTGTCTATTCAGTGCTTTATAAGTCGCCAATAAGATTTTAGGCTTTTAACAGTTTTTATTCATTATCAGGAAAAGCATTAAAACATAACAAAGCAGACAAACAAGAGAAAAAAAACCCCAAAGGAAATACATTGAAGTCATTATCCCATATGGAAAAGATATATATAAATCTTATAAAGTTTTTATCTGTCTTGTATGAAACTTGTATGAAAAGCATACAGGAGTGAAAGCACATATAAGATCCCTTGAAAAATTATATAATGAAACTTGTATGTTTTATATACTTACTAAAAAAATATATGAAAGTAATGAGAAAGTGACCACTTTCATGAGTAAATCATATATGTTTTTACTATTTCTTTTCCATATGGGATATACCTGTGCAAATACACATATCGGGGGTGGGGGGGGGGGGGGGGGGGGGGGGGGGGGGGGCTGAAAGAAGAGAGAAACAAACAAAGAAACAAAAAAGAAAGGAAAAGAGAAAATAAATATTTACTCACAGATTTAGAAAAAAAGATAAACTACAAGAGTGAACTGTTGTGCTTTACACTCACTCCATATTTACCTGAGGACATCTTAGAAGCAGCTCCCCCCCCCCCCCCCCCCCTCAACAGTTGGGACAGATCATTTGGCAAATAAAAAAAGCAACGGGGACCAAACATTTAGAAACAGATCCTCATTTGGACGGGCTTTATGTTTGCTCGTTGTTTGCTAAAGAGACTTTTCTGCAGCATTTCTCTCCCGACTTCTTTGTAGCACCTTTCACTGTCACACATTTGATCTTTACAGCAGGGCTGTGCCATATCATATACCATACTATAGAATTTTGACATAGTAGCTATATAATGTTACTCCTACTTTATAGATCTCCATCACCCGATCCTCCGAAAACCTCTTGGAGTTGGCAGCACTCGACTGAGCCATTTTGTGCAGAAGAAGATTAAAATGATGCTTTAAACTCCAGATGTTATCTGAGCTCAGATCCTAAAGCCAGACCTCTGCATCTTCATTCTTGTGGAAAAGCAGAGCAGATGTTGTTTTCAGGAGGATGCTGCTATAATGGCTTTAGTTCCTTGCAGGTAATTATGACGACAGCGGAAGCAGCAGGAACAACAAACAGCCCAAACTAACAGACAAAATATTAATGAAAGTCCAACCCAATCTCCTCCATCCCCGTATCCTCCACTATTTGCATCTTCATCTGTGAAACCTGCAGAGCAGAAACAGTGTGTGGACAAAGTTAGCCGGTATGCAGACATGTTTGCTTTTGTTACAGGAGTTTGAAACACACCTGCAGCTCATTCAGAGGCTTTGGGGCCGTACACACTTCATTTTAAATCAGTACAGCCGATCTCACAGCTGCTGGATGTTTCTTTGAATCATAAGAACATTAAGACAAACAAGATGATCATGAAAATCATATTAATGATTGATTTGGCCTACGTTTGATGCTGAACTGCAGTAGCTCCTGACATTGTGCTTTTATTTCGTCTGGATTAGTTTGCAGCACTGCTGCACAGTTTACATTAAAGTGCACTTTTGCAGAGCAGACGACCCCCTGCACGACTGATGGGGTGAACCAAGGCCCTGCATCAGACAAAGAAGCATTATTTCAACTGTGAGTCATGCAAAGCAGCTCTAGTAGAGTCCTGTAAATGAACAGACTGGATCCCTGTAACGTACCACCTCAGTGACCAGTGGAAACATTCAAATGTTCAGGTAGTCATACAAGTGAAGCAGCTTGCCTGGTCTACACACTGGGACTCGTTTCTTTAAATCACCATTAATACAGTTTCAGCTGCTGACACATTCACTAGTGGGTAGTAATTAAAGCATGCTGCACCACTCATGAGTGCTATCATTCAGCACTCTCATTCATTTGTCTTAAAGCTGGTAATTAAACTCCCTGATGCCTCACTCTGTCTCACTCTTTTCTGTGTGTGAGAGAAAGAAGATGCAGCTGTGTTTCTAACAGCTGCTCTGGAGGAAGCCCTGCAACTCTAGAATCTCACCTGAGTCTGTGACTGTGAGCTTGATGGAGTGCCTGAACTCCTTGATGACTCTCTCACCACAGATGCTGTGGTTGGCTGTAATCTTACATTCATATCTTCCTGTATCGCTGATGCTGATGTTCCTCACAATCACAGAAACGTCTCGCTCCTTCATGGATGAGCGTCTCAGCTCCACTCGGCATTTGAAGGACTCGTGCTGATAGTTCTCATCTGAGTGATGGCTTTGGAAGAACACAGAGCCGTCTGACTCGAGCTCGGGTCTGCTCCACTCTAATGCTGTGATATCTGCATCTGTGGGTCCCCGACACTGAAGAGTGACGTCTTGTTCAGACCTCACTTTGACATCTGTGTGGTCTAAAGTGAGACTTCACTCAAATGTGTGCTCAGATGAAATGATCAGAAGAGTTTCGTGATGAGAACTTAGAGTCAGATCAATATTGCTGCAGTTTATTACTCAAGACTATAAATTTCTATAATTCCATAACTATGAGTGTAAGATTATTATATTATCTTATGCCACGTTGTACCCCTAATTAAAGATTGTGAAATTATTATGTAGTTTTAGTTTGCATTATTCTCCAGACTTAGAAGAAGGTGATAACTATTTGATTTATCAGACTGATTTGTATTACATCAGACTGCTGATTTATGGTGAATGAATGATATTGTTTTATGATGCATGATACTGCTGAGTTATAAGAAATACTGTTTTCAGAGAATCAAGGCCTTATTTGTCTGATTAGAAAAGAACAGAACATGCTGCACAGGAAGCCGAGGTCATAACTCAGGCTCACTGAGAGAGAAAGAATGTGGATGTTTAGCTTGGAGGGGCTGAAGCTATAAGAATGTGAGAAACGCTCAGACACTTGGAGATCAGGCGGACACCCTCCCGCGCTCATCTCCCCATCCGGATGGTTTATGGTCAAAGTGTTTGTCTGGAATAAAGAGATTGTTGATTGAGCATTTATACACCGAGTGCTGTTCTTCCTTCAGCCCAAAGATCAAAGAACTGGAATATTTAACATGAGAAAATCAAGAGGATTTTTTGCATTTTCTGTATATTTTGCAGTAACAGCAGTAGTAGGATGATCCAAACTCACCCGAGGCCTCACTGTGAGGTTGATGAAGCACTGAACGATCTCTCGTGCTCTTTTTGTTCCTGAACACAATCCGACACTTGTTTGTGCCGTTATCGCTGATGATGACGTTCTTCAGAATCAAAGTGAGGTCTCCATCCTTCAACTCCACTCGGTCTCCAAAGGACTCAGGCTGCTGTCTTTGAAACAAGTTACGATAGAACAGAGGATCCAGGCCACGTCTGCTCCACTGCAGCAGGGTGATGGCTGCAGCTCTGGGACACGGACAGCGAAAGGTGGCCTCTTGTCTGGGCGTCGCTTTGATTTCTGTGTGAGTCATGGACACACACACACCATCAGTGGCTCTGATGCCAATAGACCTGTGTCTGTTTCTGATTGGTCAGAATCGTAAACATGGGAACACTGCCTCTTTCATGTGAACACACTCTTACCTATTGATTGAAAAAGTCTGGGGTAATTTATCAAGTTGAAAAGCACCTTCATGTGACCTCTCATCAGTAGGAGTAACGCAGCTCAGACAGGTAGGTGGGGTGAGAAAATAGAAGGATTTAAAAATAAATACAAGAACTTGGAAATGTTTTCACTGCCCACATGTTTCTATATCAGCACTGCCAGTGAATTTTGTCCCCCCTTTCCTTTAGTCTGTGTGTTGTGGCGTCTCCCCGTGCTTTCTTTTCCTTTTCTCCCTCCTTTTACCACCAATACACCAGCAGATGGCCGCGCCTCCCTGAGCTTGGACCTGCTGGAGGTTTCCTCCTGTTACAAGTGAGTTTTTCCTTCACACTGTTGCTAAGTGCTTGTTCACAGGGAGCCGTGATTGTTAGCATTTCCTCTGTATTAATGTAAACTATTTCAGTCGAGTACAAAATGCTTTGAGGTCACTGTTCTTGTGATTTGGTGCTAAAAAGATGGAGCAGAACTGAAAGTTTGGGGGACTTTGGTGTGTTAGCCTCGTATGTTGACAAAGGGATAAAATTGCATTTTTTGAAACACACTGTTCTTTACAATCACTGCTCATATTTTTTATAATTTCCTTGTTTGCACATGTTATTAATAATCTGGTATCACAGACGTTTGATGTAGACTAAAGCTCGTCTGCGTCATCATCACCTGACTGCCAGCAGGTGTCAGGCTGACTGTGAACTGCCCGTCTCAAATATACAGTGTGTCATGTTTCGGCTGTGTACAGGCAAGAGAAGGACCCAAACGCAAAACTCACCACGCAGGAATAAAACTCAAAAAGCTGCTTTATTGCAGAATGGCACAAAAATATAACAAAACTAAACTGGGGCATGGATAAACTGACACACAGGGAAACACAGCCATGAGGGAGACTACGACACTGACAAAGAGAAACACAGGGCTTAAATACACTGAGGGATAACGAGGGAATGAGACACAGAAGGAGAGCACAGCTGGGAGTAATCAGGCTGGACGAGACAAGGGAAGCAAAACTAGAAACACTCACATGAGACATGGACCTTCAAAATAAAACAGGAAACACACTGAACTCTAAACATGCAAACTTAACAGCAACTGAGAAGACAGAACATAGGGACCAGAAACATGGTATAAAGAGGTCACAGTAGACACAACATTGAACACAGGGAAGCCATATTACAAAGCCAAAGAACTAAACCTATGATAACCATAACTGAAATCTAGGGAAACAGGAAACAGTACAACAAAGGACTCAAAACATAATCCATAATATAAAAACACGAGATCTCTTCAAAATAAAACAGGAAACACGAGAGGCAGACATGACAACATAAGACAACAGACATGAAACACACGAAGGGCAAGGGAGACTTCACAGGGGTTGAAAACACAAGGGGGAGCTAATAAGCAAACGAACATAGGAAACCTAATAAGCTTAAACATACACTATAAACATCAAAAGAACTAAAACTCAAAACACTGGGTCATAAGACCCAGGATCGTGACACAGTGGCTTGCAAAAATATTCGGCCCCCATGAACTTTTCCACATTTTGTCACATTACAGCCACAAACATGAATCAATGTTAGTGGAATTCCACGTGAAAGACCAACACAAAGTGGTGCACACGTGAGAAGTGGAACGAAAATCATACATGATTCCAAACATTTTGTACAAATAAATAACTGCAAAGTGGGGTGTGTGTAATTATTCAGCCCCTGAGTCAATACTTTGTAGAACCAGCTTTTGCTGCAGTTCCAGCTGCCAGTCTTTTAGGGTCTGTCTGTACCAGCTTTGCACATCTACAGACTGAAATCTTTGCACATTCTTCTTTGCAAAACAGCTCCAGCTCAGTCAGATTAGATCAGGGGCGTCAAACTCAATCGCACAGGGGGCCAAAACTCAAGGCACACTTTAGGTCGTGGGCCAAACAAGATAAACATTTATTGAACACACTAAAACAATGTTTTTTTAAACATAAATATGAATAAAAACAGACAGGAATAATATTCCAGATTAAATAAACTTTAAAAAAAAATAAACTTTAAATATTTTGCTCTTCATAAAAATATATCCTGTCAAAATTATGCAAGTTAGAAATATGAACATGCTGCCAAAACCCCCAGAAAAAGCAAAAAAAGCACACACAAGGGCAGTTTCATGTCGGTTACACTTTAACATACGTTTTCAAAAATGTCTTTCCCTGTCGTTGTCCCGTGCATCGATTTAATGTTCAGTATTTCCTCTCCACGGATGAAGATGGCCAGCTGTGCAATGTCCATCATGTCTGTACTTTCATCCACAGCAAGCAATAAAGTTTTTGCTTCTTTCACACAACTGTGTTCTTAAATCAGTGGCCATCTCACAAACCCGATCAGCAATCGTATTTCTGCTCAGGCCCACATTTGCAAAAATCTGCGTTTTGTTTGGACACAAGACGTCGCACAGCTTCATCATGCAGCTCTTCAGAGTGGTATCGGGCTGATTTGGCTCCTCTGCTACAATAAAACTTGCTCTCACAACAGCTTCACTTTGTGATTTTGCTCTGGTGATGTTACACCCTGAAAAGGGGCTGAAAAGGGGATAAGTCAATGACGACGCTCAGACACGATGCTTCTCCTTCAGCAGCTTCATTGCTTCGTGGCCAGAGCTCCCCCTTCCGGCAACGGCAGGCATAACTAATCAATCGTGATCACTAAATCACATGGATTATTCCCCAGGCTCAACAAGTAGATCACAGATTGAATGTTACACAGGTTGTAGTCGCATTAAGGATTATTATCCGGTTGAACATAGTCATGAACTCTTTTAACTATTTTAGCCTGTGTTACATTACATCTCTTTGATGGGACTTCGTTTACCCTTGTTTATACATTTACATATTTGAAATAAATTGAATAATATATTGGGTAACTTTTAACCACAACTTTTTACTCCATTATGAACTTCAACAAATAATCAATCTATCACAGTGACAAACGTCTGCTGAAATGTCAGATTCTTCTTTAGCTCTTCTACTTTCTGTAGTTTCTGCTCTGCATTTAGGTTTTTCAGGTTATCCTGACGTTTTGTCTCGAAGTGCCGTCTTAAATTAAATTCCTTAATTACAGCCACATTAGCTCCACTAATAAGATACATGGGTTTACCAGCATGTCTGTAAACATATATTCAGTCTCCCACTGGCGCTGAAAGGCTCTGCTTTCAGAATCAACTTTTCTCTCCACCATTGTGGGCGGCTAGCTTCAATAACAGAAGTTTGACTTGATTGATGCGGGAATGTTCCCAGTTAGCCTGGGTGCTTCAGCACCCCCCAAAATGAATCAAAGCACCCCCAAAGATTTCTTACTTTTTTGACAATATTTGCTGTTTGTGTGACACACTACTAAAAATATAAAAAGCATACAGACTTGGTTGAGACGTAACACTTTAACAACAAAAGTATAGATAACCTCCCCCCCCCTCCTAAAGTGGTTTGTTCCAGCTCTCCCCTGCTCTGGCTTTAGCGCCCTTTCTGCCAGAGGATGGTGGCTGAGACGCAGCAGAGCGGAGGTGTAAGTGCCTGGCTTAAAACAGGACATATTGGCTGCATTTAACCTTCAGTTACTCTTTCTACAGTTAGGTAGGAGTCAGGCCATGTTTCTTTTAGCTGAAAAACATTACACCAGGTAAGCTGCAGTGTTGAAAGCGTGTTTTCCCACGATGTTTGCTACCCTACAATCCGTCCTGCTCTGTAGTAAAATCAGCGACATTTGACCGTCCTGTTGCTCCCATTGAAATGTATACAGACTATTTAAAATCTAAAACTTATAATTGTCCGTAGCCTGCTGTTGTTACCACTGTCCTGTTTTAAATGGATGCTAACTAGCTAACTGACTGAATGCCCATTAACCTTATAACTCCTGTTGTGTGTGTGTGTGTGTGTGTGTGTGTGTGTACAGAGAGACAGCCAGGTTCATAATGGATATAAGGAAGTTTTTTCAAAAAAAGGAGCCACATTCAGGAAAAAGTGTAAGATCAAATGATCCGTGAATCAAGAATAATGTTGGATCAGTGTTTCAATGTTTATATCTTTTATTAGATGTTCGTGTGGTTTGGTTATTTGCCTTTTGGTTGAAAGTAGACTGAGAGAGGACTTTTTGTTAGTGATCTTAATAGTATTTTTTCATATTAATTTAATTTTTCATCTGATTGAATACAATCTATTTGTGTATGATTGTCAGTCGAAAGAGGGAGAGAGGAAAGAGGGGAACGTGAGGAGAAAGTACAAGGTCAGGAAGAACCAGGTAAGAAAACAGACAGGGAACAGTGACAGGCACAACAGAAACTGTTAAACTGACAAAGAGAAAAAACCTGATTTTACTCACAATATCTGGAAGTTGTGTTCTCCCTATATTAAAGCTGCTAAACAGAATCTGCAAAACAAACTGGGTTGAAACATTTTGACCCTCTTTAACAACATTCCAACATAACATTATCATTGATTGGGGAGATTAAAATTAATGATATATTTTTATGTGGTTCAGCCACAACTCTACTAAAACCTCAGCCAGTAATAGGTCGGCCAACTTTTGGACCGTCCAGTTGTCTGTACGACTGCCGCAGTACGTACATCACATTTGCACACTATCAGAGCCAAACAGCCCTGGTGGAGTGAGGAGCTGTAAAGAGAAGCAGATGTTCTGTTTATATTCTACAAATGTTTTAAGCTTGTTTCAAAGATTCTGTACTGCACCTTTAAATGTTTTCCAGAAGCACACATACACTTATCAGTGTTTTTCACACTTTTTACAGTGTGGACCACCTGATAAAAATGTCAAGCTCTCCCAAGCACCACTATGAAAGCATGAAACTCATAAATCTAAAAACACAAAATTAGTATCTGCAGTAAAGATTTTTTCATGCATTGTATACATTCTACCACAGGCAAAGTTGCCTCCATTTTTATATTCGTTTTTTAAATATTTTGTAATAATTTATTTGTAATAATTTATTTATTTATTAATGTAATTATATTTTTTATGTATCTGTATTATATTATACAAACACATTAAAAGTGAATCTCTGTCCAAAATATGCACTCAGTTTACTTCTTTCTCACTGTGAGCATCATTCATTATTCTCCTCCAGTAATTAAGGTTAGGATATGTATTTTTTTTATTCCAATCCATTCTTCTTTGGCAGCATTTAAATAACCTTGATCAGATTTGATGGTTTTGTTACAGACTTTTCAAAAAAGTGTTTTGCTTTTCTTTCACAAATGTGGGATTAAATTGTTAAAAAGTACAAAACAGTGATGTCATGTTTTGTGATGAGGACCCAGGCACAGAGAGACTTGATGGATTTAAGAATCTTTTGATTTAATAAAGAAATTTGCAGACTTGCACAGAGATGGTAAAATTATGATGACTGATAAAGGAGACGAAGACAACATGAGGACAGGGAGGATGCAGGGACAGACAGAGACGGGGAAGAAGTCTCATTGTGACGAGTAAAGTGTATCTTGGCTGGCTGGGCAGCTCTCTGGGTGCTCAGCCCCCCAAAGCTCTGATCCTAGAATCGCTCCTGCAAAAATTTTACATTTTCTGTAAATTCTGTGAATCTCGGGCAGCTCGACTTGCGTGAAGTGTTTCAAGCTGGGCGTCGTGTACCTGGAGTCGAGTGTTTTAATTGAAACGATACATTTTTAGACATAAGTTGTAACGGCCGCCGTTTTCTTTGTGAGTATTTATTACACGGCGTGCTGCAGGGACAAGCCTGTTCTAACGTTTGAGTCTAAGCTTTAGTTTTTGCTTCTCATCCGTAAACACTCTGCATCTTTCACGTGATTCAGTTTATTTTGAAAAGTCTCAACAGGCTTTATGGCTTTATTGTGAAAGGTTTATGTGGAAAATAAACAAGCGGACAGTCGATGGTTTTACCATCGTTGTTGCTAACGACAACGCATAAAAACAGGCGCTTGTCCGTCCGTAGTGTGGTTATATTAAATATAAGAGAAAGAGAACTTTAAGAAATGAATATAGCCTCTACAGTGACCATCAAAACATGAAAAAATATTGCTGTAAACAGTTTATTTTGCGACACCACGAAACAAACAATGGCGTAAAATGAAACGATAGATGTTTTTGTATCGTCATCCGACACATATCGTTATATCGAACAGCCCTAATCAATACAGTTTTCAAAAAATGCTTCTCTGTGCAGAATCGTTTTAAAAACATAAACAGCTGTGGGATGCTGCTTGTCCGTGATTTGGACATCATATTTTCTTGTTTGGCTTGGAAGGAAGTTGGTTTGGAAACATATTTGGCGACGCTTCATCTTCTGCTTTGCAACTGTGTGGGATTTAAAAACCCGTCCATGATGCTGGCAGTGTCCAAGCATGTTGTTGTTTTTTAAGTTCATATCCCCCCTGCAACGGCTCTGAAAACATGTGTTCTAACAGCAGCAGTACTGAGCTCAGTCTCAGAGAGATGCAGATGCAGTTTGCATGTAACTACATGCAGCCTTCCTCTTTCTCTCGCACCTCTCTCCCTCCTTCTTGTGGAGCAGGTCTCTCTCTCTCTGGTACACAACTGCACGCACACACGCGCACACACACAACAGAAGAAAGGAGAACTGGAAAGCCGAAGACTTGTTGACTAGATTCCCAAGCAGTGACGCGGTGGATATTCATCATCATTTGCCCTCCTGTCCACCTTTGATAGTTTACACTCATTCTCTTGTGCCCTTATTTCCCTTTACACCACATAAAGGGGGGGGGGGGGGGGGGGGGGGGGGGGGTTAATTTGATGCTACAAGTGCCTAAAGCAGGTGCCCGAGAGGATCACATATGGAGAATGATGTATGGCCACATCTGCGCATCTGGTTTAGTAGCAGCCTTGGATGAATAGACTGTTGTGTTGCTTTAAGAGGCCCCATGGGCAGATTAGCTCTTGTAGTCCAAGACAAAGCTCAGATTATAGAGGCAGTGCCATTTCACATCCTCTGAACACCCACAGTCCCGCACAACTCCTACAGATTAAGCTGTGATGAAGCTCCACTGTGATGATGATGATGCTCCCGTGCGCACATTTTATTACTAACAGTCATGGAGGTCATGCTGAGCAGGGAGGGGATGATACGGATCAATAGCACTGTAGTGTAACATGGGTAAAAAAAGCCATCAGGGGAGATCAGGTAGAGAACATGAAGGTCCAGTCACACTGAATGGATTCATTTTTACCAACAAGTGCTTTAAAGAGAGCTCCTGCTTGGCACAAACACCTGTGTGCCTTCAGAGACTCAACTTCCATCAAATATTTGTTTTTTAATTAAGGCACAAGTGCACAGGCAGCAGTCTGTGTTCAGAAAAACCCAAAACATTTGATTCAAATTTAGAGGGAAACAGAGAAACTGGCTTCTTTTTTCCACTATAACTGTGTTTACAGGCCGTTCCAGTCTTTATCTGTCTCACACACTCGACCAAATAACAAACACAAAATAAAAAAAGAACATCTCACATAAATAAATACAGAAATAATCCAAAAGTAGCTATATTAGTAGTGAAACAAACAAGAAAAGCATTTAAAAACCAAACGTGTAAAATCAGTCAGTGCATGATTACATTGCTCCGCCCATCAAAAAGTGACCTGTGTGAATATCACCATCTCATTTATAGGACTGATGAACGTTGGTTGGAACATTTGTAGTCCAATCATACTTCACAGACATCTTTAATCCTTCACTGAGTCAGGCTGTTGTTCTCACAAGCCTCAAACTCTCCACCATCATTCCTGTGCTGAAGTAGTCGTGTCCCTCCTGCATGAAGGACGACTGTCCGGTCCCACTCACCTCCATCATTATGAAGAGCTTTGAACAGTTAGTCATGCATCAAATCAAAACTTCCCTCCAACCTGGATCCATGTCAGTCACATACCGCTCAAACCGCTCGACCGATGATGCGATTTCAACTGCCCTCTTATTCAGCCCTCACACATCTGGACACTCATACGTTAGAATGATGTTCACAGACTTCAGCGTTCAACACCATCTTTCCCCAGCAACTCATTCACAAACTGGATCTGCTGGGCATCAGCACCTCGCTGTGTCACTGGCTGCTGGATGTCCTGAGAGGAAGACAGCAGACAGGTCGGCAGCAACACCTCCAGCACAAGAACACTGAACACAGGCTCCCCAAGGATGTGTGTCGAGCCCCTTCTCTTCACTCTGCCTCTCATTTCTTATCATTTTCAGTCTTTTAAAAGGTGAAGTGTTCAAAAGAACGTGATGATGAGACAGCATACAAACTTACAATTACATGATAATAATACATTTGTAATACACAACATTTGGCTTGTAATTGGTGACATCTGTAACACCACATTTGTGATTGAGACCTTTTGAGGTCAACATGGTGACTGAGGACAACGGGTCCTGCAGAGTCAGTAGTTTCTATTCAGCTGTTTTGTTTTCATGTCTTCTCCTCCATCATCAGTTATCAGGAGAGCCGACAGTCAAAGTGCAAGAAGTCAAAGAAACACAGAGATTCTCCTTACAGAGCAGACACAGCACAGATGTTTCCTTCATCGTCCTTCTCACTCGTTTCAGCTTCTTTTCATTTCTGTCACTGACACCAAGTAAAGCCGCCCTCTTCCTCTGAGCACCAGCTTTTCTATTATTACAAAGAAGAAGAAACCATTAAAACACCAAAGCACAAACACACTGTGGAGCCTTTTTGGTTTTCTTAACACACTTTTACAGACACTGAAAGCACAAAGCTGCTCCACAAACACAGGATTAAGAACAGAAGAAGATTTCTGTCAGGAAGCATATCTGGAAGAATATTCAGGCCCAATCTGACACACAGACCATAATAATAAAAGTGGAGAATGATCAGAATCATTTCAGAATTTTCAAATAAATCCAGATTCAGTTTTGGCAGCAGAGCACAGGGATGCACATGAGACTGAAAATCAAGTCTTCTGTATCTTTGTAAGTCCTGTGACTGTCTGGCAGTCGGTGACCTTCACCTCTGATGAAAAACTGAAATGAGATCTTTTCTCAGCTGATTTTAAAAAAGAAATGTGAGTAATGATCCAATCAATCATTGTTATTGTTGGCCAATACTGTGAAGACCGAACTAGGATTCACGTAAACGCTGAGATTCAAAGTATAATTCAATGATTATTGTCATAAATGACAGATATAGTATTTTTCTATTTTGTCTCGTATGTTATTCTGTTTATCTGATTCTATTGTTTCCCCTTGAAATCTCCTCCAGTTTGCGCTGATCCAGGACGTCACAGGTCTTGGACTCAGTCGTGGAGACGATGGTCTGGTAGCGAACACAGATCTTCTCCACGCCCTCCACCTGAAACACACCTGAGCTCAGTTTGAATCCGTCTCATTTCTGGAAAATAGACTTTTGACACGATTAATAAATAATAAAAGGAGGAAATACATTTATACAAAATCATTACAAATGTCCATTCATCACTGTAGCTTTGCATCGACTTTAATTCGACCATTTTTATATTATAAATGTCTTATTATAATTATTATTGTGCATTGATGAATATCTGATGGAGTCACTTGTTTCTAATCTGACAATCATCCACCTTCATGCTCTGCAGAGCAGCCAGGCTCTCCAGAGTGGACGCCATGTCAGCCATCTTCTCCAGACGGCGGCAGAAAGAGTCAAACTTCCCGAAGATGTAGTTCTCACTGAAAACACGCACACACGTGTGTAAAGGTTAGCGTGACGCTGCTGACACGCTCTGACTCAGAGTCAGTTACTGATCACCTGAAGTCAAACTGTCTGTTCTCAGGTTTCCTCTCAGTTTGTCTCTGACGCTGTGGAAGCTTCGCTGATACGCCGCATTCAGATTACAGCAGTCAGAGACTCACTGCAGCAGCACCGGCCTGACACACACACACACACACACACACACACACACACACACACACACACACACACACACACACACACACACACACACACACACACACACACAGTGTTGATGTTGTACTTGCACATAAACTCTACATTGGACTCTGATGTGTCGCGCCATACCTGCCACCTACTGGTCAGCCAGTGTAAGTGCACAAAACATTTCTTCAAACCAAGATGGAAAAATGCATGTTTAAAAAAATGAAGTTCAAAAATCTGTTTTCATCCCTAAAGATGAATAAAAATACTAAAGAATAAATCCTGATTGATGTCGTCATAATTCATGCATGAAAGGGTTAAAAACTATTCTACAAACAAACACATGAATATTTTGGAACATTTCAACTTTAAAGAGCAGAAAGAGAAAGAACAGAAAGTTATATTGTGTAAAAGTGGTTTTGTCCTGAAGTCTCAGAGTGGAGACTAAACTGTTGCAGGTCTGAGGAGCTTCTGTCCACAGACGTCAGATCATGTTTGATAAACTGAGTTTAAAGTGAAACCTGTAAATGCTGACGCTACAGGAGATCCAGCTGAGAGGACGCGTCTACCTGTTGAAGGTCACCGTGCGGCTCTTCCAGCGCTCCAGCTCGGCCGACGGCCCGACGTCGTCGGCCTCTTTCCTCATCTGCTCGCTCTCCGTCAGCACCTGCTTGATTTGATTGGTCCACAGGGTCGACACCTCCTCCAGACGCTCCACCAGCTCACTGTTATTGGCTGAGAGCGAAACACACGAGTTCCTCTAAACACGCGTGAACACGGACTCATTATTTCAAAGAAGCCATCGTCTCAGGTCAGATGCTTCCTTCAGCTTCCACAGATAAACTGGTTTGATTTACCTGAGAGTTGATTTTTAAAGCTTTAAATGATGTTTCCTGTATTTCCAACAGTCTTATTGTTTGTGTGAGATGTGAACAGCTTGAGCTTCATACCTGCTGCTCTGTAGTCTGCAGGGCTGCTCAGCTGGCTGATGGCGTCAGGAAGCTCCACGTGCTGCAGCTGCAACTTTCTCTCCATGTTCAGTCGGGCTGAGCTCAGATTACTGACAAACTGATCCACCGAGGACAGGAAGGACCGGACGTGTGGACACGAGGCGCCGTCCTGCACAGAGCCCCACGACTGGGCACAGGGTCAAAGGTCAGCAATAACAACAAAGGTTAATGTGTTTTCCTGTTTCACTTTTTACCTCATTCACAGCCAAAAGCATCAGGAGGAGCACTGCACACAAATAAGACTTTTCATGGATCATTATGTAACAGCTGCTCTACAGTCAAAGCCCACAAAGAGAAACCAGCAGGTACAGATGAGCCCAAGGTGTGGCCTCCAGTAAGACTGAGAGGAACCTTGGAGTCATGTTTGACCAGCACATGTCCTTCAACGCACATATTAAACAAACATGTAAGACTGCGTTCTTCCATTTGTGCAACATCTCTAAAGTTAGAAATATCCTGTCTCAGAGTGACGCTGAAAAACTAGTTCATGCATTTATTACTTCCAGGCTGGACGACTGTAATTCATTATTATCAGGATGTCCAAAAAACTCCCTGAAAAGCCTTCAGTTAATCCAAAATGCTGCAGCAAGAGTCCTGACAGGGACTAGAAAGAGAGAGCAGATTTCTCCTACACTGGCTTCTCTTCACAGGATTGACCCCTCATGGCTGCCCCTCCCTGCCCCTTTCTTTGCTTTCAGTCTCTTCCTGTTTAAAGAGAGTTCTTCCTTCCCACCATCAACAAAGTCTTCATATATGGCGTCATGTGATCACTGGAAGCTTAAAACATCTCCCTTTTTGTGCTCAGTGAAAGCCTGAATGGATGGAGGTGTTTTACCTGCTGCGACCTGAGAGCAGGTAACATGATGTGAGTCAGCAGAGTTTCCAGACTGTTCAGGACGCCGCCGCCGCAGTCCAACACGCCAAAGTTCACTTCCTGGAAACATCAGGTTGCACGAGAAGATCAGAATGATTGGCTGCATCCACGTCACAGTCAACCAATGAGGTCTGTGCGGTTTGTTAAATGTGCAGGTGAGGAGGTGACCCAGACCAGTTACTGACCTGCTGCACGTTAGCGGTGGTTATGGCCTTCTCAGTGGTTCTCAGGAAGAACAGACATTTCCCCAGTAAAGGCTGGAAATACAGAACGTGATGGAGTTCAGATTCCTTTAACGTGACGCAGACAGAGCACTTCCTCTGCACTCTGTCACCAAAGTTCACCATGCAAAGGAAAACCTTTCATGGGCTTTAAAGACGGGGTGGTTGGAGAGCTCTGCAGGCTGCTCGTTACCAGTAATGGGAGTAACGGCACTACTTTTTCAGTAAAGAGTAATCTAATTACTATTCCTATCGTTACAACGCCGTTACAATTACTAACAAGAAAATGTGGGGCGGTCCGTTACTATTTTTCAACAAACAGACGGTTGAAGCTGTGTTCAGCTTACAGCAGCTTATATCAGCTGCAGGAAGTAGCTGTAAGTAATCTGGGCGCTGCAGCTTTAAGCAGCTGTGCGCTCCCGCAGACAGACCATCACTTTTTGGCACAACAGCTGGAGCTCAGGGGGCAAAACAATCGCATGAGTGCTGCTGTTTGCCTGAGGAAGAATAAAGGAGTCGTGGTAAGACAATCACATGACCACTTACAGACAAAGCAACAAGGTGACATATACCAGTTTATAAACTGTGTTGATAGGCCAGTAAAACCAGAGTCATGATAAACAATATAAACGCGTGTTTGTTCCTCAATAGTTTCATGTTTAGTGTCTAAGGACAGGAGCGAGCACTCTCTGCTTATGAGCTGCTGTCAGACCTGCAGGTATCAGGCTGTGATCTTCTCCTTTATACTGGACACTAATTATTATTTTGGAGTCGCACAAATAATTCGTGTGGCGTCTTATTGAATGCAGAACAGCTGATTGTTCTGGAAATAGTTTAATGGTTATTAAAAAAAAAGGGTAAAAGGTAAATGGCTGCAAATAACTTTGTTGTTTGCAAAACTTGTGTGTATAATTTTCAAATTTATATTTACATTTAAAGTTATGAAAATGATTCGTTAAACATGTTCGTGGTTGTTACAGTAAAAAATATAACTTTTTTGTTTTCTGTCTGATTTTAGATCAATTGTGTTAATACAGTTTGTCAAAATGAAAACATAACTGCAGATTCAGACACGTGAGGTTGTGCTGAAAAGAATGATACCAAACACGGCAAAGTAAATAATTTTTAAAGGTAAATGTAGAGGAAACATAAAAAGCTGTCACGGCTGGGGCAGCAGTCGTGTGGTGGAGTGAATGAGGACCAAGATGCAGACGGCGGTGGAGATTTATTTACAGTGAAAATAACAAAGGTGAGGGAAGAAGCGAACATCAACCTAAACTGGGACAA
Organism: Maylandia zebra; assembly: GCF_041146795.1. Taxonomy (NCBI): domain Eukaryota; kingdom Metazoa; phylum Chordata; class Actinopteri; order Cichliformes; family Cichlidae; genus Maylandia; species Maylandia zebra. Next base: position 3,183,519 of record NW_027490033.1, read on the forward strand.
ACTAACAGACAAAGCAGAAAACATGAGGGCAGCAGGGAAACACAGAGATGACACGAAGAAGACAGAGAGACGTGGAGACACACCGATGGACACGGAGACACACAGAGTAATGCAGACGACGCCACAAGCAACACAGGCAGACACACACTATAAATACACACGAGGTAATGAGGGGATGACACACAGGAGGGGAGCACAGCTGAACCACAAGACGAGACACAAACCTTCAAAGTAAAACAGGAAACACACAGACTGTTTTACAACACAAGGACACGAACAGAGCACAGAGGACAGACACAGGCAGGGCTGATAAAACACGGAAGCACTAAACATAAGAACCAAACCCTAAGAACTAAAACAAAATCAGAATAAACACCAAACACAAGATGAAACCAAAAGGAAACACAAAACGCTGCGACCCAGGACCCTGACAAAAGGAGTCACAATGGCCGATTATACCCTGGAGCCCAGAGGGTATTTTTAAAGTTACACAATAGTTACTTTTCCTAGTAATTAATTACATCTAGAACCTTGTCACTCAGTTACTAACTAAGTTACTTTTTGAAGAAGTAATTAGTAACTATAATTAATGACTTAATTAATTTTGAATGACTATTTGAAAGTAACTTGCCCAACACTGGATATGAGCGAGTTTCCCAGCTGATGCAAACTGGAAAGCTTCTCCTGTTTGAAGTGGATCTATTCAGCTTTTATTTCCTGATCATTTTAAGCATCAACAAAGTTTCTAAAAACAAGCAACAGTTTGTCATCATTCATAAACTCTGACGTCACAGGAGTGTTTTTATTCCTGTCCCATGTTTGAACGTTTCTGCATATCAGAGCTGCCAACACGGCACCGACTCAGGCTGGAACTGACTTTAAATACTTCATCATTCATGATCCTGTTAAAACCACATCCAGGGGAAATGTTATTAGCATGTAGCCTTTAGCTCATGTTCTGATTGCTGCTCCTCCATGTTTGTAGTCCTTTTTTCTGTGAATAAGTGTTTGTGGAGCTTTGAGCTCCTCAGACTTTGGCCTCTCGACCTCCTGATGTTCAGCCTGCAGCTGTCAGTCATCCAGTGTTTGCTCAAAGACTTTAATCACCTCGTTAACCAAACAAAGCAGCACAGTTTGATCCATGGAAACACAAACACGCTCAGGCTCATCATCTCTGAGCAGGACGATGATGAATCGTAGGCTCGGTATTGTTTGGAACTTAAAGAGAAACCAGATACATCAGAACACAAAAACCCCGAGAGGTGGATCAATGTGACGTCACACACCTGAGCTCTGAGTCCTCGAGTCTGATCCAGGCTCGTGCTTTAAGACAGTTTCTGTGTAACCCTCAGCTCAGGTGTGTTCAGGACATTTGCTTGGAAGAAGCCGTCTGTGGATAAATCCTGCTCTCCACCTCAGCTGTCAGGTTTATCCAGAGAACGGCCGTCCTGACTTCCAGCAGCCCCACAGTCCTCGTTTCTAATAAACTGGCATCACTGAAATGAACTGTCTGCCTCGCTGTTCAATAATCTGCTCTTTGCCAATTTCCCAGCAGAACCTTCCACTCATATCAGCATTTTTCTGTGATTCTCACATGAACTAAACACAAAAAGCTGAAGCCAACCTCAGAGTTCCCCGTAGTGAGGAAGAGTTTCCTCTGAGCCACAGCTGAGTTTGATGCGTCCACAAAGGAAGACTGACGGGAGGACAGACTCTGGGAGAAAGGCAGATATTAAAAGATATGAATACAAAGTACGGTGCAACAAACAGGACAGCAGATTATGAAGAGCGGTTAGACCTTCATGTGTCAGTCATTGAAATGTGATCAAACTGGGACAGTGGTGCTGCTGCCCCTCTGTTGGTCTTCCTTGGTCTCTTGTGTTCTGGGGGCCTCTGGATGTCTGGAGTTTTGATCTCCTCCATACCTGCTTCATGCCCTGGAGGACGGGGCTGTGGCTCCCCACACTCCCTAGCAGATCGTTACATGGAGAAACCTTTGGAATGCAAGCATGCTGATCCACACAGGTATGCACACAGGTGTACACACGGGTGTTCACAGACGCAGACTACAGCTTTCTTGGCTGCTGCCTCAAAGCACATTGTGCGCTGTCTATCTTGCGTGCTGCACAATATCGTTTATTATTTAGTATCTACTGATATCTACTGCTAGCTAGTTTATTGTGATGGTGCTGTTTTTTTTATTATGTTGTTCTTTGTTGTTTGCTTTCTCTTCTGTTTTTTTTCTCCATACAGGTGACCCAGGTGTTTTTTTTTTTTTTTGTTGGTGTTTTTTTTGTTTTTTCTTTTTTCTTTCTTCCCCCCTTCTCACCGTCTCTTCTCCCCTTTGGTTTTCTTTCTCTCCCTCTCTTTCTTTCATTCTTTCTCCCTGTCCTATCCCACAGTCATGTCTGTCCCGTTTGTAGCAACTGAAAATAAAATAAATTCATAATTATAATAAAGGTCAATCAAATGGACCAATATGGCAAGGCCATGATGATCCACTTGGTAAAATAAATCCGCTTGGCATCTTTCTTGGCCTTAAGACAACGATTCTGATGGCTAAAGATCCAAACGGGACACAAAAAAAAAAAAAAAAAGTGAAATGTTACAATTAACCCCATAGTCTGGGTTAGTTGTAACATATCCTGGGGTAAAATGTAACACAATGAAATAAGGGTACTAACAAAACATTAACATGTAATCTTTGTTTATTCAACACATGAATGCACTTAGAGCCATTTATGTAGCTGTGTGTGTGTGTGACAGAATGCAGAAATCTAACCTTTGAACATATTCCAACCCCCCAAAAAAGACAAATTATGGAATTTTCTGCAACTGAATATTTCATTAATTTTGGTTGGTCTTCCTTGAGTTTGGCCTCATTGGCTCAGTGGGCATTATAACCTACAACTCTTGCACCAATTTTGAACATAACAATGAAGCTGAAAAAATGTAGTTGTTCACCAGCATCGCAGTTCCATTACTTTTTATCATGGCTTACCTTGGTGTGGTTTGCAAAGTGCTTCAGAAAGATGAGGAAATCTGTTTCTTGCACCCATCCTGATTTATTTCCACTACCAGTACTTCCTACTGGTCCATCTCTGATGCAGAGGTCTGCATAATGTATGTGTGGGAACACAAACAGTGAAGTAATTGTGTTGCCAATGGCATTAACCGCATATACGAATGCGACCAGTGAACCTCTCTCTGCTGATGTCGTTGCCCCAACTTGTTTAATATAAGTTAAAGTAATAGTGTGGTAAGATGTAACATCTGCATTATTGTTACAACTAACCCAGACTGTTGCTGTTACAACTGACCCAGACTCCTATAGCCATGAACTAGCTAACATTACAGCCAACGGCTAAAACATTAGCACTAAAGACCTACACAGAATATATCCCCATAGACATACAAATAACATAATTCAAGTTTGATGAGTTTAACTGCAAAGCAGATAATGCTATTAGAAATTGAAATAAAGTAGAAAAACTTACTTTTTGGCATACAAATGACTTTTTTTCGTGTTAAATTGTCTGTGTTTGACAAAATGTGCTGATTTTTCACATGTGATAGCAGAACTGAGTTGGGCATGCACAGGATGAGTCACATCATTTGAAACTTAGCCCTGATTGGAGAAATTGGAAGTGTTACAACTGACCCACGTTACAACTATCCCCGGTCTCCCCTACAATATCCTTCTCTTAACTTTTACTCAACTTTTAGCATTTTTGTGCATATGGTACGGTGTTTGTTTGAAATGCTTTGTAAAGCCTCTGGCGCAAATTTATTCAAATAGCACTGGGTGAACCTTGGAGTGGTTATATGTTAATTGCTGACTGGCAAGCTATTCTATACTTTTCTCTTGGCAAAACCGAGTAACCCACATTCCTGCAGGACTCTGTCTCTCTTTGTTGGCCCTGTGGCAGACTGGCAACCTGTTCAGGGTGTGTCCCCTGCATCTCGTCCTGTGAAACTGGGACAGGCTCCAGCTCCACCACAACCCTGAATTGAATAAAGCAGTAGAAAGTGACTGAACAGATGGATCTGAGTCTGATCTGAACTGTAGTTTCATTTTGAAAGAAACCTGCCTGCTGATGAAAACCATCCCACGTTTGCTTCCAAGAACTGCATCAAAGAGTTTTTCTGTTTTATTGAGTTCTTTGAACTGAACGTCAGATATGTCTGAGCTTGTTTTTATCCTCCTGCCTCCTGAATTTCCCAACCTCCCCACCACTTCTGATGTTATGTCTCTGATCTGATTCCAGTAAGATCCAAATTTTTCTTCAGCTTGCTGACTCCGGCAAACATGCAATAATTATGTCAGTTTAAGCAAGTTACTTGTCTTCCTTGGAACCCTTAAAATCCCCCGAGAGGTCACTTACGTTAAAAATAAATCTGACAAAATTTAAGCCGAGCTTTAAATCTTAACTGGAAATGTAGAAGATAATATAATAAAGGTATTACAAATTGTTACTTACAGATTTACATTTCAACATTTCAACTTCTAAACGTGTATTTTACTATGATCCTTCCTTCTTAGTTTAAATAATTTCAAAGCGCTATGACAGTAATCCCTGCCTTGACTCTTACACTGTCAGTTTTTTTAAATTTTAAAATACACAAGATAGTAAAATAATCAAGGACAGTCATATAAAAAAATTAAATAACTGCAAAAAACAAAACAAAACATATAAGTAGGTTAGGATCTCAAAAACCCATGTATCAAATATGACACCCTTGTCAATAGGGAAACCTGGTCATTTCTATTATGAAATATTCACTAATAACTTGGGGGGAATTATCTCTGACACAACATTAAATGACATCCTCCGGATTTCCAAATGTTGTGGTTTTAAACCTTTGAACTTTTCCATTCAGCTGTCTGCTGTTGCTGGTGAATGAAATCATCTCCAGCTTCACATTTTACAGTGAATCCAAAGCTGAATGTGTGACCCTTCAGTCACTGAGTTTATGGTGCTCTACATGTCTGATCGTCTCTCTGAGTCACTGCCAACATTCCTCTGAGTGATGCTTTTTCAGAGGAGCAAAGTTCTTGAAACTTCACAAATAGTTTACCAGGAAGGATAGAAATCTTCATTGTGTTTACAGAAAGTCGTTTGAGCACATGACAGTTACAGCATGTCTAAAAATAGTTCATTGACGAGAGCCATGATGGTGGCAAAACATACACATAGGACTCTCAGTTGTAAAATTAATAATTTATTTGGCTTAATTTATAAATCAAATCAATACAATGGCAAATTTATAATGACAGGTAAAGAATACATTTGTAATAGAGGTTTATACTGCTACTACTACTAATAATAAGAATTTGTTCTGAAATTGCAATGAACCCAAATGATGTCTGATACAAATACACATTTACTGGTTTTATTGGATAGTCATATTTTGGATTCAAATCCAAATTCTACTATCATCAGAAGTTTGGAGAAAATATTATGATAGTTCAAAACATAAATAAACAGAAACAAATAAATGAAATAATACAGTGATTCACAAATAGACACTTGTTCAAAAGATTTTATTTTATTCCTGTTTTCATTTGTGCTTTTCTTTGTTCGCTAAAGGTGCGCTGGAGGTCCAGAAAAAGAGAAGGAAAAGTTGCAGCCGTCTTTATTTCAAAATGTCCTTCCATTACAGAGGGAAGCTCCTCTCTTTCCTTGCAAGATTAGAGACTGCAGTGTGGAACCACCCATTGCAATGAATACCTTAAATAGTATAAACATATTTTACATAACAATGAACTGAATAATGTTATCATAGCCATAGCAAGATCAGCGAGTCACATTTCAGCATTTTTCTCCTTACAATAGGTGCTGCCATACGACAGAAACACTGTAGTGCTCCCCACTGCTCTGAGAAAATGTTGACGTCATTGTTGGCATTTTCACCACTGCTTTTTTGGAGTTGCCAATGACCATATTTAGATAAAAAGCTTGACGGCTAAGCTAGCTGCTAATACTAGCAAACTTGATTGGCAAGACACATATCTGCTAATTAGTGCTAAGAAACAAACTAAGTGCGCACAGTTTGTTCCTCCTGTGCAGAGAGGGTTAGTCTCCGAGCACTAAAAAGAAGAGAAAAGAGGAAGAGAGTAAAAAAAAGAAAAGAAAAGAAAAAAAACGGAAAAGAAAAAAAAAAAGAAATGTGATCAAAGTTACCTGTTTGACATCCTGATAGAAGAAAATCAGCTTCTTGGATCCGTTTGCAGCAAAGAATTCATGGATCAGACTGAACTGGAAGAATCAGACATTAATGACTCAAAGGTTCAACTCTGAGGAAGGATCACGTCTCTGAACTTACTCTGTCATCAGAGACGATGGCGTCTTCCACCGCCGCCTCCTCCAGGCTGCCGGCGTCGGCCAGCCTGCTCATCAGGTATTTATGTCGGGCATCCAGAGCTGCCCGCCGTTCCTCCTTCACGGCTCTCGCCTGTTTGGCTACTTCTCTCCTCGCCTCATTGGACAGCAGCATCGTGCTTTTACCAGACACCTGGAGAAACATCAGCTCAGTCTACAGACGCAGAGACCAGTGAGAGCTTGGCCCAAACATCTGCAGGTTTCTGAGGACCACGTTTGACCCTGACTGGAGGCATCGATTCTGAGTGTGACTGCCTAAACTGAGCTACTGTCCCCCCTCCACTGAGACGTTCTCCTGTGATGTGTCATGGGGGGAAGTGTTCCTCACGGTTGGACTCGTGACAAGTTCAGTCAGTTTATTCAAACTTTAAAAAGACGCATTTTCAGTCTCTGGATTTCAGCAGAAACAAATGTGAACACAGCACTTTTTGATTGAGTATAAAAGGATGAAAGAGTCAGTGATTAGTAACATTGTTGCTGACTGATGCTGTTGTAGAGCTGTCTTTGGATCCTCACCTTCCGGGAAGTCTTCCCTGGATTGCTCATATATCATTAACTTGTTTGTGTTCAGTAGAATCAGGTGTTGTGGATGCAGGTCGTAGCTGTGTGAGGCCTGTACAGTCAGCGCTGTGTGAGCGCTGTGTAACGTTAGCTTAGACTTCTTTCTGTTGTTATCATCCTTCAGGTTAATGTTGTTTTCATTATGCATCACAGGAAGTGTGGGTGGCTGTTAGCCTCACAGCTCATGGAGAGTTGCTGCTGCTCTGCCTCCTTTTTGATGTTTCTGCTCTTTGTGGCTTTGTGTTACTTTGTGTCGTGTCTGAAACAAAGTGAGTCCATGTTACTAACTGTAGTCGGCTCTCTGTCTCGTGCACAGCTGACTGTTGTCTGAATGAAAGTGTTTTTGTACTTTGTGTAATCTGTTGGGTCTTTGAGCCCTTTTTAAACAGCATATGAGCCATATGTATGTGTGTATATGAAAGGTTGTTTGTAATACATCAAACTGTTGCTTATTCTAGAGCTGCTGCTGTGCCTGATTGGTCTACTCGCTCGAAACTGAAGGTTGACTTGATTCTTTTGGTTTTTTACATTTTGTCAATAAACCAACTTCTTTATGATTTGAACGGCGTCTCTGACGTGTCACAGGCCTGTCAGCTTTCTTGGTGATTGGTATAGATTTGAGCTTCATGCTCTGGCTGTTGTTGGGTTTTCCTCTTTCATATTAAAGCTTTTGTCCTACATTTGGCTCTAAAGTCTAATTCTAATCCCAGCACTGTGTCTGGGTGTGTGATGCTTGTTTTCCTGCTCTTTCTCATGAAACAGTCACAACATTTTCAGTCCAACTTTCACTCTTTGCTGCGTTTGCTGCAGCTGCAGTGAACATGGTGCCGTTTGCCTTTAAGAAAGTTGTGCACAAAGGCTTTTTCTCTAGCAGACAGCTGTGTGGCTAAAAGTCAGATCATTTTTTACCACCTCAGTCACACTGGACTGAAACAAGAGTGAAACTAGGAAGAATCAGAGTTTGTCCAGTGACTGCACTGATTTTCTTCATATTCACAAACTGATTCTAAGTAGTTGCATCAGCTAATCACCCGGACACTGAGCGTCCAACACGCTCCCTGAAGGGAAACGATTACATCCTCCAAACAATCACAATCTGTCTCTGAACGACTGGAATTATTCTCTGATTTGTCAATAACTGGAATTTATCAATGCAGACACGTTGCCAACATGATGAAGTCAGTCTGAGTCGCATCTCTTTGGCTAACTTAACTCAAGTGGTTGCCGACTATTCTGGTTCTATTCCCATATAACAGCAGGGTTGCTGAGCACCTCTGTCACTCTGCACTTATGTTCCCAGTTCTCTTTTGTGGAGGAATTTTCCAGGAATTCCTGGGACCAGCTTTCCATGAGAGACCCGATCAGGAGCGACTGTCCTGGACACTCCCAGCATCACAGGGACTCACAAACCCGTCTACCACAGTGAGAAGACTGATGGTCACAGGCCCACATGTAGCTTTAGATCACACGTGTGCACTTCCTGTGGTCACTGCTGTAACTCTAGACTCACCGAGGGGCCAGTGGTTGGTGAGGCAGCAGCAGCTGAAGTCATGTGACTAATGGCTCTCAGCTTCTGTCCTCCTATTCGCCGGTGTCCTTCACCTGTCACACCTGGTCAAGAAAGAGTGAGAATGTTCAGAGCTTTAATGGAAAAGAATATTATTACATATAAAAGGCCTCTAACAAGTATTGTAGTGTTAATCAGGATGAAGTCCATCATGAAGACTTCAGAGTGCTTCAGACAGTCGGTGTTTCATCCACAGAGCCTCCAGTCTGCATATCAAAGTATCCTGAGGAATGACAGAACCCCGAGTTCCCCTCATTACATTCATGTGTGTGACTGTGAGGAAAAGGTGATTGTATGAACGTGTGTGAGCGAGTGAATGAGGCTTGTATCAGAGTGGAGATAATGTCAGCGGCACAAGCTGGACGCTGCAGGTGTCACATGTGAATCTGTGCATCAGTGTCTGCACCTTTGTGGAGGTGAAGCTCAGGAGGTTTGGATTTGTTCAAAGCTCTGTCTGCTCCATCTTTCTTTCCCTCAGGCCTCTCCAGATCAGGAAGGAGGTCCTGTTCTCCTTCTCCCTCCTGGATTTCTGGATCCAGGGAAGGATCAAAGTCTCTCAGCCCAGCATCAGAGCTTCTGGATGGGGGAGGACTGGAAGTTTCAGCTGGAGGCTGAGAGCCTGGATCTGCCATCTGAGTCACAATTCAAATATTCTCAGTAATCTCAAAAAGCAACAGAAAGGTGCCATTTTCATGAGCAGTGGGTTATCCAGCAGTTTGATTCATGTCAGCAGCATTTAGTTTGTAACTGCTGACTCACCTCTGGCTGTGTCCTGCTCTCAGGGTCACAGTGGACACTGTACCTTTGACCGAAGCTGCAAAGACAGTCAGCAGGGGTCTGGATGCATTCAGCACCACGTCCTTGTTGGGCAGACACCTTCAGTGACAGGACAGTTTATTATGCTGGTAACGTTAATAAGTCTGATCACCTGTAGAGCTCATTTAAACACATCAGCTGTAGAACATCATGTGTCATGGCGTGTCCAAACTCACAGGCTGCATCCTCCTGAGGACCCGGCCTTCAAGGTCTACGTGGGCCGGGTCCTCCAAAGGTCGGGTAGGCGGGAAGTGAGCGGCTGTGATGGTCTGGCCTTCAGATCCGCGTCACCGCTGTCTCGGTGGAGTTTAATAAACTCAGCCGTCTGCTCCTTGCTGTCTAAAATCTAACAGGACACTGGAGTAAACTCTCGACCGTCTCACACTTCTGTTTAATCACTTTTCTGTTTGGCGTTTATTCAGCTGTGTGAAAACTGTAACTTCAGCCAAACCAAACAAACAACACTGAAAAAAGCCAAACGATAACATTTTTACGTGATCTAAGTGACTTATATATCATGTTTAAACCTGAACAGCCAAAGGCCGTGGGGGTCCAAAAACGATGTGCCGGGAGTCCGCTGTTCTCGCCGGCTCTAATGACCCTCGACCTCCCGGTTAGCTATCCAGATGGTGGGTAACAGACGTCTCCAAAAACGTCAGAGCACTTTTGCAAATATGTGATATCTTGACAAACCGAGCAGATATTTGAAGTTTACACTCCTACATTCTCAAACAGGAGCCCCAGCAGAGATGGATGGCTGGCGCGGCTCTCCGGAGCCCCCAGTCAGAGCAGATGCAGGGCCAGCAGGTGTGGAGACCCCTGGCTGAGGCAGCTGAAGCTGTGGGTGGCTGTCAGCCAGCTCAGGATGCCTTTTGGGCTGCAGCAGCATAAAATCCTCAGCAGGCTGGGTAAGCTTGCGTGAGCTCTCTGTGGAGGCTGTTGCAGCTGAGATGGCTCACCCGAGCGGTGCAAACTTAGTTACCTTCAAGGCTCCAGAGTCAGCTGAGGTCAGCAGCTCAGCCTCTGGGGAGGTTACAATCCCTGGAACAGACAGGTCTCTACAACCAGAAACAGTCTTTGCATGTGCAGCTTCAGAACCAGACTTGAAGTTCCAGTTAGTGTCCGATGTCCCAGAAACACTCAGGTGCTCACTGAGCAATCTCTTGAGGCCAACACTCACAAAATCAAACAGTCTTTGAGCCTTTGTGGGAACATTTATCGTCTCTGCTGGAAACATCTGGGAGATGCAGCCTTAACACACTGGGCTTCACAAGTCCTTGGAGGCAGCTCACTAAACTCAGGGATGCAGACAAAATCAGCACTTGCAGGAACACAATGTGCCCTCTCACAATGAGCTTGGAAGCATAAACTGAGTTTTCCTCACTGACTGTTTCAGACAGGATTGTGGGAGCAACACAAAAAGCAGCTTCAGCTGGAAACACACAGTTTAGTGTCTTTGCTGCTCGCTTTAAGTCACAATAAACTGGAAACTCATTGTGTCTCATGTCAGAATCAAATCACTCATATACAGGAAAGGAAGAGGCGGAGCTTATTTCCTGCAGGGAGAGGTTAGCAGTCTGTGTCTTTCTCATTTCTGACTCCTAAAGAGCTGAAAAACACAGGCTGTTATTGGCTGGCTGACACTGGGATTAATGTCCTTGAAGCCAGCAGTCTTTAATGTCCAGGTTCAGAACGGGCAGGTGAAAAACAGTCCTTTATGTCCTCTGATGTTCAATAAACTGTCCTGATTACTGAGGGAGCAGAGAAAGTGTCTCCATCACTCACCACAGCTGGATGCTCTGAAATCCTGGAATCCAGCTGTGGAGAGGAGCGCCGGCGGCGTGGACGCAGTTTAGTAATCAGGGAACGGGAGGCAGGAGGGAAACACAGCTGGGACCAATTACACACACGAGACAGGAAACAGTAACACAGGACTGTCAAAGTAAAACAGGAAATATAACACAGAGTCCAAAGTAAGGAGACGTGGGACACAGTGAAGACACAGAAACAGAAACCAGAACTATAATCACAAAACAAACTCAGAAACATAAAGAGTGAATCAGCTGATTCAGTGTTTGTGACAAAAACATGGATCCTGGTTAATAACTTTTATTTGTTTGTTTCTGTATTATTTTGTGTATCGTTCTTATGAGCTGTTGTTTTGTCAGTGAAATATTATTTCATTGTTTTAAGCTTTTTGTTGACTTTGAAGTGCTTAAGTTGATATTTTTGAACATTTAATTTGTTCGATTATTGTCGAGTTGATAAAACTGTCAAACGCACAGCTGCTTCCAGCACGGCCGGAGGAGAGGTGGCCGAGCAGACGCACAACACACACAGCTCACAGGTTTGCATTTCTAGATATTGCAGATGTTGCAGAAATTGAGAGTAAAGAACTCAGAGATCCAGCGCTGTCTCCTGCCCCTTATTTATACACCACAACACAACGACAGGCGTAACTCACACAAACGGGTAACATGAGGCTCAGATGCTTTGGACGTGTTCACATATACTGGACACAGAATGATGAAGATGGAGCTGCAGGAAGGAGGAAAAGAGGAAAAACACAGAAAAGATTCACAGATGTGGTGAAAAAGGACACGACAGCTTCTGTTTGTTAGTTTGGTTTTTCTTTATTTGGTAAAGATTCAGAAATAAAGAGAAGATCACATGTTTGAATATTATATTAACGTTCTGTAATTACAACAAGTTGTAAAATCTTTCCAGAGTGAGACAGAGACTGTGCAGAGACTGTAGAAGGACAGAGCAGCAGCAGAGCAGTCCAGATACACTGATGATCCTCTGTCAGATCCAGAGGGACACACAGGGCTGATGCTGGACTCTACATTGTGTCTGACAGTGGAGCTGTTCTCAGAGCAGTTCACTCTGCAGCACTGACAGTCATCTGCACTTCATTCCTCTGTCAGTCACTGCTGGATGAAGCTCTCCTCTCCACCTCCCAGTAACATGGCCCAGTCAGAGCGTCTCTACACACAAGCTGCTGCTGCTTCAACCTCTCTGGATCATCAGGACACAGCTGCTCCTCTCTCAGCACACACACCGTCCTGTTTACCATCATCGCCTCCACCTGCAGAGAGAAGGAGGAAGAGCAGAGGAGATAAACGAGTGTTTCCAGAGACTCTTCATCAGCTGTCAGTCAGTGATGCAGCACATCCAGTATAAAGAGCAGCAGGGACGTCAGTGCTGGGACTGTACTAGGACTCATTGTTGCTTCACTTTTTCTAATCTTTGGATTTTTATTGAAGTTGCTGAAAATGTTTTTCCCTCCTAGTTTGAGTTTGGACTTTCATTCATTAGAAGAACCTTGGTGTGTCCACTCTGAGCTCTGTAGGAACCCCAACAACAAGCCCAACAATCCAGATGGACGGTTCCAGCTGTTAACTGGAGGAATTCCATCCAAACATCTGCTCTCACTAAATTCTTCCTCACCTACAGACTGTGTTCTTCACTGCTTTAAACTTGGAAATCAATGCAGTCATTGGTCTGCGTGCTGCTTTGTTCAGAGAGCTGATTGGCTGTTGACAGTGTTTGATCAGAGCGTGTCAGCCGTTACTATGGTGACCATAAAGGTGAGAAACAGGAAGTGTTTGTGTCCAATCCTGAAGCCTGTCACCGTTCTCCTCTCACAGCTTCACTGAGAAGCTGCAGCTTTACAGGAAACACTGGATCTTTGTTTCATACTGACTGTGTTTAGTACAATACTGCTGACAGCACCACCCACTCACTCCATCACTCTACTTAAAGCAGAGACTCCAGTCTGTAGTCTGGACTCTGCTGAAGATCAGACAGCTGCTTCACATCTGGATCCTTCAGGTTGTTTCCCCACAGGTCCAGCTGTCTCAGATGGGAGGGGTTGGACTTCAGTGCTGCTGCCAGATAATCACAGCTGATCTTTGACAAACCACAGTAACTCAATCTGTATAAAGAATGAAAGATGTAAGTTTATTAGACAAAGTGCTTGAAATCATTCAGTGTTTCATCATCTGTTCAGAGCTGAAGAAGGTTCAGAATGTAGAAGTTTAGAAAATGGAAACTCCAAACAGCTGAAGCCAACAGGAAGCAGCTTCAAACAAACACAACAAGAGAAAAAACTCTGAATGTTTCACATTAAAGTCGTACATTTCTCATAAAAACAGGACAAAGACTTGAAAAAGTCGTGTTTTTCCTTCCAGGAACCACATGGCTTCACTTTTAAAGGTGAAGTGTGACAGAAATGGACATATTTGAAGTCCAACACCTTTTTCCAGTCACATTATTAAAGCAGACAAACTACAAGCTCATTTTCATTCCAACAAGTCATCTTCTGACCTGGACTAACAACACTGGTCTCTATGTGCAGCTGGCTGTGAGACCAGTGCTCAGGGAGCGTCTACAAAGTGCAACACTGAAAGAACATCACACACTCATTTGCTTCCAGCACTTTCACACAAACATCTACTGTCATTATTGTCACCAAACTCTGTGGATCCTTTATTGCAAATTCAAATGGGATCAAATGGTCAGACAAAAGAGGGTTATGAGGAAATATGATGAAATGTTGTGTATTAGCAGCAAGTTATTGAATCATTTTCCTCAGAAACCAAACAAAATGATTGACAAACATGTTCTTACAAACTCAGTGTTGGACTTGGATCAGCAGGATAAGCTGATGTTTAAAGGCATTTGAGTCTCGCTGTATGAGAGTCCAGTTCTTACTCAATATTTATGGATGATGTTCTTTCAGTGTTGCACTTTGTTTGGCACAAAATGAAATTATTTGGCCTCTCAGATGCTTTTAGAGATTCCCAAATGACTGATGATGACATCTCTGGGGTCTGATTGATAGAAAAAAAATCTCTTTGAGACCTTTTGTAACTGACAAACTCTTCATCTGCTAACAACACTGAGTTGAATCTCCATGGCTGATAGTTGGAGCAGGCATCAGGAATACACATTGAAAAAGCAAGAGGAGAAATCACCAGAGTCTTATAATCACATTCTGTAACTAAAGGGAGACGTTTTTCTATACAAATATATGTTTTATGGACATTAGAAAAAAAAGAGTATTGACGTGAAGCAGGATTATGAAATCTCCATACATCAGCCAGCCCATAATTATCAAGAAAGCTCTGAATGACGCATGATGAGTTTGGACTAAGTGTACTTTTGTGTGAACTGTGGTCCATAGCAGATAATGAGCAGTTTAGGTCTCCCTCAAAGATGATATTGTGTGATGACATATTGGGGAGCCGCGCAAAGACATTAGTGAAAAATCTGTGATCGTCCCAATTAGAGGCGTAGCTATTTGCTAAGATCAAATGAAAACCATAAACTATATTTTCTGCACTTAAAATCCTGTAATTTTCTCATAAATCGACAGTGCGGCTTATGGATGAATTCTGGTTGTGCTTACTGACCTCGAACCGATTTTATGTGCTACACGGCGCTCAGAAACCTTTCAAAAGATGTTTTGGTACGACTTTGCTCAGCTACGAGGTCGCACCGCTTGATGGATTGTTGGAGCATTACAGCTACGAGGAGCCTCGCGGAGTGATACGTACTCTGCTTCAACGTAATATTACTGTATTGAGTGTGTATAAGGACCATAAATGGCACCTGTAAGAGACACGGTTACAAAGAGGGTTTCAAACTCCAGGCTGTCAGTCACGCAGTAGAACCTGGGAACAGAGCAGCTGCTTGTTATTATGCTCAGCGTCTGTTTACATTTTGACTGCACGATTGTGAGCTTTTTGTTATGCACAAAAACAACATTGTTTTCTTTTATTTATGGAGCATTATTATTTAATAAATGCTGATCATTTATTCCTGAGTAATTGTTTCATGTACATCTACGCTGTATGTTAATAAATGTGCCTGTGTGAGATTTGGGACACAGCTTTGACTAAGAACTCTCTTTTTGTTCGAACTTTCTGGCTTTAAAAATATCGAGATATATATCGTATATCGCCATCCAGCTAAAGAATATCGAGATATGAACTTTGGGTCATATCGCCCAGTCGTAATATTGCAATAGGTTGTCCGTTAAACTCAAGCGGGGCTTGGGCCCTGGCACGGCGTAGCCACACAATCCTGGTAGTAGTGACGCTCGGCTATGACGGCGTGCGGGTTACCAGCTGGCTTTCTCAGGATAGGGCTCCTGTGTGAGCGGTCGACAATAACGTCTTTATCCATACCCAGCACTTCACGTAGTAGCACGGATACGGCCGTGGAGGAGCTCGAGTCCAGGCCCTCTGGGATCCCTATGATGTGGATGTTAGCTCTCCGCTTCCTGCCTTCATCACATTTATCCTTCAGGTCAGACAGCTCCTCCTTCATACTCTCTACTGTAGACTGCAGGGTGGTCACCTCATCGCTCCACATTGACAGCCCATCCTCAGCTTCTTTCACTGTAACCTTTACTCCATCAACTTTGCCGCACGTCGCCGCCATGCTGTTAGCGATCTCATTTCTCAGTCCTTGCACGTCAGCCCTTATATTGTCAAAATCTTCTTTCAATGCATTTCTGACTTCTTCTTTTAACAGCGTACTAATGTCCTCTTTAATGGATTGAAGAAGCTCCAATTTTAGAGCAGTAGGATCCACATCACGCGCGTCTGTTGAGTCTGCTCTTCAGCGGCCGTAGAGCTGGACGCTGCCCTTTGGCCATCATCGATACTCTCGCCTGAGATCGCACCGGGGCTAAAATATTCACCTGCTCAGCTGTTTTTGATCAGTTTGAGCCTGTGTGGTTTGATCAGGTGGAGGAACGATGTGATGCTATAAAGACATCATCTTGTCCAAATGATGTTGTTCCAACACGTGTTTAAAAAGATTTTAAAGGTTGTTGGTTCCGACATCTTAGCGATTTCTAACAGCAGTCTTAGTTCAGGTGTTGTACAGCCTGTTTTAAACATGCTGTTGTACAGCCTGTACTAAAAACCTGATCTGGATCCTCTGTCCGCTCAAATTTCAGGCCTATTTCAAAGCTTCCCTTCCTGTCGAAGATTTTGTAAAAGATTATATTTGTTCAGCTGCAATCTGTTGTAAAGGTTTCAGTCTGGTTTTAAAGCTCTTCACAGCACTGAAACTGCACTTTGAAAAGTTCTTAATGATCTTTTATCAGCCACTGATCAGGAGACTCCGCTGTGCTTTTGGATCTGACCGCTGCCTTGACCACAGCATCTTGACCTCACCATTGGAGCATGGCGGCATCAAGGGCGCTCTATTAGACTGGTTCAGCTCTTTTATTAAATCGCATTATTACATTTGGGGCTTATATTTGACGGCAATTTGAAAAACAGCTGAGCTCAGTTGTACAGCGGTCTTTCTTCAAACTGAGGCTTTTATCTAAGGTGAGATCATTTATATCTTTTAAAAACCTTGAACGGGCGATCCACGTTTTCATGACGTCCCAGCTGGATTATTGTAACTCCTTATATGTTGGAGTTAGTGGGACCTGCCTGGCAAGACTGCAGCTGGTCCAGAAAGCTGCAGCTCGTCTTCTGACACAAGCTCAAAGACATTTATCGTCCCAACAACCACATATACGCTGGTCCCTCGCTGTAACACAGTTCACCTTTGGCGGCCTCGCTGTTTTGCTGATCTTTTTTGTGCAATTTTGCATGCTTTTGTTTTGTACAGCGCGTTGTGTTCTGCGTCCTGATTGGCTGTAGACCATTGTCAGCCAATCTCGTGCCGTGTCTCCTGTACAGTACAGAATGTGTTCAAATTTACAGCAGTGTGACTCTGCAGTGCTGCACTGTATGTTTGTACGTTTTGTCCCAACAAACAACAATGATGACGAGACGTTTTGCACCTGTGGTAGCAGCCAAAGGCAGAGGAAGATGCTGACCATCATAGTTTCAACAAGGAGGCAAAAAGGTTGTAACTGTCCACAACAAGAACATCGTAAGGATGGAGTCAGCTTTGGCTTTGTGGATCAGTGACCGCAGGAAAAAGAACATCGTGCTGGACACCAACATTATCTGCAGAAAAACTCAAAAGCTTTATGCAACTTTACCTGACAGCGAGGAGCCCAGGCCATGGACGAGTGCTCCTCACACAGAAGCTCATTTAATGCCAGCAAAGGCTGATTTGACACGTTTCAGAAACACTTTGCTTTCACTCTTTAATAATGAACTTATTTTTCTATGAAGGTTTGAACTTTGTTTAAACAAGAGAGAAAAGTGTGAAAATGTTCATGCCTGTCTGAGAAAAGTGTAGAAAGTGTGCAGTGAGGGTTTAACTGCCTTAAAACTTCTATAATACTTGTAAAACATAAAGCTGCTACTTCATTCTGAGACTTATTTTTAGAACGTAACTCGATAAACGAGCGACCGCAGTAATGTATTGTGTTTATTTTGAAAACTCTCAACAGGATCTTCAGATTTATTTTGAAAGCTTTATCTGGAAAACACAAACACATAAGCAGGAAACAAAGAGCGTGATATGAAACGATAGACGTTTTCATATGGTCATCATATATACATCGTTCTATCGAACAGCCCCAGCTCCTGCTGTCAGTCTCTGTAAATCTGCTCTTAAAACACATTTGTATTCACTGGCTTTTAATACAGCATGAGAGTTATTTGATATTTGATGTGTGATATTAATATTAGGAGTTATTTTAATAGTTATTTTGGATTCTTGTACAGCACTGTGGTCAACGCTGCTGCTGTAATTAATGTGCTAGAAACACATAAACAATCTGCAGTTAAACATCCAAAACTAAAGATGTGATCGCTGCCTTTAGAAAATGTGCTGATGCACAAGATATCAGCTCCATTAAGGTGGAATGTGGCCGTGTTAGAAACATGTTGGAAGAAGTTTGAAGCTGAAACTGTGAAGCTGAGAGTGAAAGAGCTCCAGCGTCTGTCACAGGAAACTTTCTTATTTCCACACTGATGAAAGCATCAAGCTTTGATTTCCTGCTGCTTTTATTGAGTCACACTGTGAAACTGAGCCACAGCTGAACCAGCATCCCTGTACAGCAGACACTTACAGCGCTTGGCTGCTTCCATTGGACCCTCTGCACAGAGCTTCAGTTTCCTCTTCTGGTCCCAAAGTGCAGAACAACAAGGTTTCAAACAGCTTCGTTCCAGCAGCATCAGCCACAGACATGCAGAGAGAATCCTTTGGTTGTGTTGTGTGTTTGCATATCTGCTGTGTTGCTTTGTGAGGATGGATCATCTCCTGCAGCTCCAGATAAACAAGCTGGACCTGAACCTGGTAGCTTCACTTAGAAGACACTTGTGACGGGAACGTGTGAGAAGTTTTGTGCAGACAAGTTTGGATTTAGAGTGTGGGACGAGCTCTCCACAGTCTTTGTGGAGATCCACATTCTGCATACTGCCTGTGAGAAGCTGCAGACATTTGTCCTCCAAATCCACTGAGCAGCTGCTCGTGGTGGTATTAGCTTCATGTGTGCGTGTTAGCATGAAGCCTCGGTCACACTCTGCTGTGGACACGGTCACGGACAGCTGGACGCCTGATGGACGAGTCGTCCTTCCTGTTAAACTTCTTTGAGCATGAGAATAGCATAAGAAGCTCAGTGGACACTGTTCAGTGTTTTAACTCTCGCTTTCTGATGGGTTTAGATTTTATTATTGTCATTTGTATTAGGAAATATTTAACCATATATTCTTAGAGGTGTATAATCAATTGTGTAGTGATAGGATGTGTGATCTTTAGCAGGCTGCAGGGGCTTGGTGTGTATTCCACACTGGAATGCACACCCACATCCTGGGAGCACGAGAGAGGTCGTACCTTCTCTTATTGTTTTATGGCAGGATTAACGTAGCTACGTCTGTTCTAGTCTAAGTGCTTTTTGTTTAGATGAACTGCTGGACTTCCTCACCATGTTATCTAGGGTGAACCATCTAGGGTGAAGGGGGGTCTACCCTCTTCCTGACCAAGGATGTTATATGACCCTTTGATCAGCAGTACCACGCACACACACACACACACACACACACACACACACACACACACACACACACACACACACACACACACACACACACACACACACACACACACACACACACACAGTATTCTTTGTTCACATGTATACCTATGTGAGATGCTATATGTTAATGACCCTATGCATATTCATGTAACCACAATAAAAGGAGTGCTATGGGGAGCCTGGCTGAGAGTCTGATGGTGGTCAAGTGGTGGAACGACGCTTGGCTCCAGCCAGGTCTCCCTCATGCATGAGTAAACCAGAGAACTTTGGTGCCTTGTGTCTTGCTTTTTGCTGCGTAGCAGATTGTCCTTAACGTTCCAGTGGATAGGTTCAAACTACAAACCTATCACTTTCACTTCAGCTTCACCAACAACAGCACAACCAGAGCAGCCCACTGCCTGCATGGCTGGGACAGCGCCCCCTGGTGACTGTAAACCACTACAACATGTAGACGGCCGTCTGCAGGCTGGATGTAGCACCACCGCAGAGACGTGCTGCAGCTCTGTTTAGTTACCCAGCTGACAGCAGAGGCTGTAGTTTACTGTTACCAACATGGAAAACTGAAGCTTCACCAGCTGGAGCTACAGAGCTGGAGAACAAAGGAGACTGAGAGGCCAGAATGATGTGGGAGGAAACATCAAGAGCCTGTTTGAAAGGAGACACATGTGGATGCTGTGCCAGTCTGTGGTCTGTCAGAAGTCAGCTGAGTCACACTGCAAGAAGCTGCAGAATCTCAGAGGAGGAGATTTGGAAGTGTTTGTGGGACAAACTGGACTCAAAGAAAGACGATGTTTGTGAAGTCTTTGGTGGAGGTGAGCAGTGTGAAGCAGAACACATGCAGATGAATCAGGAGGTCAGCATCAGTGTCTCCTTGTGGTGGACGGTAAAAGAATCAGAGCCAACGCTCCCGTCCACCCTCGGCATGAAGCAGTGCTGTTTCTGAAACAGGAGGACAAGTCCAGAGAAGACAGAGGAAGCAAAGATGAGGGTGGGACAGGACAGCAGGACTTTCTTCACACCTGCAGCTCCATCACACTGCTGTAGCTCCTCTTCATCACACATGTACCTGCAGCCTGTCTTCAAGTCCAGGAGTCACCTCCACACAGTGTAGAAGCCTCCTGTGCAGACCATGGAGTCCAGCCTCTGTCAGGGAAGTCGGCACTAAAGCCTGAAAGACTTCAATCTGTCTCTGCTCCACCCGAGAAAGACCAGCACCGTACTTGTTGTGCATTCAAGGAGGGAACATCAGCGCTGCATCGTGGGAACAACACCGCAGGAACAAAGACACAGCACAGCCGATGAAGGACGAGGACAAAGGAAAGGTGAGTGAGAAGACCCCGGTGGTGTGGACGGACCTGCAGGGGCTCCAAGACTGAGGAGCAGAGACGTCCATGTACCAGCTGAGGATGCTGCAGTGATCCAGGGAGCTCGGTCCAATCTGAGGCCGTGTGAACTACGTGGACCACAGTTTCTTCACAGACTTCAGCCACGTGAACATCTGGAGATCCAACAGTGCACGAGCTGTGAGCCATCAGCTGTTTCTCTCATCAGCTGCTGGAATGAGAGCTGCTGGAATCATCTCGAGCAGCAGGAAATCACTGATGTTGTTTCTAACCAAAGATATGGGACTGAGCTCCGCTGAGCTCCTTCTACTTTCATCCAGATAGAAACTGCTACAGTCTGCTGATTATTGCTTTGCCTCCATCACACGAGCTCTTTATCCTGTTCTTCACTCTCATTGGTTCTTTGTCTGCTTGTTTTTACAACAGTAGTCTTCTGATTGGTCAAAGACAATCAGCTGTGACTAAATGTAGCTCCTACAGCAGTGATGGGAATAACTACTGAAGCTAATCCAGTATCAAAGCTCAGGAATCAGCAGCTCCCACCTCGTTTTCTTTCAACAACTATTTTTAGCTGCTGTGTTTTTGTGTTTCTGCAGACCTCAGACATCCTGCTGCTCTGGACAACTTTTTCATTCTTTTTTATCATTATTTTGCTTTTCTTTTATTATTATGTTATATGTATTAATATGTGAAACACTTATTCTTTGTGTTTTTGCTTTGCTCCTGTCAAACTGCTTTAATAAAATCTGCTGCAGTCTAAACTGTGGACGTTCCCTTTTTAACCCTTTGTGAAACAATAAAGGTTTAAATCTGAGTATTCATCTATGTTAGTGTTTAATGGGTCTAATAGGTTGCTTTGGCCTTTCCCAGTAATATCTTCCCTTGCAGTCTGTGGTCCAGGCTTCTAAAACCATCCCAGGTTAACAAGAACTACAATCTAGAGGAGAGCTGCCATAACAGGTGTGACTGATGAGATCTGACCTGCAAGGTTACTCAGGTTTGTTTGTATCAGGACAAGCAGGGAAGCCGCCTGGACGTCAAAGTAGTTAGAGCTGGGCGAGTGTCCTCACCCACATCGGCTTCACAACTCTGCATCATCTACTGAGTAAGACTCAGAGCATCAGAGATTAGAAGGTCTACAAAGAGCTGAACCAGACTTCCTGTATAAAGGTTTTAGTTCCACAGATCGACAGTGTCAGCACAACTAAAACGTGGAGACTGACCTCAGAGTTTCAATTTGATGTTGTGGATTCTCCAGAAGAACACACAGCTGCTTCACTCCTGAATCCTGAAGCTTGTGATAGCTCAGGTCCACCTCTCTGGGATACGAAGGGTTGAGCTTCAGCACTGCTTCCAGATAATCACAGCTGATCTCTGACAAATCACAGCGCTCCAATCTGTATAGAGAATGAAAGATGTAAGTTTATTAGACAAAGTGCTTGAAATCATTCAGTGTTTCATCATCTGTTCAGAGCTGAAGAAGGTTCAGAATGTAGAAGTTTAGAAAATGGAAACTCCAAACAGCTGAAGCCAACAGGAAGCAGCTTCAAACAAACACAACAAGAGAAAAAACTCTGAATGTTTCACATTAAAGTCGTACATTTCTAACAAGAGTGTTTTAAAGACAGAGTCACTGATGATCATCTTCTGCCCAGTAAAACTTTGGTTTTCCACATGTGAGTGTTAATGATGCACAAAGACTGTGAGTGCAAAGAGGGAGCGAGGAGGATGACAGAGAGATGGTACAGGAGCATCAAGAACCCGGCGAGGAAATGAGCAGAAGGACTTTGGAGCCTGTTGGATTGAAGCTTTCACAGAGACGTGTTTGACTGGACACCACCAGGACAGACTTTTAATCCCAGGATTTGGATGAGCTTTCTGTCTTTATGGTCACAAATGATGCTGTAACTCTGTGAATGTCCTGGAACTGTCAGCAGTGTGGTTACGTCCTTTTGACCTGAGTTTCCACAGCTCTTATAACAGCAGTGTACATTCAGACTGAGACACGCTTCAGTCTGTATGGACCTGTTTCTGTAGCTGCCACCATCATTCTACGGTCGTGTCCAAATTCATGGGCTGCATCCTCCCGAGGACCCGGCCTTTGCGGTCTACGTGGGCTGGGTCCTCAGAAGGTCGGGTAGGCTGGAAATAAACGGCTGGGGAAATTGGACGGTCTAGCCTTCTGATTAGCGTCACCGCTGTCTCGGTGGAGTTTAATAAACTCAGCCGTCTGCTCCTTGCTATCTAAAATATAACAGGACACTGGCGTAAATTCTCGACCGTCTCATACTTCTGTTTAATCAGTTTTCTGTTTGACGTTTAGTCAGCTCTGTAAAGACCAAGGAGGAACCCACCTGGGGGATTAATAAAGTTTTATTTTATCTAATCTAATCTAATAACTTTAATCTCAGCCAAACCGATTTACTCACAAACAAACAAAACACTGAAAGAAGCCCAACAATAACATTTTGAGGTTGTCTAAGTGACTTATATATCACGTTTAACCTGAGTAGCGAAAGTCCGCGGTGATGTGAAAATGATGTGCCGGGAGTTGTGCCGTTCTCGGCGGCTTCAGTGACCCTCGAGCTCCCGGCGAGCTATCGAGCTGGTGGGTAGCAGACGTCTCCGAAAACGTCGAAGCACTTTTGGAAATATGCGGTATCTTGATAAACCGAGCAGATATTTGATGTTTACACAGCTACTTTCTCGCCTGAAAATATGTTAAAAGTTTATTTTGTGACCCAGAAAGATTAGTATGAGTCATTTTAAAACTTAGTAGCGGCCGCCATTGTTGGAAACTGGAGTTTGGCTGGGCCGCGCTATGAATTCTGGGATATGGTAGGCCACGAAGGACACACCCGACCCATCCTTCAAATTCGGGGAAAAGGAGGACGCATTTGTTGGCTGCATTCGGAGGAGTCTACGAATTTGGACAGCCTTCGACGCGTCGCTGTGACGTATTAGGTCTACAAATGCGGCCTCAGGAGGATGCAGCCCATGAATTTGGACACAACCTAAATGTTTGTACATCAGCTTATCAAATCCTGTCTGCTGTCTTCATTTATTACTCTTCACCTGCTTCACTGTCACTGTGTGGGCGGAGCAGCCTGAGCCCCGCCCACACAGACACAGCTCCTCTCTGGAGCAAAACTTCTGCTTCATCTCCGCCTCTTTTCTTCATCCTCCACCTCTCTTTTCTCTTCTTCGGTGTTCTGCAGCCACAGAGCCTCACAGCCATTAGCACGCCCATACCTGAGCAGCTAGCATTACCCAGCATGCCGTGCAGCAGTGTCAGTTTGTAAATGTGCAAGAATTCCTGCTCCAAACTGTTTCACAGAGTGCTGTGTGCCGTGACCTTTGACCTGCTAAAGACAGTCAGCTGTGGATTATTCATTGTTGTGTCTGATACTTAGAACTGTGAGGAAGAAGCTACACAGTTAATCAGGGTCCCCTCTCTCTGAATCAGGAAAGGTGGGCAGGCCGCGTGTGGGCCGCGGGCCATACGTTGAGTATCACTGTTTGAAATGTGAACACTGTTCTGCTGCAGTCAATGGACTAAACCAGAGAAGAAGAAAACAGACTTTACCATGAAGATCCTCAGTGTGGATCAGTATAATATCAGCCTGATGTCTGCAGTTTAGTGTCAGCACAACTTTCACATCATATTCATCTCAGCACAACTAAAACATGCTGACTGACCTCAGAGTTTCAAATCGACATCGTGGATTCTCCCGAAAATCACACAGATGCTTCACTCCTGAACCCTTCAGGTTGCTGTAGGTTCCACTCAGGTCCACCTCTGTGGGATACGAGGGGTTGGACTTCAGTGCTGCTGCCAGATAATCAAGGCCAATATCTGACAAACCACAGCCCATCAATCTGTATAAAGAATGAAAGATGTAAGTTTATTAGACAAAGTGCTTGAAATCATTCAGTGTTTCATCATCTGTTCAGAGCTGAAGAAGGTTCAGAATGTAGAAGTTTAGAAAATGGAAACTCCAAACAGCTGAAGCCAACAGGAAGCAGCTTCAAACAAACACAACAAGAGAAAAAACTCTGAATGTTTCACATTAAAGTCGTACATTTCTCATAAAAACAGGACAAAGACTTGAAAAAGTCGTGTTTTTCCTTCCAGGAACCACATGGCTTCACTTTTAAAGGTGAAGTGTGACAGAAATGGACATATTTGAAGTCCAACACCTTTTTCCAGTCACATTATTAAAGCAGACAAACTACAAGCTCATTTTCATTCCAACAAGTCATCTTCTGACCTGGACTAACAACACTGGTCTCTATGTGCAGCTGGCTGTGAGACCAGTGCTCAGGGAGCGTCTACAAAGTGCAACACTGAAAGAACATCACACACTCATTTGCTTCCAGCACTTTCACACAAACATCTACTGTCATTATTGTCACCAAACTCTGTGGATCCTTTATTGCAAATTCAAATGGGATCAAATGGTCAGACAAAAGAGGGTTATGAGGAAATATGATGAAATGTTGTGTATTAGCAGCAACTTATTGAATCATTTTCCTCAGAAACCAAACAAAATGATTGACAAACATGTTTTTACAAACTCAGTGTTGGACTTGGATCAGCAGGATAAGCTGATGTTTAAAGGCATTTGAGTCTCGCTGTATGAGAGTCCAGTTCTTACTCAATATTTATGGATGATGTTCTTTCAGTGTTGCACTTTGTAGACGCTCCCTGAGCCTCACAGCCAGCTGCACATGGACCAGCTGACATTACCCAGCATTAGAGGCGGCTGTAAAAAATTCATGTTCCCATTTAAATGGTTTTAATTTGAATAAAACGATGTTGATTCATTCAATCCTGAATCGATGTTTAATATAAATGTATTTTGCCAGAATCTCAGGTTAAAGCTCACAAACTATTTCAACAAGCAGCAAACAGCTAAAACAGTAAATGAGAGCAGCTAAACACACAAAGATGGAAACACAGAGCGTGGATCGTTCACTCGACGGCACGTACACGGACACGCCGTCGGGGCTGAAAGTGGACAGCTCACAGATCCTGAAGCTGCAGGTTTCATCTGTCTCCAACCAAAACTGAGTGAAGCAGCAGCAAAAGAAGATCCAAACTCTGCTTCACGTTTGATCAATATGCTCATGAATTCTCTCTGACTTTGGCTGTTCCTGCCTGCACAGCTCTCTCTCTCTCAGTGTACTCCAAGAACAGCTTCAAACATCTGTTTCTGCATCATTCACTGTTTATTAGCCACCAGTCTGCTGTTGTGTTCAGTGCTGTCGGCCTCTGACAGTAAAGCCTCATTTCTGCTGTTCCATGGAAACTTTTTAAAAAGATGACAGATTACAAACTCTCAGCTGTGTCTGTAATCAAACCTCTGTAACTTTGCTTCACTTCAGCAGCATCAGCTCATGTTCACATGTTGCTTCATGGTTTGCTTCAGTTTTTGATCGACTGCAGAATATTTTGAAGGTTATCTGCTATAAAAAGCCAGAAGAGGAAAATCTGCTTCATGTGTTTCTGTTTGATCCTCAGTGACTTTGACACAAAGGCCTCTGCTGTGATGATCACACCTCTGATCAAGTCTCACAGTGTCACAACTGATAAATGATCAGAGTTAGAATATTTCTGACTGTCTGCTGTGTGCCGTGACCTTTGACCTGCTAAAGACAGTCAGCTGTGGATTATTCATTGTTGTGTCTGATACTTAGAACTGTGAGGAAGAAGCTACACAGTTAATCAGGGTCCCCTCTCTCTGAATCAGGAAAGGTGGGCAGGCCGCGTGTGGGCCGCGGGCCATACGTTGAGTATCACTGTTTGAAATGTGAACATTGTTCTGCTGCAGTCAATGGACTAAACCAGAGAAGAAGAAAACAGACTTTACCATGAAGATCCTCAGTGTGGATCAGTATAATATCAGCCTGATGTCTGCAGTTTAGTGTCAGCACAACTTTCACATCATATTCATCTCAGCACAACTAAAACATGCTGACTGACCTCAGAGTTTCAAGTTTACATCCTGGACTCTCCAGGAAACCACACAGATGCTTCACTCCTGAATCCCGCAGCTTGTTCTTAGTTGAAGAAGAGGAGGAGTCATTACTCAGGTCCAGCTGTCTCAGATGGGAGGGGTTGGACTTCAGTGCTGCTGCCAGATAATCACAGCTGATCTCTGACAAACCACAGTTCCACAATCTGTATAAAGAATGAAAGATGTAAGTTTATTAGACAAAGTGCTTGAAATCATTCAGTGTTTCATCATCTGTTCAGACCTGAAGAAGGTTCAGAATGTAGAAGTTTAGAAAATGGAAACTCCAAACAGCTGAAGCCAACAGGAAGCAGCTTCAAACAAACACAACAAGAGAAAAAACTCTGAATGTTTCACATTAAAGTTGTACATTTCTCATAAAAACAGGACAAAGACTTGAAAAAGTCGTGTTTTTCCTTCCAGGAACCACATGGCTTCACTTTTATAGGTGAAGTGTGACAGAAATGGACATATTGAAATCAATGATATCAAAGCTGGAATCAAATGAGTCCAAGTCTTCTGCTGATTCAGCATCACATTCATCTTTGCTCCTTGTTCTGCATTCCCACCATAAATATAAAGAGGCAAAACTCACATTTTCCAAAATCCTCTTTAAGCTTCGACAATAAAGGAAGATAGTTTTATACAAGTCTTTGTGGTTTTCTTGTCACCCAGATGCCCGAGTACTTAAACTTCTTATAGCTGGGTTTAAAAGGGGCTAAAATACACAAAACTCCCCAGTTGTCGTACAGATAGACTTTGCCTCGCTCTTCCCAAAATTCACTTTATATCCAGAAATTGTCCCAAATTCCTTAAGTATGCATTAAGGTGACCTTGAGGCTCTTAAAGGCACATATAAATAAAACGTATTATTATTATTATTGTAAGTCTATCCAAAAGTTTGTGGAGGCTGTTCGATGGGTTGGAAATAAATAAAATCCTGTCGTCGTCATAAAGAAAGACTTCATGTTCGATACCCCCTCGATGTTTTCCCTCAACACCAACACATTGTCTCAGAGCAACAGCTAGCGGTTCAATGGCAAAAAGGAGACAGAGGGCATCCCTGTCCTGGGGGGCAGATTATTGTTAGTCTGGACGGCTGTTAGAGGGGAGCAATACAATACTTTTATCCAAGATACAAAATTAAAGACACATTTTTTAAGCGTATAAAAAAAAATCCCATCTCACCCGATCCAACGCCTTTTCTGCGTCAAGCCAAATTACAGTTTCCAATGTATCACCTTTAACATGGGTATAAATGATATTTAATAGAGCTCTAATGTTCAAAAAAGAGTGCCTAATAAAGCCCGTCTGGTGAAATAATGGAGGACAAATACTTGTGTAAGCGACGGGCCAACACTTGAGCCAGGATCTTGGTGTCTGTGTTGAACAAAGATATTAAACGACATGAACGACAATCTAAATGGTCTTTTTCCTGTTTTACAATTAAACACATCACTGCTTGATGCATTGTTGGAGGCAACGACTGTGAGAGGAAGGATTCTTCAAAAGTTGATTTTAACAGTGAATTCAGTCGGTCAGAAAACTTTATGAAAAAATCAGATGGATACCCGTCGGGGCAGCAGATTTTCCAGACTGCATGCTCCGTACGGCCGTTTCAATTCCAACATTAGAGACAGGTTCCTCCAGACTAGCGATCGCATCTTCTCCCAAGGAGGGAATATAAAACACCTTATTGAAATCATTGTGGATCTCAAGGATAGTTGGTTGTCTGTAGACCTTATTCCCTGGTCATTGTAGATCTCAAGGATAGTTGGTTAGCTGTTCTTAGTCGTAGCTGGTGAGCTGATAACTCGCCTGTTTTTTCTCCATGTCCATAAGCGTAGCTGCAACTTTGACTCAGCTTGTTTTGTAGATATGAGATTGTATTCAGTTTGTCATTGTAACCGCTGTGTATATAATACAGGCTCAGGAGAGTGGCTGCACACAGCATGTAGTTTAGTGTCACGGTCACAGTGGCTGACCGTATGGAGAGTGTGTGGAGGACTCAGGCGCAGACACTGGCACAGACATGAAACTGAGTTTTGAACGAAAAGCGAGCCTTTATTTCGGCTGAAGACATCAAACAAGGCAGAATCACAGTGAAGAGAACTAAACTGGGGAACTAATACTATAATAAATCATGAAGACACAGAAAGCTATGGCTAAGAATACAAAAGACTGGGCATGAAAATATGGAGGGTGGGAACACAGATGACGCGACACAGAGACTAAATACACATGAGGGATGATCAAGTTCCAAAGATTAAAACTGTCAAACCTGCAGGGGGGATTGGCTGTTCCAAACCTGAAAAATTATTTCTGGGCAGCTCAGATGAGACCCCTGACTGTATGGGTGCGGGATTTGTCTGAAACTCAGTGGCTAAACATTGAGAAGACAATGTGCGAAAGATCATTGGAATCCCTGCTTTTTTCTAACATTTCAATTAAAAATGTGCATATGGGGGAACGGATGAGGGTCACACTAAAGATTTGGCGTAGAATCAAACAATCATTTGGTCTTCCAAAAGAAATTTCAATTCTATCAAGCCTCTCCTCCCTGCAGGGTTTTTCTCCTATTGTGGAAGACTCTGGCTTCAGAGCATGGTCACATAGTAGGTTTCATAAACTTTGTCATGTTGTGAGGAATGGGCACCTGAGCTCATTTGAACAGTTGAGGTCAGTTTCGGCTTCCTTCT
Source organism: Maylandia zebra (assembly GCF_041146795.1). NCBI lineage: Eukaryota > Metazoa > Chordata > Actinopteri > Cichliformes > Cichlidae > Maylandia > Maylandia zebra. The sequence goes on from NW_027490033.1 coordinate 3,212,872, forward strand.
TCTGACTTTTTTAGATTTCTGCAGCTAAGAAGCCTTTTGACAAAACATAAAGAATGGAGGCAAGTTTTGGAGCCCTCACCCATTGAGGAAATATTTCTAAAAACATTTCAAAGTCATTCCTCCCCAAAATTAATCAGTCATTTTTATAACGCATTTATGAGTTTCAATACAAATGCAACTTTGGATATTAAGGCAAGGTGGGAAGCTGAGACTGGCACTCAAATCTCAGAGGACACCTGGGAAGAGGTGTTCGGTGAAGCCCATCTGGTGACTAATTCTGGGCTGTGGAGAGAATTTAAATGGAAGGTGGTCATGAGATATTTTAGAACCCCAGAGATAATTGCCAAAATGAAGCCTACAAATCCTGACACCTGCTGGCGAAATTGTGGTACTTCTTTAGGAACCCACTCACATATATTCTGGTCATGCCCAAAAATCTGCTCACTTTGGAATGACATATTTAAAGTTCTCAGTACAGTTTTCCAACAACCATTAACAAAGACCAACAGTTAGTCATTTTAGGAGTCTTACCAAAGGGTTTTGCGGGAAACAATAAAACGTATCTCTTAAGAATCTTACAGCAGCACTAAAGTGTATCACTATTAAATGGCTGAATCTTGACCCATCTTCATATAATATGTGGATTGATAAAGCAAGAGAAATTTACCAGATGGAGGAAATAACATCTGCTCTGCGGATTCAGAGAGAATTGTTTACTGAGCGTTGGCGACCCATACATGCTTTACTGTTTCAATAATTTAGCATAGGTCTGTTTCGTTTTGTCCATTTACGGCTAAGTTTGTCACATGTTATTTAATATTACATAAAGTTTTTGTTTTCTTTTTGTTTTTTGTTGTCTGTTTGTTTGTTTGCTTGCTTGGTGTTAGATTTGTATTGTTGATTGTCATTTATGCTTAGAAATATTTACTTATATATGCTTAGAGTTTTGTAATTAGTTGTAGATTGGTAGAGGTTTTGATCCTTGATAGTCTGCAAACTTTGTGTGTATTAGACAGCACTTTGGGAGCATGAGAGGTCATACCGTGTCTTATTGTTTTATGGTAGGATTAACGTAGTTGCGTCTGTTCTAGTCTAGGTGCTCTTTGTTTAGATGAACTGCAGGACTTCCTCACCGTGTTATCTAGGATGAACCATCTAGGGTGAGGGGGAGGCTACCCTCTTCCTGACCAAGGATGTTTGACCCTTTGATCAGCAGTCCTCACACACACACACACACACACACACACACACACACACACACAGGCAAGGTACTCTTTGTTTGTATGTAAACGTCGTATGTTAATGAACCTATGCATATTCATGTAACCTCAATAAAAGGACAGTGTATGGGAGAACGGACGAGACCAACTGGAGTCAAGCGGTTGTCCGGTTCTCTCCCGTGCACGAGTAACATGAAGAACTTTGCCTATTTGTGTCTTGCTTAGCAGTGTAATTATATTGTCTTAACGTTCCAGCGAATAGGTTTATGCTACAAACCTAACACTTGGGTTTTGTTTTGTGCTTCCTAATTGCAGTTCTTATTTTAATCTAGATTTCTGCATTGCAGTTCCTGTAACTGTCCCAGAGGTGTGACCAAGTCATTGTTTTGCAAGTCTCAAGTAAGTCTCAAGTCTTTATCCTCAAGTCTCAAGTCAAGTCTCAAGTAATGTCAGCCAAGTCAGAGTCGAGTCTCAAGTCACTGGTGTAAAAGTCCGAGTCAAGTCACAAGTCTGAAACTTTGAATTTCAAGTCCTTTCGAGTCTTTAAAAAAAAAAAACGAAAAAATAATGTTGCAGTTATGCTAAATGTAAATATTAGACCATGTAATTTTTAAATCTGTGTTTTTCTCAACACATGACAAAATAGTGAACTTAGAAAAATATACACAAATTGTGAAATTGCACCTCTTTAAAATGCAGCTCAATTAAACCTAGCTCCAAGAATAATTTTCACCGACAGTTCTGAGATAAGCTGCATGTTATTCTTGGATGCGGTTGTAGGACCGGCTTTAAAATCGCATGACAAAAATATCATACACATTAAAAAAAACTGTATCACCAACGTAGCCTGGACAACATTTGCTAGTTAGATGAAGTCAGCTATCTCATCTTAGCATATTTATATGCATATTTATAATCATACGGTTCTTGGAGTGAGTGCATACACTCGTGAAGTTTAGTAACTTCAGGTCACTGCAACAAGCCCAGGTACAGTTTACCGCCGGATGGGTACAGGACCTTGAAATGCACCGTGTAGAACGAAAGACCATCGTACGTATCATAAGTTTACCAGTCTCACAAATCGTCGTCATAAATACACATTCGTTAACCGTTTATTAATAGGACCTTTGAGCTCAAGGGTAATTAATTAGTAGTGGAAATAATTTCTGGTAGCATCACAGAAATGTAGCAGTGACAACAATATTGTATGCTGTAATCGTACTGGGCAATTAGTGATACAAAAAACCTGTTTTATCCTGTGAATAAAAGTATATGTTTTTGTTAATGTACCATAATAACAGAAGCGAAACACAATATTGTGTCAGGACAATTCACTATTTATGCACAATAAACACAATAAATAAAGGAGCATAGCGCGACAATTTCTGTTCAGCGCCAGACTTGCTTGTAACCTATATCACTAATTATGTTATGAAAATGAGGTATTAACTACTAAAAAACACTGACCTTCGTGTAAATGCTTGGAGCAGACTAACCTGTGAGCTGGAGTGTTCTGGGACGTTATATTTGATCTTTGAATGGCTGCAATCCAGGCCATCCGTCGCCTCTTTGTTACTTCGGAAACATGGCTTGAACAATTTCTCTTCAACGACGTAATCCGATAACAACCGATCTCTTTACCCGTCGGCTTCCCGTGGCTGTCATGCGACCGGCTATTGCAGTTAATAATACAACGGCTTCTTGACATTTTTGTTTCTTTTTATCGCTGTGTGACTGATTTCAATTGAAAGCCTGCGTGCGCTACTACCGCTTGCCACGAGTTCCCAGAATCCTTTGCGGTTCTACCCGTGAATGACGTCACATTTTCAATCTCTATATAATATGCATGTTAAATTTTATATTTTGGGTAAAATATCAAGTCTTTTCAAGTAAACCGGTTCAAGTCCAATTCAAGTCCCAAGTCATTGGTGTAAAAGTCCAAGTCAAGTCACAAGTCTTAGAACATTTTTTCAAGTCAAGTCTAAAGTCATAAAATTAATGACTCGAGTCTGACTCGAGTCCAAGTCATGTGACTCGAGTCCACACCTCTGAACTGTCCTACTTGTGAACATCGACAAGCACAAGTTGCAATGTTGTAAATTATAATAAAAATTGAGTATAAAAAAAAGAACTCATGAATTCTCTCTGACTTTGGCTGTTCCTGCCTGCACAGCTCTCTCTCTCTCAGTGTACTCCAAGAACAGCTTCAAACATCTGTTTCTGCATCATTCACTGTTTATTAGCCACCAGTCTGCTGTTGTGTTCAGTGCTGTCGGCCTCTGACAGTAAAGCCTCATTTCTGCTGTTCCATGGAAACTTTTTAAAATGATGACAGATTACAAACTCTCAGCTGTGTCTGTAATCAAACCTCTGTAACTTTGCTTCACTTCAGCAGCATCAGCTCATGTTCACATGTTGCTTCATGGTTTGCTTCAGTTTTTGATCGACTGCAGAATATTTTGAAGGTTATCTGCTATAAAAAGCCAGAAGAGGAAAATCTGCTTCATGTGTTTCTGTTTGATCCTCAGTGACTTTGACACAAAGGCCTCTGCTGTGATGATCACACCTCTGATCAAGTCTCACAGTGTCACAACTGATAAATGATCAGAGTTAGAATATTTCTGACTGTCTGCTGTGTGCCGTGACCTTTGACCTGCTAAAGACAGTCAGCTGTGGATTATTCATTGTTGTGTCTGATACTTAGAACTGTGAGGAAGAAGCTACACAGTTAATCAGGGTCCCCTCTCTCTGAATCAGGAAAGGTGGGCAGGCCGCGTGTGGGCCGCGGGCCATACGTTGAGTATCACTGTTTGAAATGTGAACATTGTTCTGCTGCAGTCAATGGACTAAACCAGAGAAGAAGAAAACAGACTTTACCATGAAGATCCTCAGTGTGGATCAGTATAATATCAGCCTGATGTCTGCAGTTTAGTGTCAGCACAACTTTCACATCATATTCATCTCAGCACAACTAAAACATGCTGACTGACCTCAGAGTTTCAAGTTTACATCCTGGACTCTCCAGGAAACCACACAGATGCTTCACTCCTGGATCCTGCAGCTTGTAGTTGTCGCTCAGGTCCAGCTCTCTCAGATGGGAGGGGTTGGACTTCAGTGCTGCTGCCAGATAATCACAGCTGATCTCTGACAAACCACAGCTCTTCAATCTGTATAAAGAATGAAAGATGTAAGTTTATTAGACAAAGTGCTTGAAATCATTCAGTGTTTCATCATCTGTTCAGACCTGAAGAAGGTTCAGAATGTAGAAGTTTAGAAAATGGAAACTCCAAACAGCTGAAGCCAACAGGAAGCAGCTTCAAACAAACACAACAATAGAAAAAACTCTGAATGTTTCACATTAAAGTCGAACATTTCTCATAAAAACAGGACAAAGACTTGAAAAAGTCGTGTTTTTCCTTCCAGGAACCACATGGCTTCACTTTTAAAGGTGAAGTGTGACAGAAATGGACATATTTGAAGTCCAACACCTTTTTCCAGTCACATTATTAAAGCAGACAAACTACAAGCTCATTTTCATTCCAACAAGTCATCTTCTGACCTGGACTAACAACACTGGTCTCTATGTGCAGCTGGCTGTGAGACCAGTGCTCAGGGAGCGTCTACAAAGTGCAACACTGAAAGAACATCACACACTCATTTGCTTCCAGCACTTTCACACAAACATCTACTGTCATTATTGTCACCAAACTCTGTGGATCCTTTATTGCAAATTCAAATGGGATCAAATGGTCAGACAAAAGAGGGTTATGAGGAAATATGATGAAATGTTGTGTATTAGCAGCAACTTATTGAATCATTTTCCTCAGAAACCAAACAAAATGATTGACAAACATGTTTTTACAAACTCAGTGTTGGACTTGGATCAGCAGGATAAGCTGATGTTTAAAGGCATTTGAGTCTCGCTGTATGAGAGTCCAGTTCTTACTCAATATTTATGGATGATGTTCTTTCAGTGTTGCACTTTGTAGACGCTCCCTGAGCCTCACAGCCAGCTGCACATGGACCAGCTGACATTACCCAGCATTAGAGGCGGCTGTAAAAAATTCATGTTCCCATTTAAATGGTTTTAATTTGAATAAAACGATGTTGATTCATTCAATCCTGAATCGATGTTTAATATAAATGTATTTTGCCAGAATCTCAGGTTAAAGCTCACAAACTATTTCAACAAGCAGCAAACAGATAAAACAGTAAATGAGAGCAGCTAAACACACAAAGATGGAAACACAGAGCGTGGATCGTTCACTCCACGGCACGTACACGGACACGCCGTCGGGGCTGAAAGTGGACAGCTCACAGATCCTGAAGCTGCAGGTTTCATCTGTCTCCAACCAAAACTGAGTGAAGCAGCAGCAAAAGAAGATCCAAACTCTGCTTCACGTTTGATCAATATGCTCATGAATTCTCTCTGACTTTGGCTGTTCCTGCCTGCACAGCTCTCTCTCTCTCAGTGTACTCCAAGAACAGCTTCAAACATCTGTTTCTGCATCATTCACTGTTTATTAGCCACCAGTCTGCTGTTGTGTTCAGTGCTGTCGGCCTCTGACAGTAAAGCCTCATTTCTGCTGTTCCATGGAAACTTTTTAAAATGATGACAGATTACAAACTCTCAGCTGTGTCTGTAATCAAACCTCTGTAACTTTGCTTCACTTCAGCAGCATCAGCTCATGTTCACATGTTGCTTCATGGTTTGCTTCAGTTTTTGATCGACTGCAGAATATTTTGAAGGTTATCTGCTATAAAAAGCCAGAAGAGGAAAATCTGCTTCATGTGTTTCTGTTTGATCCTCAGTGACTTTGACACAAAGGCCTCTGCTGTGATGATCACACCTCTGATCAAGTCTCACAGTGTCACAACTGATAAATGATCAGTTAGAATATTTCTGACTGTCTGCTGTGTGCCGTGACCTTTGACCTGCTAAAGACAGTCAGCTGTGGATTATTCATTGTTGTGTCTGATACTTAGAACTGTGAGGAAGAAGCTACACAGTTAATCAGGGTCCCCTCTCTCTGAATCAGGAAAGGTGGGCAGGCCGCGTGTGGGCCGCGGGCCATACGTTGAGTATCACTGTTTGAAATGTGAACATTGTTCTGCTGCAGTCAATGGACTAAACCAGAGAAGAAGAAAACAGACTTTACCATGAAGATCCTCAGTGTGGATCAGTATAATATCAGCCTGATGTCTGCAGTTTAGTGTCAGCACAACTTTCACATCATATTCATCTCAGCACAACTAAAACATGCTGACTGACCTCAGAGTTTCAAGTTTACATCCTGGACTCTCCAGGAAACCACACAGATGCTTCACTCCTGGATCCTGCAGCTTGTTGTTGGAGCTCAGGTCCAGCTGTCTCAGATGGGAGGGGTTGGACTTCAGTGCTGCTGCCAGATAATCACAGCTGATCTCTGACAAACCACAGCTCTTCAATCTGTATAAAGAATGAAAGATGTAAGTTTATTAGACAAAGTGCTTGAAATCATTCAGTGTTTCATCATCTGTTCAGAGCTGAAGAAGGTTCAGAATGTAGAAGTTTAGAAAATGGAAACTCCAAGCAGCTGAAGCCAACAGGAAGCAGCTTCAAACAAACACAACAAGAGAAAAAACTCTGAATGTTTCACATTAAAGTCGTACATGTCTCATAAAAACAGGACAAAGACTTGAAAAAGTCGTGTTTTTCCTTCCAGGAACCACATGGCTTCACTTTTAAAGGTGAAGTGTGAAAGAAATGGACATATTGAAATCAATGATATCAAAGCTGGAATCAAATGAGTCCAAGTCTTCTGCTGATTCAGCATCACATTCATCTTTGCTCCTTGTTCTGCATCCCCACCATAAATATAAAGAGGCAAAACTCACATTTTCCAAAATCCTCTTTAAGCTTCGACAATAAAGGAAGATAGTTTTATACAAGTCTTTGTGGTTTTCTTGTCACCCAGATGCCCGAGTACTTAAACTTGTTATAGCTGGGTTTAAAAGGGGCTAAAATACACAAAACTCCCCAGTTGTCGTACAGATAGACTTTGCCTCGCTCTTCCCAAAATTCACTTTATATCCAGAAATTGTCCCAAATTCCTTAAGTATGCATTAAGGTGACCTTGAGGCTCTTAAAGGCACATATAAATAAAACGTATTATTATTATTATTATTGTAAGTCTATCCAAAAGTTTGTGGAGGCTGTTCGATGGGTTGGAAATAAATAAAATCCTGTCGTCGGCATAAAGAGAGACTTCATGTTCGATACCCCCTCCATGTTTTCCCTCAACACCAACACATTGTCTCAGAGCACCAGCTAGCGGGTCAATGGCAAAAAGGAGACAGAGGGCATCCCTGTCCTGGGGGGCAGATTATTGTTAGTCTGGACGGCTGTTAGAGGGGAGCAATACAATACTTTCATCCAAGATCCAAAATTAAAGACACATTTTTTAAGCGTATAAAAAAAAAATCCTATCTCACCCGATCCAACGCCTTTTCTGCGTCAAGCCAAATGACAGTTTCCAATGTATCACCTTTAACATGGGTATAAATGATATTTAATAGAGCTCTAATGTTCAAAAAAGAGTGCCTAATAAAGCCCGTCTGGTGAAATAATGGAGGACAAATACTTGTGTAAGCGACGGGCCAACACTTGAGCCAGGATCTTGGTGTCTGTGTTGAACAAAGATATTAAACGACATGAACGACAATCTAAATGGTCTTTTTCCTGTTTTACAATTAAACACATCACTGCTTGATGCATTGTTGGAGGCAACAACTGTGAGAGGAAGGATTCTTCAAAAGTTGATTTTAACAGTGAATTCAGTCGGTCAGAAAACTTTATGAAAAAATCAGATGGATACCCGTCGGGGCAGCAGATTTTCCAGACTGCATGCTCCGTACGGCCGTTTCAATTCCAACATTAGAGACAGGTTCCTCCAGACTAGCGATCGCATCTTCTCCCAAGGAGGGAATATCAAACACCTTATTGAAATCATTGTGGATCTCAAGGATAGTTTGGTTGTCTGTAGACCTTATTCCCTGGTCATTGTAGATCTCAAGGATAGTTGGTTAGCTGTTCTTAGTCGTAGCTGGTGAGCTGATAACTCGCCTGTTTTTCCTCCATGTTCATAAGCGTAGCTGCAACTTTGACTCAGCCTGTTTTGTAGATATGAGATTGTATTCAGTTTGTCATTGTAACCGCTGTGTATATAATACAGGCTCAGGAGAGTGGCTGTACACAGCATGTCGTTTAGTCATTTCATCAGCTAACTGAGAGAGGCGCTCGGCCCCTATTTTATTCTGTTTGGCACAAAATGAAATGATTTGGCCTCTCAGATGCTTTTAGAGATTCCCAAATGACTGATGATGACATCTCTGGGGTCTGATTGATAGAAAAAAAATCTCTTTGAGACCTTTTGTAACTGACAAACTCTTCATCTGCTAACAACACTGAGTTGAATCTCCATGGCTGATAGTTGGAGCAGGCATCAGGAATACACATTGAAAAAACAAGAGGAGAAATCACCAGAGTCTTAGAATCACATTCTGTAACTAAAGGGAGACGTTTTTCTATACAAATATATGTTTTATGGACATTAGAAAAAAAAGAGTATTGACGTGAAGCAGGATTATGAAATCTCCATACATCAGCCAGCCCATAATTATCAAGAAAGCTCTGAATGACGCATGCTGAGTTTGGACTAAGTGTACTTTTGTGTGAACTGTGGTCCATAGCAGATAATGAGCAGTTTAGGTCTCCCTCAAAGATGATATTGTGTGATGACATATTGGGGAGCCGCGCAAAGACATTAGTGAAAAATCTGTGATCGTCCCAATTAGAGGCGTAGATATTTGCTAAGATCAAAGGAAAACCATAAACTATATTTTCTGCACTTAAAATCCTGTAATTTTCTCATAAATCGACAGTGCGCCTTATGGATGAATTCTGGTTGTGCTTACTGACCTCGAACCGATTTTATGTGCTACACGGCGCTCAGAAACCTTTCGAAAGATGTTTTGGTACGACTTTGCTCAGCTACGAGGCCGCACCACTTGATGGATTGTTGGAGCATTACAGCTACGAGGAGCCTCGCGGAGTGATACGTACTCTGCTTCAACGTAATATTACTGTATTGAGTGTGTATAAGGACCATAAATGGCACCTGTAAGAGACATGGTTACAAAGAGGGTTTCAAACTCCAGGCTGTCAGTCACGCAGTAGAACCTGGGAACAGAGCAGCTGCTTGTTATTATGCTCAGCGTCTGTTTACATTTTGACTGCACGATTGTGAGCTTTTTGTTATGCACAAACACAACATTGTTTTCTTTTATTTATGGAGCATTATTATTTAATAAATGCTGATCATTTATTCCTGAGTAATTGTTTCATGTACATCTACGCTGTATGTTAATAAATGTGCCTGTGTGAGATTTGGGACACAGCTTTGACTAAGAACTCTCTTTTTGTTCGTACTTTCTGGCTTTAAAAATATCGAGATATATATCGTATATTGCCATCCAGCTAAAGAATATCGAGATATGAACTTTGGGTCATATCGCCCAGTCGTAATATTGCAATAGGTTGTCCGTTAAACTCAAGCGGGGCTTGGGCCCTGGCACGGCGTAGCCACACAATCCTGGTAGTAGTGACGCTCGGCTATGACGGCGTGCGGGTTACCAGCTGGCTTTCTCAGGATAGGGCTCCTGTGTGAGCGGTCGACAATAACGTCTTTATCCATACCCAGCACTTCACGTAGTAGCACGGATACGGCCGTGGAGGAGCTCGAGTCCAGGCCCTCTGGGATCCCTATGATGTGGATGTTAGCTCTCCGCTTCCTGCCTTCATCACATTTATCCTTCAGGTCAGACAGTTCCTCCTTCATACTCTCTACTGTAGACTGCAGGGTGGTCACCTCATCGCTCCACATTGACAGCCCATCCTCAGCTTCTTTCACTGTAACCTTTACTCCATCAACTTCGCCGCACGTCGCCGCCATGCTGTTAGCGATCTCATTTCTCAGTCCTTGCACGTCAGCCCTTATATTGTCAAAATCTTCTTTCAATGCATTTCTGACTTCTTCTTTTAACAGCGTACTAATGTCCTCTTTAATGGATTGAAGAAGCTCCAGTTTTAGAGCAGTAGGATCCACATCACGCGCGTCTGTTGAGTCTGCTCTTCAGCGGCCGTAGAGCTGGACGCTGCCCTTTGGCCATCATCGATACTCTCGCCCGAGATCGCACCGGGGCTAAAATATTCACCTGCTCAGCTGTTTTTGATCAGTTTGAGCCTGTGTGGTTTGATCAGGTGGAGGAACGATGTGATGCTATAAAGACATCATCTTGTCCAAATGAAGTTGTTCCAACACGTGTTTAAAAAGATTTTAAAGGTTGTTGGTTCCGACATCTTAGCGATTTCTAACAGCAGTCTTAGTTCAGGTGTTGTACAGCCTGTTTTAAACATGCTGTTGTACAGCCTGTACTAAAAACCTGATCTGGATCCTCTGTCCGCTCAAATTTCAGGCCTATTTCAAAGCTTCCCTTCCTGTCGAAGATTTTGTAAAAGATTATATTTGTTCAGCTGCAATCTGTTGTAAAGGTTTCAGTCTGGTTTTAAAGCTCTTCACAGCACTGAAACTGCACTTTGGAAAGTTCTTAATGATCTTTTATCAGCCACTGATCAGGAGACTCCGCTGTGCTTTTGGATCTGACCGCTGCCTTGACCACAGCATCTTGACCTCACCATTGGAGCATGGCGGCATCAAGGGCGCTCTATTAGACTGGTTCAGCTCTTTTATTAAATCGCATTATTACATTTGGGGCTTATATTTGACGGCAATTTGAAAAACAGCTGAGCTCAGTTGTACAGCGGTCTTTCTTCAAACTGAGGCTTTTATCTAAGGTGAGATCATTTATATCTTTTAAAAACCTTGAACGGGCGATCCACGTTTTCATGACGTCCCAGCTGGATTATTGTAACTCCTTATATGTTGGAGTTAGTGGGACCTGCCTGGCAAGACTGCAGCTGGTCCAGAAAGCTGCAGCTCGTCTTCTGACACAAGCTCAAAGACATTTATCGTCCCAACAACCACATATACGCTGGTCCCTCGCTGTAACACAGTTCACCTTTGGCGGCCTCGCTGTTTCGCTGATCTTTTTTGTGCAATTTTGCATGTTTTTGTTTTTTACAGCGCATTGTGTTCTGCGTCCTGATTGGCTGTAGACCATTGTCAGCCAATCTCGTGCTGTGTCTCCTGTACAGTACAGAATGTGTTCAAATTTACAGCAGTGTGACTCTGCAGTGCTGCACTGTATGTTTGTACGTTTTGTCCCAACAAACAACAATGATGACGAGACGTTTTGCACCTGTGGTAGCAGCCAAAGGCAGAGGAAGATGCTGACCATCATAGTTTCAACAAGGAGGCAAAAAGGTTGTAACTGTCCACAACAAGAACATCGTAAGGATGGAGTCAGCTTTGGCTTTGTGGCTCAGTGACCGCAGGAAAAAGAACATCGTGCTGGACACCAACATTATCTGCAGAAAAACTCAAAAGCTTTATGAAACTTTACCTGACAGCGAGGAGCCCAGGCCATGGACGAGTGCTCCTCACACAGAAGCTCATTTAATGCCAGCAAAGGCTGATTTGACACGTTTCAGAAACACTTTGCTTTCACTCTTTAATAATGAACTTATTTTTCTATGAAGGTTTGAACTTTGTTTAAACAAGAGAGAAAAGTGTGAAAATGTTCATGCCTGTCTGAGAAAAGTGTAGAAAGTGTGCAGTGAGGGTTTAACTGCCTTAAAACTTCTATAATACTTGTAAAACATAAAGCTGCTACTTCATTCTGAGACTTATTTTTAGAACGTAACTCGATAAACGAGCGACCGCAGTACTGTATTGTGTTTATTTTGAAAACTCTCAACAGGATCTTCAGATTTATTTTGAAAGCTTTATCTGGAAAACACAAACACATAAGCAGGAAACAAAGAGCGTGATATGAAACGATAGACGTTTTCATATGGTCATCATATATACATCGTTCTATCGAACAGCCCCAGCTCCTGCTGTCAGTCTCTGTAAATCTGCTCTGAAAACACATTTGTATTCACTGGCTTTTAATACAGCATGAGAGTTATTTGATATTTGATGTGTGATATTAATATTAGGAGTTATTTTAATAGTTATTTTGGATTCTTGTACAGCACTGTGGTCAACGCTGCTGCTGTAATTAATGTGCTATAAACAAATAAACAATCTGCAGTTAAACATCCAAAACTAAAGATGTGATCGCTGCCTTTAGAAAATGTGCTGATGCACAAGATATCAGCTCCATTAAGGTGGAATGTGGCCGTGTTAGAAACATGTTGGAAGAAGTTTGAAGCTGAAACTGTGAAGCTGAGAGTGAAAGAGCTCCAGCGTCTGTCACAGGAAACTTTCTTATTTCCACACTGATGAAAGCATCAAGCTTTGATTTCCTGCTGCTTTTATTGAGTCACACTTTGAAACTGAGCCACAGCTGAACCAGCATCCCTGTACAGCAGACACTTACAGCGCTTGGCTGCTTCCATTGGACCCTCTGCACAGAGCTTCAGTTTCCTCTTCTGGTCCCAAAGTGCAGAACAACAAGGTTTCAAACAGCTTCGTTCCAGCAGCATCAGCCACAGACATGCAGAGAGAATCCTTTGGTTGTGTTGTGTGTTTGCATATCTGCTGTGTTGCTTTGTGAGGATGGATCATCTCCTGCAGCTCCAGATAAACAAGCTGCACCTGAACCTGGTAGCTTCACTTAGAAGACACTTATGACGGGAACGTGTGAGAAGTTTTGTGCAGACAAGTGTGGATTTAGAGTGTGGGACGAGCTCTCCACAGTCTTTGTGGAGATCCACATTCTGCATACTGCCTGTGAGAAGCTGCAGACATTTGTCCTCCAAATCCACTGAGCAGCTGCTCGTGGTGGTATTAACTTCATGTGTGCGTGTTAGCATGAAGCCTCGGTCACACTCTGCTGTGGACACGGTCACGGACAGCTGGACGCCTGATGGACGAGTCGTCCTTCCTGTTAAACTTCTTTGAGCATGAGAAGAGCATGAGAAGCTCAGTGGACACTGTTCAGGGTTTTAACTCTCGCTTTCACTTCAGCTTCACCAACAACAGCACAAGCAGAGCAGCCCACTGCCTGCATGGCTGGGACAGCGCCCCCTGGTGACTGTAAACCACTACAACATGTAGACGGCCGTCTGCAGGCTGGATGTAGCACCACCGCAGAGACGTGCTGCAGCTCTGTTTAGTTACCCAGCTGACAGCAGAGGCTGTAGTTTACTGTTACCAACATGGAAAACTGAAGCTTCACCAGCTGGAGCTACAGAGCTGGAGAACAAAGGAGACTGAGAGGCCAGAATGATGTGGGAGGAAACATCAAGAGCCTGTTTGAAAGGAGACACATGTGGATGCTGTGCCAGTCTGTGGTCTGTCAGAAGTCAGCTGAGTCACACTGCAAGAAGCTGCAGAATCTCAGAGGAGGAGATTTGGAAGTGTTTGTGGGACAAACTGGACTCAAAGAAAGAAGATGTTTGTGAAGTCTTTGGTGGAGGTGAGCAGTGTGAAGCAGAACACATGCAGATGAATCAGGAGGTCAGCATCAGTGTCTCCTTGTGGTGGACGGTAAAAGAATCAGAGCCAACGCTCCCGTCCACCCTCGGCATGAAGCAGTGCTGTTTCTGAAACAGGAGGACAAGTCCAGAGAAGACAGAGGAAGCAAAGATGAGGGTGGGACAGGACAGCAGGACTTCCTTCACACCTGCAGCTCCATCACACTGCTGTAGCTCCTCTTCATCACACATGTACCTGCAGCCTGTCTTCAAGTCCAGGAGTCACCTCCACACAGTGTAGAAGCCTCCTGTGCAGACCATGGAGTCCAGCCTCTGTCAGGGAACTCGGCACTAAAGCCTGAAAGACTTCAATCTGTCTTTATTATTTTATTTTCTTTTATTATATTTTCTCCTACTGTATCATGCTGCTGAGTGACTGCTGCTCATCAAACACATTTCATTGCAATGTTGACCCTGTGCTAACTTCCATATGACAAATAAAACTGAAAACTGAAAACTAATGAGAGCTGCTGGAATCATCTCGAGCAGCAGGAAATCACTGATGTTGTTTCTAACCAAAGATATGGGACTGAGCTCCGCTGAGCTCCTTCTACTTTCATCCAGATAGAAACTGCTACAGTCTGCTGATTATTGCTTTGCCTCCATCACACGAGCTCTTTATCCTGTTCTTCACTCTCATTGGTTCTTTGTCTGCTTGTTTTTACAACAGTAGTCTTCTGATTGGTCAAAGGAGACAATCAGCTGTGACTAAATGTAGCTCCTACAGCAGTGATGGGAATAACTACTGAAGCTAATCCAGTATCAAAGCTCAGGAATCAGCAGCTCCCACCTCGTTTTCTTTCAACAACTATTTTTAGCTGCTGTGTTTTTGTGTTTCTGCAGACCTCAGACATCCTGCTGCTCTGGACAACTTTTTCATTCTTTTGTATCATTATTTTGCTTTTCTTTTATTATTATGTTATATGTATTAATATGTGAAACACTTATTCTTTGTGTTTTTGCTTTGCTCCTGTCAAACTGCTTTAATAAAATCTGCTGCAGTCTAAACTGTGGACGTTCCCTTTTTAACCCTTTGTGAAACAATAAAGGTTTAAATCTGAGTATTCATCTATGTTAGTGTTTAATGGGTCTAATAGGTTGCTTTTAGGGGGTGGGTTTTTATAATCGATTTATCGATTAAAATCGATTCTGGCTTGGATAACGTAAAATCGATTAATTAAAATCCTGAATCTATTTTTTAATATAAATTTATTTTGCTTGAAATTCCAGAATTTCTGGTGAAATCTCACAAAATTTCAACAACAGCTAAGACAGTAAATGAGAGCAGGAACACGGATTCTGCACAAAGACTTAAACACACAGCGCGACCCGCGAATCAGAATCAGTGAGATGTCGCTTTTCTCACGTGATGGCACAGACACAGTCGGGGTTGAAAGCTGACAGCTCGCTGATTCTGATGTTTCGGCGGCTCCGCGCTTTGTGTTTAACCTGTTTGAACCTGCTTAGCTATACCATACCGTCACTGCCATTATATTATGTTGCTATTCATACTGTCATTATATTAATGCTGCTATCCTGTATATATCTTACTTACTATTCTTTGAATACTTGCGATTGTTTTATTGTACTTTTTATATTTTACATTTATATTTATTATTGAATCTTGCACCAAGGGAGTGGCACTCCAATTTCGTTGTACTCTGTACAATGACAATAAAGGCTATTCTATTCTATTCTATTACGTCCTTTTTACGCTGATTCTAAAGCTGTTAGTTTTATCTCTCTCCAAACAATATTGACTGAACCAGCAGCAAAAGAAGATCCAAACTACGCTTCACATAAACATCGTCATGAACTCACTCTGACTTTTGCTGTTTGTTTCCACCAAGATAAAATCACACTTCATGCACAGCTCTCTCTCTCTCTCTCTCTCTCTCTCTCGCTGTACTTCAAGAACAGTTTCCCGTCTAAAAATCTGTTTTCTGCATTATTCGCTTGCTTGTTACGCACAAGTCTACCGTTGTTTACAGCGCTGTCGGCCGCTGTTTTTTTTCCTTTTACTTACTTTCGAAAAGAAAGCCTCATTTCTGCCGTTCAATACTGAACAAATTTAAACTTTTTAAAATTATGCAAAACTGCAAAACGCTGTGTTTTGTGGGGATAAACAGAAAAGTATTTGACCAGCATAATATAATCTGCAGTATGATCATTGCTTTAACAATGTAACAGATAGCTTTAAGATGGCCTTAAGATGTTTATGATGATGTTAACTTTGTATTTCAGGTGCAGTTATAACTATTTTATACATATTGCATATCTGTGCTTATTTGAGTTGATGTTCAGGTTCTTTAAAGGTCGTAAGCCTCACTGACGTGACTGTTCAGGTGATACATGCTGAGGGAAAACTAGAACATAGAAGGAATTGCAATACATGCTTACAAAACACTTATATCAGTTTATTTTATTATCTTTTATATGTTCATATTCTTGTATTAAGCTTTTAGTAGGGGTTCTTGATTAAAACATTTATTTAGTAGAAGACATACACATAGTCTCAGTGAGCCTCTGGTCTGGTAAAAGGTCAGAAGTGCGAGAGGTGACATCGAGGCTGAGTGAGGTCGTGACACACACACTTTAAATTAGATTTATTTAGAGGATGTTTGGCTGTAACTGCAAAATTGTCTTGGTAAAAGAGGAACCGTTTCTTGGTGTCTCGGCAAGAAAGAGGAATAGGATAAGAACTGAAAGGTACACAGGAAGTGCCAGCCATGAAAATAGACGATGATGTTCTGTGTAAAAGGTCATTGTGGTGTTGATTTGACGTATGTATAAAATGTATCTGTGACGCATGAAGAGGCGTCAGTAAACAAACCCTGATGTTATAAAATAATTGTTTGTGCTTTAGTAAGTCGAAGATCAATTGCTGTTTTCAGTGATCTTCCCACGTGTGAATTAAAATCTTCGTTTGACTTCACCCGGCCGGACCAGTGTGGTTATTTTTCGATCACCTCTTGTACCCTTCCTCAATTTTTGAATCTTAACATTTGGGGGCTCGTCCGGTGGTTGAGTAAGGGAGAAAAGTGGAGGTGTGAGCGGTGGTCCGAGGTGGTCAGACGGGCAGACATGAATTCCAGTGGTTGAAGTGAGTGGGCATAAGCCGGCTTATCCAAAAGGTAAGGCACTACCTGTTGAATTATTTCCAAAGTGTGCCAAATTGGACATGATAAAATTTAAGTCCACTCACTGAAGTTACTGGTGGATGTCTGTTTTGATTTTGATGAAAATCTCATGAGTTGATGCAGTTAGAGTTCTGCTAAGAAGAAATGAAAGTAGTTAAGAGTCTGATAAGAAAAGTTTAAATACTGGGTTGAAGTCCCAAAGAAATTGAGTTAGAGTCTCAAGTAGTTTGGTAGGGAATTGGTTATTTTGTTGGTTAGAGTCCAAATTTGGTCATAAGAGTGGACCTGAGCGGTCAAATTGACCACTAGGTTGCACCTGCCTCAGTTATACACGTGTTTCGGGTGTTGATTGTTGTTTCAAAGTATTATAAATTATTCTAGAACGGCAGTTCGAGTCTGCTAGGAAGCGCAGAGCCCGGAGGTTACGCTCCCTCCTTGTCGTGGACGCGCGACATTGACCTCTCGGCGAAGAGGGATAGTTCAGTGTGGCTTAACTGTGGGGTACAGGGCATCCTGGAATTAAGCTAGGAGTTAGAGTCTCCTTACCGTTTGGAACGGTATCTGCGCTTTTTTGGGCAGCAAAGGTTGGACCTTGGGTGTTGGACACTTTTAAATTGAGTTAGGGATTTTAGAAATGAGGCCAGAAACAGTTAAAGTCTTGATACTGGTTAATTGATCGCAAAAAACTCAGGGAGTTTATCGGTTAGACTGTTATGTTAAATTTGTCGAAATTCGATAGGTGTTAAAAGGTTTAAAATCTGTGCAGTTGTAAATATAAGACGTCTCTGTAATAAAAAAAGATCTCTGTGGGTCGAGTCAGCAATGCATTGACTGCCTGCTGCTATTCTTAGATGAAGAGTGTGTGTGCATGCAAATGAGGCAGCTGATGCAGAGCGCATGAGCTGCCTCGGCTGCTTTCGGTTTTGTGTGTCATTCAGCTCTATAACTATTGTTTGCAAATGTGGATAAATGTCTGCAATTAAAATGCTGGCTTAGTAAATAATAACATTGTAAATATATGAATGGTGACAGCGTTTCAAAATAGAATATAAGAATTGTTTGTGTTTAAAACCAACGTTTAGGTAAGAAGATTTAAGGTGGATTTGAAGGCATAAACAAAAAATAAAAGGGTTACAGTCTGCAAGGGTTGTTAATTCATGAGCTGACTGGATGCAGAGTAAGTGGAGTGGTCATCCTGAGAGGATTGAATGATGCTCTAACTCTGTGGTCAAGTCAGACATAGGCTTTAAGCAACCATGAGCCACTAATAAGCGTGACAGATTAATGAGTATGTGTAAATTGAACTTGTTAAATAGCCTTAATAGAAGTAACTCAATGAGCACGCAATAAAGTGGACCTGTTAGAACCCCTTTGACATTTGTCCCTTCAACAATAAATGATTATATTGTGTCCCATGCACTAAACAGTCCCATTTAATACTGTTAAATCGTTGTTTAAATAGAATAAGCAAACATGCCTGTGCTTTATTTTGCAACCTGTAACATACAAATTGCAGAGGAAGAGGGTCGACTGGAGGTGACCTGTAAATGTCACATAGTGACTGAGGAAGGTGTTTCACCTTATGAGATGACAGTGTGGTCCGAGATTGAGCTGCATGAGCTAAATTCCTATATACAACGTTGTCTATTTCTATTTCAAGGCTTAAAGGAGATGACTGAGCATGAAAATGATCCAAATTGGGAGCCCACAGAGGCCGCCCACTTTGCTCAGGCTATGGTAGAGTCGGTACTAGACGGTTTTGATTCTGATATGCTTGCTTGGGAAATAATGTAATTATCTGTGGAGATGTCTCCAAGCGATTAGTAGATTTAAAGGAGACAAATGTGTGCTTGAGAGTGCGTGGTTGAAATTGTATGTGTGCGTGTGCGTTTGATATGTGGGAGCCTTCTCGGGCAGCGATTTTTTTGTTAAACCTGTGGCAGGCTGTGCAAAATGGAGAAAACTTTGACATAATGACATAAAGGTGATTTCTTGGTTTTAGATTTATTAGTACGGGACAAGTTGAGGGACCCTTGAGGGTGTGTTGCTGTAAAGTATATAAGGGACGCGCAGCGCCGTTAATGGGTTTAAAATAAATGAAAAAACACTAATCCGAGGAACTATTGGAGAGGTAAGTATACGGAGGTGAGCGCGTTGCGCATAAGGGTTGCTGGTGTCATATATTAACACTTTGAGTGCGAATAATTTTGATTGAGTGTCAACGCTTGAGAACGCGAGGACAGCGTCTAAAGTGCTGGGTTAAACTTTGTGTGTCACCGAGCAGGGGAAGAGGAGCCAGTGGTTGCGAGAACAGCGAGACGAAGACTGAAACCGAAAGTTAAGCGTGTCTGGGTGACCTAGACCTAGAAGGTGGAGTCGACCAACGCCGTTGGAAGAGGTAAGTCTGTGTTTCAGAGAATGGCTGACAGCTCGGGTGCGACACCTAGTGGGAAAAGGGGATGCAAACCTCTGAAGGATCAGCTTGAACAGCTTAAGAAAGCTATTCGTTTGGCTTCCCCTGGAGTATTAAAATCAGCAGAGAAAGAGTGCCAAGCGATGGAGGTTGAGGTAAGCAAACTTATTACATCCCAACAGAAAGGGCTGGGTGATAAAATACCTCTGAGCTTGGTGTTAAAAACTGAAGGAGAAGTGTATGGACAAATGCATGAGGCCCTACGTGCGTCCATAGAGGCATTAACGGCATTGGAGGTTATAAAGCAGAGAGTAATGCAGGGAGGGCCAGAAGAGGAGAATGAAGACCGTGCGACGTCATCAGAAGAAGAAGACGATGAGGAGGACGAAGATGGAGGAGCTGAACCCCAACCAAGTACAAGCCTAATTTTGAGGAAAAGAAGTGTGAAGAGAGACCAAGCACAGAGACGGCCCATATTTAAGAGCTC
The DNA here is from genome assembly GCF_041146795.1 of Maylandia zebra. NCBI lineage: Eukaryota > Metazoa > Chordata > Actinopteri > Cichliformes > Cichlidae > Maylandia > Maylandia zebra. The sequence continues at coordinate 3,232,775 of NW_027490033.1, forward strand.
AAAGGGAAAAGGAAAGTTGAGGAAGAGTAGAAAAGTGAGTTTTGAACAAGGAGCTCCTGACCCTGGTTTAAGTCTGCCTCTAATAGCAGGTCCAAAGAACGAACCAGTTTATCGCGCCTATAAGGTGAGAGATTTGGAAGCATTGGTTAAACAACTTCCACCAATAACCAAGGGAGAACATTGGGAAGGAGAAGAATTAGCGCTGGGCGATTTTCGCGCCTTGGCCGGACGTTGTATGCTGGGTGGTGGGTTAGCAGATGTAGAGCAGATAGCTCAAACAACCAGATATGCAAATGACCTGCAATATCATGAGGTGCAGAATGACTTAGCAGATGCAGTCCGGGAGAAGTACCCAACTCCTAACTCTGGAGCCATTCCAAAAATTATTTGGGATCCCAAAAACACACCCAGAGAGTGTTTAGCTAAAGCAAAGGAACAATGGTTGTTAGGAACAGGAATACATCCGGGGAAGGAGGGTGAAAGTAGAGCGTGGTTTCGTTCGGCAGTGCTGGCAGGGCTGCCCAACCAGGTTGCAGTTGACTTGGAAAAGAACCCAGATTTTGCCGTTGCAGACTCGGTGCAGTGGGATAGACATGTGACCCACAGACTTCAGCAGGAACAGGATTTGGCAAACAAACAAAAGAAAGAGTTGGAGGAAGTCCAGGCGTGGCTGGTTAAGTTGCAGCTGGCAGAAGCAAAAAACAAAGCAGGAGACAGAAAGAAAGAGGATAAAGAGAGCGCAAGGAAAATAATGGTGGCAAGGCCTCAGCCCGATCCTGTGCCTGACTTGCCAGATCAGGATCCGGGTCTCTACCCTGATGACCGTTGGCCCGCCAATGCACCAAGGCAGCGTCAACCAGTAGGGAATTGGGGGACCGGTGGACCGCAGAGAGGGCGTGGTGGATCCGTGAGGGGAGGACAAAGGGCTCGGAATCCGGGGAATCCTAACAATGTGTCTTGGACTGCCTGTTACAGCTGTGGAGCAGAAGGACACTGGTCACGAGAATGTCCTGAATCGCAGCGAAATTATCAGAGGCGAGGCTATCAATCCCAGGCACGAGGAGGCCCAAGACAAAGAGCTGCTTACAGGGGAGCACATCAAGCTCCAAACCCGAATGCAGCACCAGCCGCCCAGTACCCAGTAGCTGACTGGGGCTGGGAGAGGGAGCAATACTGACGGAGCCCGGAGAAACTGAACAGCGTGGGGGGCGGCAGAACCCATGCTGTCAATGACCATGGAAGGCACTGAATTGCCCTTCCTGGTGGATACTGGAGCAACATACTCAACACTGAAAGACACACCAGACAGTGCGACACTCTCCTGTCACACAGTTAATGTGGTAGGCTTTTCCGGGATTCCAATGACACTGCCATTGACAGATCCAGCATTGACACAGCTGGGAAAACAGACTTTGAAACACCAATATGTGGTGTCCTCACAGGTGCCTGCAAATCTCATGGGCAGGGACCTGCTTGTGAAACTGGGAGCCACAATCATGTGCTCACCAGATGGACTGATTGTTACTCTGCCTGGAGGAAAAGAATTCCCGTGCCTGGGATCACCTTCAAAGACTCAATATCTAGTCCAGAACTCTGAACAACCCACTGCCGAAATCTACTGGGGGAGGCTAGTGGAAGAAGGCATTCTGAGACATTATCAGCTATGGAAACCCTGGATAATGAGCCTGGCCGTCTACTCCCCTCCGCGAGATCCTTTCCACGTTACACTCTTTTATGATAGGGAAGATAACGATATCTACCGGGAACAGTTCCAGTCTGATCTTGAGGGACAGACGTGGAATGTGCAAACACATAACATTTATGTTGGACCAGAAGGTGTGGCCGCGGCTGTGAAATTTACGGATGAACAACTGCCTTGGTACAATGTGGGAGAGGATTCAGCCCCTCACATTACATTGGCGGTCCACGAGGGTCATGGGCCAAGAGATCTGGGACCAATGGTTAAGCGGGCGCTGGACAACGCATGCTGGCAAAGCACCCAAATTCCAAATGTCTGGTATGCACCAAAATGTAAAATATATCGTATAACTTGTTTGTCCAACGATGCAGTGATCTTAGAACATAAAGAAATCTCCAGAATACATGGCAGGGAAAGAATGGATCATCCTGATGCAGTACCTGAGCTCTCAAAATTGCCTGATACTTTGTGGTCCGCAGGGCCCACAGATGTAGGTTTGGCTAACTGTTCGCCTGTCCTGTTCCAGCTGAAGTCTGACATAACAATTAACAGACCACAATATAAGCACAAAACTGAAGCAGAAGAAGGTATAGCTGAAACCATTGAAGGGCTGTGGAAAGCAGGAGTGCTTGAGCCCTCATGGTCATTTTGGAACACACCTATTTTGCCAGTGGAAAAACATGGGACAGGGAGGTACCGTATGGCACATGATTTGAGAGCAATAAATGCCATACTGAGGACTGACACTGTGCCTGTACCAAATCCCTACACAGCTCTGACCGAAATTACTGGGGACCAAAAGTGGTTCACATGTATTGACCTAGCGAATGCATTCTTTTGTCTCCCACTGCACGAGTCACTCAGAGACATTTTCTCTTTCACATACAGAGGCCGGAAATTTAGGTACACACGCCTACCACAAGGCTTTGCACTCTCACCAGCCCCGTCAGCAGCGGCCTGTACGGCAGCATCGCTCGTGGTGTTGAACAGATTGGCGGAGTGTGGCTTCAAAGTGAGCAAAGAAAAACTGCAGTTGGTCCGGCCAGAGGTAACATTCCTGGGCCGGGTGATCGCACACAGATCAGTGGGGTTAATGAACACACACAGGGACCAACTTCTGACACATCCAAAACCAAGAACTGTGAAGGAGTTGCTTTCCTTTCTTGGCTTGACAGGTTACAGCAGGCAGTTCATTCCGAACTATGCGGGTAAAACTGCCCCTTTAAGGGACCTGATCAAGAAAGTTGGTGTTCGAAATCTGAAGGCTGAATTGCCTTGGACGCCGGACACAGAGACAGCGTTCATTTCGCTAAAACAGGATTTGTCAAGAGCCACAGATCTGGCCACTCCTAACTATGATGAGGCATTTTATCTTGATGTTTCAGAAACAAAGGGAGTTGTGAATGGTGTGTTGTTTCAGAAAAAAGGGGGAGGTAGGGATGTACTTATGTATGTCAGCATAAGATTAAATTCAACAGAAGCAAGGCATCCCACATGCACACAACACGCAGCAGGAGTAGCAAAGATAATTCAGAAAACAGCACACATAGTGAGGGAACACCCACTGAAAGTGCTTATCACACACAGTGTAGTGGCCTATGTGAACTCACAGGTATTCACAATGACTCCACTGACGCAACAAAGGTTGAGCAAAATTTTAGAGGCGCCAAATTTGATATTCACACATGAAGGAATAAATATGGCAGACCTAATGGGGTCAGGAGAACCACATGACTGTATTAAGAAAGCCCAAGTTGAAGGAAAAATCAGGGAAGACCTGAAGGCAGAGCCCATACTTGGAGCTGAGGATTGGTTCACAGATGGATGCTGCCACAGAGATGAAGAAGGATTGAAAGCGGGCTATGCAGTAGTCTGTAGAGTAGGAACTGAGTTTCAGGTGAAAGAAGCAGGAAAAATTGAGGGACAACAGTCGGCCCAGAGAGCTGAAGTGATAGCCCTAACTCGAGCCCTGAGGTTGGCTAAAAACATGAGAGTGAACATCTACACTGACTCAGCATATGCGTTTGGAGCAGCTCATGTGGAACTGGCTCAGTGGAAGAGAGCCGGGTTCAGAACGGCCACTAATGCACCCATCTGTCACAAAAAGGCCCTGGAGGACCCAGACGAGGTAAGTATTATAAAATGCAAAGGCCACTCACAAGCAGACAGTATGGTGGCAAGAGGAAATCAGAAAGCTGATGAAGCCGCAAAGGAAGCAGCGGGCTACAAAGGACAGAGACAACTGGTGCAGGTAACCCCAGAAGAGGAGGTTAGCACTAACAGCATGGAAGAAGTTAGACAGGCTCAGGAGGAGACATCCCCAGAGGAAAAGGGGGTGTGGGAAAACAAAGGAGCCTGGCAAGATGGCGGTTTGTGGAGGGGGCCAGATGGGCGTCCCGCTTTAACGGCCAAAATGGCGGAACAAAAGGTGAATGAGGCTCACGGGCTTGGTCACGTGGGAGTGAAACAGATGGAGAGAAATTTGTGCCGATGGTGGCATCCTGATTTGAGAAGGATGATACTGGAAAAGGCCAGAACGTGCCTAATTTGTGGGGCACACAACCCAAAGCCAGCAGTAAAACCTGAAGCTGGTAAGTTTCTCATGCCAGAAAGGCCAGGAGAAGAGGTCGTGATTGATTATACTGACATGATTGATACAGGCCCAGGTGGGGTGAGGTATTTGTTGGTGTGTGTGGATGTTCTGACTGGATGGCCCGAAGCATGGGCGACCAAACGTGAAGACGCGAAAAGTGTGATTAAGTGCTTAATCAATCATTACATTCCAAGGCATGGGTTTCCCAAGAGAATTAGATCAGACAATGGTACTCACTTCAAGAATAAAGATTTGCAAGAGGTAGAGAGGATGTTGGGAGTGCAACATAAGTTCGGGACGGTCTATCATCCTCAATCTCAAGGAAAGGTAGAGAGGATGAACCTAGATTTGAAAAACAAGTTGGCTAAAATCTGTGCGCAGACAGGGCTAAATTGGGTCGCAGCCCTGCCCATTGCTTTGATGACCATAAGATGTTCTGTTAACCAATCCACAGGTTTCACCCCTTATGAGCTGCTGACTGGGAGACAGTTTCCAGCACCCTAGACAGTGGTCCCGGTGGAGCAGCCCAGGACAAGCAACAGGTCTCATGCAGAATGTTTTGATGAGTTGAAGGCTCTTGTGTCCAGCTTTACAAAACAGGTCACTTGTGAGAGATCCACGGGGAACGGAGAGGTCCCGGACGCAAAGGCAGTGTGGCTGAAGGTCATTAAGCGAAAGTGGAAGGAGCCCCGCTGGACTGGTCCGTATGAGGTGACCGCCCGGACGGCTACAGCAGTCCAGCTGAAAGGGAAAGGCGACACCTGGTACCACTGGTCGCAGTGTGCACCCGCACACGAGAGCTTGGTGGAGGAAAATTCGTCTTCAAAGAACGCAGGTGTCAAGAAACAGAGGCAGAATAAACCTCTTCACCTGTGTAACGGGCCGACCAGTAGTCCACCTGGAAGGCCGAAGAAAGAAGAGCAGCCTAGGAGGAGATCGCCGCGCCTACAGAAAGGAGTGGTAACAAATTGAGAGTTTGAAAAGGGGTGGTTTAAATAAAAAGAGTAAAAAAAGGGAAAGTGGAAGGGGCTTGCTCTGTCAATTATGTTGTCTCTATCTGTATTGGTGGGTATTTTGGTGACCTGTGGTTGTTGTCTCATTCCTTGTGCCCGAAGGTTGGTAGAGAAAGTGATTGTAAAGGCAGTGGACCCTGGGGCGGTGGCCCCTATGTCCATGATGCCGATGATGGATCTGGAAGTAGTCGAGTGGACTGAGGAGTGAACAACAATCTGTGTATCGACCTCTGGTGTGCCAGAGGTCGAAAGGGGGATTGTGGGGATAAACAGAAAAGTATTTGACCAGCATAATATAATCTGCAGTATGATCATTGCTTTAACAATGTAACAGATAGCTTTAAGATGGCCTTAAGATGTTTATGATGATGTTAACTTTGTATTTCAGGTGCAGTTATAACTATTTTATACATATTGCATATCTGTGCTTATTTGAGTTGATGTTCAGGTTCTTTAAAGGTCGTAAGCCTCACTGACGTGACTGTTCAGGTGATACATGCTGAGGGAAAACTAGAACATAGAAGGAATTGCAATACATGCTTACAAAACACTTATATCAGTTTATTTTATTATCTTTTATATGTTCATATTCTTGTATTAAGCTTTTAGTAGGGGTTCTTGATTAAAACATTTATTTAGTAGAAGACATACACATAGTCTCAGTGAGCCTCTGGTCTGGTAAAAGGTCAGAAGTGCGAGAGGTGACATCGAGGCTGAGTGAGGTCGTGACACACACACTTTAAATTAGATTTATTTAGAGGATGTTTGGCTGTAACTGCAAAATTGTCTTGGTAAAAGAGGAACCGTTTCTTGGTGTCTCGGCAAGAAAGAGGAATAGGATAAGAACCGAAAGGTACACAGGAAGTGCCAGCCATGAAAATAGACGATGATGTTCTGTGTAAAAGGTCATTGTGGTGTTGATTTGACGTATGTATAAAATGTATCTGTGACGCATGAAGGGGCGTCAGTAAACAAACCCTGATGTTATAAAATAATTGTTTGTGCTTTAGTAAGTCGAAGATCAATTGCTGTTTTCAGTGATCTTCCCACGTGTGAATTAAAATCTTCGTTTGACTTCACCCGGCCGGACCAGTGTGGTTATTTTTCGATCACCTCTTGTACCCTTCCTCAATTTTTGAATCTTAACAGTTTGTAATAAAAACGGTGTAACTTTGCTCTGCTTCACTTCAGCAGCATCAGGTAATGTTTATGTGTTTTTGATCTACTGCAGAATATTTTTATAAAATCCCAGGAAAATCAGCTTCATGTTTTTCTGTGTTTTATCTTCAGCTACTTTGACACAAAGGCCTCTGCTGTGATGCTCACACCTTTGATAAAGTCTCGAAAGTGCCAGCTTCCCTTTTATAGATACAAAAATATGTAAATATACTGATCTGAATTATAATATTTCTGACTGTCTGAGGCAACATTTCCCACATTCCAATCGAATTGAATCGAATCGATTCTAGAAATCAGTGACGATACCCAGCCCTACTTTGAATTGTGTTACACAAAAATAAGCAAAGTTTCTCGTTGTTCAGGCAGAATCGAGCGTTGAAGAATGAATTCACACGTCAATAAACATTTTCATCAGCACAAGCAGGACAATGAAAGCAGGAAATACCCCAAACTGCCATTTCTCATTCTACAACTTCAACAACTGCACATGAATTATACTTCATACACAGACCCACAGTCTCTGATTGCTCTGAAATCTCACTGACAGCCAATAGAAATAAAGAAAAGTCCAGACTGACAGTCTCTGTGGGGTTAGGCAGTGAACTGCTCACGCTGCGTTAAAGTGCATCACAAACTATTGGAATTGGATCCAACTTTGTGAAGCAGATTTCTTCTCAGCTGCTGTTTTGAACATTTCCTCATGAAATGTATTAAACTCTGTAAATGAACTGAGAACTATTTCTACATTTGAAACTATGGATTCATTTTCCCGTTCACTTCTGTACGTTAGTGTATAAATGAATGTTAGACTGGGCTCCATGGAAACACTTGGACTGGTCTCAGCTGCCTTCTTTCTGTAGTCCTTTCTCTTCTCCAGCTTCTGTTTGAAATCCTCTCACAGAGCCTGAAACCTGCTTTGCTGTCATGTTTGGGCCTGTGTTCCTCTGCTTTAACACAAACCTCACCACAGCAGCTGTGTGGGTCGTCTCTGTAGCAGCCCGATCAGCTTCTGATACATGAACATCATCACAGCTCCTAACTTCACCTTTATTAGCTTTGACATTCATGTCTTTCTTTTCTCTGTCTGTTTCCACACAAGCTCAAAGTCTCTGCAGCCTGTTTTTATCTGCTATCATCAGATCTCCAACAGCCTCATTCACATCCCTCACACACTCTACAGCCTCACCAGTACTGACTTCATCTTCACTGACTGATGGAGCACAACATGAATCTGTGGAGGCTGAAAAGCTGTCCTGACAAACATCTCCCCATCACCACTCCACTTCTGTCAGCCTTTAAATGAACCCTGCTCAAGTCTGTCACTTCTATTTGGAGCCAAGAGGAAAACTGTTGTTCAGTCGTTTGGAAAGACACAACATTTCTGAAAGCACTCAAACGTCTTCACATTTGTCTTCAGACACATCCTGAACATTTAGGAACTAAAGAACGTTTCAAATATCAAAGATCAGAAATATAGAAAAACAACAACAGCTGCAGTCAGTGAACTCACCTCAGAGTCTCCAGTCGACAGTTTGGACTCTCCAGTCCAGCACACAGAAGCTTCACTGCTGAATCCTGCAGCTCGTTGTTACTCATCTCCAGCTCTGTCAGATGGGAGGGGATGGACTTCAGAGCCGAGGCCACAACTTCACAGTGAGTCTCTGAGAGTCGACACCGAGTCAGTCTGAGATTACAGAAAATATAAAATGTGTTATTATAAAAGCAAAAAGTCTGCATTATAAACACAGACTGAATGTATATGAAGACAAAACAGAGTGAGGTCATAATCTGATGAACATCTGCTCTTCACATCTGTGCTTCAGCTCCTCTTACTGTGTTTGACATGACACAACGATTGAGTCTCTCTCAGACCTGCAGACTTTTAATGAGAATCTTTGTTTGGCTTTAATCTGCAGATGAAGGAGGAAGATGGTGTCACATTTAGGCTTCCATAATGTCTACAGTCTGTCAGTGAGATCTGATCCAGAGTCAGAGTGAAGACACACATGTGGACTGTTTCCTGTCTTGAATCCAGAACATTTTGAATGAGCTCAGCTCAGTGAAGAGTTCCAGCTGGAAAGACGATCTCTGTTTGCTACCTGCTGCTGTCAGGTACGACTGTTCACGTCCACACTCAGGAAAAATCTGCTGACTGTCACCAAACGGAGCAGAAATCTCATCACTGGACAATAATGATGAATGAACTCAGAGCTGCTGATATCACATCTGATTTCAGGGGAACTAAACACAGAAATGATTGGCTCGTTTTAGCTTTCTGAGCCATTAGTCTGCAGGTTTATCACTAGTTGGCAGAAACAGACTTGTATTAATGTTCAGCGCTTCAGTGTTTATGACTCCAGATCCAGGTGACAGCAAGTCAAAATGATGTTACCTGTCTGTGTCCAGCAGCAGCCTTTGAATATTGTTATAAACTCACATGGATCAGTTTGTCTTTGATTGGTTTGTAAAGTTCAAATTCATTTATATTCATCAACTCTAAATGAAAAATGTTTTTCTTCTTCTATGTTTATTATTAGAGTAACAAATTCTTATAGTTTCCTGTTGTTGAGAATTCCAGTGTAAAACCACTCGACCTGTGCATCACTGCACACTGTGAAAGTATTACTGCAGTTTAATCTATAATCCTAATCAGTGTGTTTACTGGACTGTAGTCAGACCTCCGTTATACCAAAGGAAACACTGAACGTCTTCAAAGTCACAATAAATTTATAATAAATGCTAATAAATACTGGAGTGTTAGAAAAGATGCTTCCAGCGTGTTTGTCTTTGATAGGGTTTATTCTGTTCGTCTACAGTCTGACCACTTGGGGGCGCTTTTGTCTCTTTTGCTCTGAGCCTTGGGTTTATTCAAACTGATTTTAATAAACTATTTTATGCAAGTTGAAGCTTCATCTCCATCTCCAGTGGTTGTTGCATATTTTATGACTATATTAGTAACAGTCAGAGAGTTTAGAGTAAATTAGATCTTCACATTTGATTTTTGACACAACATAAATGGTGAGCCAGTGTCAGAGGAAGTGACAGCATCCACCGAGGACCGGGGGGAGTGGGAGGACTGGGGGACCAGGCCAACAAAAAGGTGATCACTGATACAGGTCAGCAAACATTTGCTCATTTGGTGTCTTAGAGCAAACTCCGCCCAGCTTTGTCATCCATGGTTGCTCTTTCAAAGGAATCTAGTTACATATTATTTTACTTAATGATTTACTGACACCACTGACTATGCAGGACAACCCCACGTCTGGAGCCAGTGCACATGTGCACAGTCTGTAAATTTATCCAAGTCACACAAGCATTTTGAAATAAGTCCTAATCAGTCCAAGAAAAACAGTCTTGAAGGGTCTGGATGGACTCGCTGACCACACCAGAACCAGCACTGAGGTTTAGTTCTCTTTAAGACAGATTTCATGACGGGAACCAAATAAAACACATTTCAGTCAAACATGCCACAGAGAGCTCTACAGAAAGATTTATTAGGTTCCTTGATGGAGCCATAACAAACGTCAGCGAGCGACCTCCCAACTGTACATTGATTAAAATGACAAAATAAACTGGGAGCGTCTGGTGTGACGTTACTGTGGTCTGAGTGGCGACTTCCACATTCGCCCTCAGTTGAACGTACACATCAGTAACAAGGATCTGTGGAAACTCTCTTGGTAAGTAAAAAGGATGCAGGGAGGCGGATCGAAGTTCAGTCTCAGCCGTGATTCCCTCACCACCACTTTATCACCAGCTCTCATTATTTTAAAGACAGAGACCCTCACACTGGGCTTCACTAGTTACTGCTGGGTCTCTGTTATACAGAAGGCCCATGCCACATTAAGGAAAAAATAATGTCCTTAATTTCAACATTAAAGGTGAAAATGACTTTGAGAATAAAGAAGAAATGTGGAGATTTGCTGTTTCAGGACAAAGTGCCACAGCTGCTGTACTCTCTGAGTCAGTGAAACTTCAGCAGTGGTGTTAGCTAAAGAAGGGAAATGATTCCTGTTACACATCCATGTGTTATATAAACACAGTGTGGTGAAAAGTATAAAGATGCTGAAAGGATGGTGCAGAAAGCTGAAAAACACAAATCTGGAAGATTTGTACAAAATCAAATGTCTTGTAATGGACGGATGCGAGGTTATCGATGGTTCCACCTTCATACAATAAAGAGGATGGATGCTGCAAAACTGGATGATGAAATATTGGTTCAGCACTTTGTTTGAAAGCGCTTTAGAAATAAAGTTATTATCATAAGACGGTGGATCACTTTGTTTCACTAACTCATCTAAACAAAGCGTTTTGTAGAGGGGACAGCAAACCTGGCAGTTTGTCTTGAAACATCAAATCTCCACATTTCAACTTTTTTCTCCAAATACAATTTTGACTTTAACCTCGACTTTATCTTAAAATGATCGGGAATATTTTTCTTACCGTGGTCCTAAAACTCGGCCTTACTCCGTTTCCATCGAAGCAATAAGGTCAGCTTTCTTGTGCTCCACGGTAAACCTGTTCACCGTGGAGAAATCACGCTGAAGAACTCGGCAAGTAAGGCCCCTGTGAGCTCCACATCTCCAGCGTCGGGTCCCAAAAGAATAAAAGTGACTCTCGACTATACTGGCGAACCTGAAGATCTCCACAGAGCTCTCACTAAGTGGCAAGTCAGCATCCAGGTGAGGAGGATGGCTGTGAAACCAAAACGAGCCAGAATGACTCAACAATCCACTTTAAGAAAAACAAACACACAAATCACTCTGGCCCACTCACTGCTGCTACACGTCACCAACCACCAGGGATGATGATGATGATGCTGGCATCAAGTAATCAAAGCTCAGCTTCTCGTCTGGTGATGATTTCTGATCATTTCTATGATGATCGTACCAAATAATGCAGATACGACGTGATCACGCCCAACACTCTGCCAACGGGCACAGACTGACCTCTTCCTGCTGTGAGTCGTCCCTGTCAGAGCCTCGTCCTTGTGACTTGGTGATGCTGTGGTGTGTTCGTGACCTCACACGCTGTTTGTGGGACTTTTGTTGTAAAGGGGCGGAGTCACGAGTGGTGACCTGCAGTGACCTTTGACTCTAATTTTGGATGTATGCTGGCACACTGCTGTCCATCTCAGCTCTTTAGTATAGAGGAAAGAAAAACTAAAGAACTGAAGCACATATGCTGATGGTGATGATGTCACAGATAATGTGATTGTTCACACGTTCAATAATTAGTTGGAAAAATTAAGAAAGTCCAATCAGAGCCCAGATAAAGACAATAACATCAGACAGAAAGAGCAGTGATCAGAAGCACAAACAGAGGCTGCTTTGGACCATCTTCACTGTTTCACACAGTTTCACTTTACTACAAACACGTTCTTTGTAAAGTCTCACTTCAGTCTTCTCTCCTAAGGAGCAATGCTAACAGACCAACAGCAGCACAGACATGAGCAACAGTCTCATTACTGTCTGCTGCACCGTGTTAACACGACCAAGCGGAAACAGCACACAGATAAAACATGTCAGACTGCAAACTCAGCGTAAGACTAAAAACCGACGACGTGGTGAAAAGCTCACAGTTACACACCCACATACATGTGAAGGTGCACTCTCCTACCAAGGTCTCTGCCAGAATAATACAAATGTAGTGTTCTGATAAAAAACAAAACATTTTTAAAAGCATGAAAACAACTCTTCACTGTGAACACAAAATAAAGCAGAATTTATTACTGTGTGACTGAGTAACTAAACTATCACTAATTGATAATATTAATGATCACATCTGGACTCACCGAGCCTTTCTGAAGTTCCTCACAGCTGCAATCAGTCGACGTCGTCCCTCTGCTGATGTTTTGTACTTCTTCAGGTCCAACTCATCCAGAACCTCCTCTGACATCTGCAGCATGAAGGCCAGAGCTGAGCAGTGGATCTCAGAGAGTTCCTTTGATTTGTTCTCTGACTTCAGGAACTCTTGGATCTCCTGAGATAATAAGATGTCGTTCATCTCCATCAGACAGTGGAAGATGTTGATGCTTCTGTCAGGAGAGGATTTTGTCTTCCTTCCTTTTAGATTCTTGATGACTCTCTGGATGGTTTCTGGACTGTTCTCTGTCTGACCCAGCAGACCTCCTAAGAGTCTCTGGTTGGACTCCAGACAGAGGCCATGAAGGAAGCGAACAAACAGGTCCAGGCGACCATTTTTACTCCTGAAGGATTTTGTTAGTGTTTCCATCAAAAAATCATCCAGAGATGACTCTTTGTATTTTTTTCCCAAGAAGTTCTTCAGCACCTCTGACTTCCTGTTGGTGAAACAGTGGAACATGTAGACTGCAGCCAGAAACTCCTGGATGCTCAGATGAACAAAGCAGTAGACTGGTTTCTGGAAGATCACACACTCTCTTTTGAAGATCTCTGTACAAACTCCTGAGTACACCGAGGCCTCTGTCACATCCAGACCACACTGCTCCAGGTCTTCTTGGTAGAACATGATGTTTCCTTTCTCCAGATGTTCAAACGCCAGCCTCCCCAGCTTCAGAAGAACTTCCCTGTCAGCCTCCGTCAGCTCCTGTGGACTCGTCTCATGTCCCTCGTGGTACTTGTTCTTCTTCCTCTTTGTCTGAACCAGCAGGAAGTGTGAGTACATGTCAGTCAGGGTCTTGGGCAGCTCTCCTCTCTGCTCTGTAGTCAACATGTGCTCCAGAACTGTAGCAGTGATCCAGCAGAAGACTGGGATTCTACACATGATGTGGAGGCTCCTGGATGTCTTCATGTGGGAGATGATTCTGCTGGACAGCTCTTCATCACTGAATCTCCTCCTGAAGTACTCCTCCTTCTGGGCGTCAGTGAAGCCTCGTACTTCTGTTAGCCTGTCAACACATGTAGGAGGGATCTGATTGGCTGCTGCAGGTCGGGAAGTTATCCAGACGAGAGCCGAGGGAAGCAGATTCCCCTGGATGAGGTTTGTCAGCAGCTGGCTGACTGATGACTTCTGTGTGACATCAGACAGCAGCTTCCTGTTGGTGAAATCCAATGAAAGTCTGCTTTCATCCAGGCCGTCAAAGATGAACAAAAGCTGAGAGACAGCCAGCTTCTCTGCTGTGACCTTCTGTAGTGTTGGATGGAAAACATGGAGCAGCTCCAGAAGACTGTACTGCTCCTCTCTGATCAGGTTCAGCTCCCTGAATGAAAGCAGAACCACCACACTGACATGTTGGTTCTCCAAGCCCTCTGCCCAGTCCAGAGTGAACTTCTGCACTGAGAAGGTTTTACCAACACCAGCCACGCCGTTGGTCAGAACCACTCTGATGGGTCTCTGTTGGTCAGGTAAGGCTTTAAAGATGTCCTGGCACCTGATTGGAGTGTCATGGAGGGCGTCCATCTTGGAAGCTGTCTCCAGCTGCCTCACCTCATGTTGGCTATGAACCTCTTCACTCTGTCCCTCTGTGATGTAGAGCTCAGTGTAGATCCTGTTGAGGAGGGTTCTACTTCCTGTTTCATCACTTCCTTCAGTCACACGTTCACATCTCCTCCTCAGACTGATCTTATGTTCATCTAAAACCTCCTGCAGACCAACATCTGCTGAAAGAAAGAAAAACAGACAGAAAACTCTTCAATGTCTGAACAACAACAAGAAGTCCAGTTTTCAGAAATGAGTCCATCAGCAGACAGATGTTCAGTCTTACTTTGTACACAGCTGCTCTGACTGGCTGTCTGCAGTCCAGCTCTGCTTCTGGATCTTTCTCCACACTGGGGACAGGACCAGTCTCCTGATGAAGCAGACTGGTCCCAGTATGAGGAGATGCACTGTCTGCAGAACCAGTGTCCACAGCTGGTAGAGACTGGATCCTTCAGGACGTCCTGACACAAAGCACAGCAGGACAGCTGCTCCTCCTCACAGACACCACTCCTCTTCCTCTTCCTCCCTCTGTGAACACATTTCTTTATCACTAAAATCATTGACTGTCAGTGACAAACATCCAGATTTGATGACACTGTGCAGAAGCTCTGATGGTCACAGAGAAAAGTCAAAGTGGAGAAACTTGTGTTTGAGTTCAGAATCCAAGTTTCCTTTGCTGTTCCTGCCTGTCTTATTAAACACAGAGTGATCAGCCTACAAACTCCACAGTAAAAGCCTTCATCACAGAGCTGATTATGTCCTTCACTGGATGTACTGGAAGTTTGGGATCCATCACTTTCAACTGACCTTTGACCTCCTCTAAAAACTGTGGTGGAGCAGCGGTGTCACATTCAGAGCTTTCAGCTTTATTTTGAAAGAGTTCAGTCATCAGGAAGTGAACTTCTGGGTTCTGATTTCCTTTCTATTATTTTACAGAAGTGAAGAAGAAGAACTAAAAGCTTTGAAATGATCTGAGTGATATTTTTGAACATTGCCACCAAATTGAGTTCAGCCTCCAGCAGTAACTTTGTTTCATGATGCCTCCCTGATGATGTGATGTTTGATTACAAACCTGTTTATGTGTTAGACATTAATCACATGAACACAGGCAGAAAAAAGAAGCCAATGAAACAAATGACAGAAACGTGTTCATTCACTGCCATGATCCATATTTGATATGTACAGATGTTTGTAAAGAACACGTGTGCAGCGCTTTGTTCTGAGTATCTGCTGTCAGCACACAGTGCAGCAATAACTACAACCACACGTTTCTGTAGATCCTGAACATCAGCCTGGAGGAATCTGACCTCAGGTCTGCACACAGAGGAGCTTCACCTCTGGGATGATGCTGGCTTCAGCTCCTTCTACAATCAGGCAGAAGCTTCTGCACCATCAGGACACAAACAGAGAGGAGCTTCTATCCTCAGACCATCCAAGTCCTAAATCAGAACATGCTCCCCTCATAGCATCACCATCAGGGTTTAAACAGGACCTTACATCATGTTCTTGTCTCACTGTCATATTTCAGATCATACCTGATTCATTATGACGTCACACGCTGCTACACTGATCCTGCTGCTTCATTACTGCTGATATTACTCTGCTCACTCTGTTCAGTTACTCTGTTTACATCACTTTGCTCATTTGCTTTGTTCTGCTTGCACTGCTCTGTCAGTACATGCTGTGCTAATGTGGCACAAAGCACTTTAACATTACATCTGCACAATGTTTCATTATTTCATTTAATGATTGTTTCTAATGTTTTGTCCAGTCACAGGAGCAGCTCAGCACATTTCACTGTGTTGTACGTGTATGACGATGCCTGTGACAAATAAACAGCCTCGGACTCTTCAATCTTCTGCATTTCTTTGGAGATCAGCTCAGTGGCCTGTTGAGACCATCTTTCTATTTCTGATGACTCAGTTCAGATTATTATCCTGATACTTTCTTTTAAAATGTGATGAAATCATTTATCTGATGTTCTGACACAAATACACCAAAACAATCCCAAACAGCACAAACCACCACGTTACACACAGTGTAATAAAAATACAGGCAACTACAAATAAAAACACTTTAAAATATAAACTAAAATTACAAAGTGGTCACAGAATTTCAAACACCCGTAAATGAGTCAGCAGCTCTCTTACATGGTCAGCTGAGCTCCATGATTGAAGAACATTGTTGCTGCAGGTTCATGACTGAAGTCTGGAGGAAGTATGTCTTTGGAGCAGTCACTCCTCACAGACACACAGCTGGATACTGGAGACTGTGACCTCTGACCTCTGCAAACACAAACACATCACATGAATTACTGATTAATCTCTGTTTAAAATCTTTTAAGCAGCTGCAAACACACAAACTGGATGATGTGATGGTTTCTGTCAGTAATAGTTGTCTCAGATTAGAGTACAGACGGCTGCAGAGACGTTCACAGCAACAGAGAAGAAATCATTACCTTGGATTGCATTACAACTACGATTGATACTAGCATTATCGTACCCGGACCACCATTAGGAATCATTTATGATGTCACTGGTAGAACACATTTATAGAAACAACCTTTGAACTCTGAGTCAGCAGCTCTCTTACATGGTCAGCTGAGCTCCATGATTGAAGAACATTGTTGCTGCAGGTTCATGACTGAAGTATGGAGGATTTTCTCTGGACCAGTCACTCCTCACAGACACACAGCTGGATGCTGGAGACTGTGACCTCTGACCTCTGCAAACACAAACATCAATAACTGATCAGTTCTCTCTGACACCCATATGATCAGCTGATCCCTCTGTGATATTGTGTCTGCCTCATAACGCTGACAGGTCAGCCAATCATCAGCCAGTTTTTCTGTCTCTGAATGAACTCAGTTTGTTCTCAGCTCTTCTCTCTGATTCTGCTGCACTGACTTCACTTAAACTTACCGAGTTCAGATCTTAGCAAGAAAACAAGTCAATAAAAAGCAAACTCAGATCAAACAGTTTGAACCAATCACAGATCAATGATTCTGTCATGGTTATGTTGAAATGACTAATAAAGTTAGTAGTGTTCTTACATTATTGCTGCAGGTCCATGACTGTAAGGTGGAGGTGTTTGTGTAACTCCGTCACTCCTCACAGACACACAGCTGGATGCTGCAGATGCTGCTCCATCCTCTTCCTCCATCTTCTTGATGTCAGGGTGGAGTTAGTCTGAGAGGTAAACACACACACTCAGAGGTGCTGTTGTACTGGAAGCATCACACTGACGGCTTTCTAATGTTGGAGCTTTGGCCCTAAAGTCCAAACCAGTTATTTTAGAGGCTCAAAGTCTTTAAAAAACACCAAAACCATCACATTATTTAATAAGTACATGATCAGGTGGATGAAGGAACTCAGTGTGTTTGGGATCATCATCATGGTGAGGAGCCCACATGTTACGGCTCCTTTGGAGAGAAGCTGAGGATCACTGCAGGAAGTGAGCTCATGAAACCAAACTGCTGTTTGTGAGCAGGATGACTCTGTTATTGGACCTGCTCTGTGTTCTACATATGATCAATACTTCAAATATCTGTAAACATCTCATCTTATATTTGTTGCACTTGGTCACATCTGTCTTTAAAAATAGATTTTTAATGTCACTGAGAGTTCTTTTCTACCTTTATTGATTTATTTTGGAATAAATTAAATATAAAGGTGCCAAAAACTGCCTGCAGCTTCTGCTCTGTGACAGGAAACTACTGTCAGGCTCAAAATGACTTCAGATTATTCATCACAGAGTGTTTATAGATCACAGGACACGTTACAGTTTTACTGTCGATGTTTTAGTTTAAAAGAATGACGTGATAAGATCTTACTGTGAATCTGCGCGCTCATTGGCTAATACCCTGAGACTGACAGGTGGTTATCCAATCAGCGTGCGGCCTCACACGGACATAAAACTCTTAAAGTTTGTTTTTGAAGGGATTTTCAGATCAGACCTGATGTTTCTGCCTACAGCCTGTTTACCGATATAATCAATATCAGACATCAGAGCAACAGAAACCTCGGTGATCAGGACGCCGGCACTGAGAACAGGAAGTGGCTCAAACGTCGCACTTTCATAAAGGCTGTATCCCAATTCAGGGTCTGTAGCCTTAAAGGCTGCATTTTAAGGCCGATTACGTCACAGTGGCGCACCGAAGGCTTTCCCAATTCAAAGGCTGCTCGAAATGCGTCCTTCACAAAGATGTCTAAAATATGTTCTCCTTCATTTCTGTCAAACAAAGCTGTGTGAAACGTTTCCAGCTGTTAGTATCATGGTTGCTAGGCAACCGGGGCAGCGCGACGGAGGCTAGACCGCCCATTTCACAAGCCTCGTACTTCCGGCCTTAGCGGTCCTTGAGTACGTGGCCCTTGAGGATCGTTGAGGCTGCAGAACCTGAATTGTACAGAGCCCCTCTGATGACATGGCCCAAAAATAAATAAATTGTGGCCACAAAATACTATTTCGTGCCCTCGAAATACTATTTTCGAGGGCACGAAATAGGTATAACGTGCGCATGAAATGCTAATTTGTGGCAACAAAATAGATAACGTGCGCATATCATATTGATACAATTCCTGGACAGCTGCGTAGAGACACAAGCATGAGAGTAGGCTAAACCTATACACCGTGGACAGAGACGGTATGAGTGAGTTTTATTTTAGGCTGGGAATGAGCTACAATGCATTTTGAAAAGCCTGCAATGCAAGGAACCATTATTACGGAGAGACATTTAAACAGGATACTGAGAGCCCAGTTGCTTTACAGGGCCTGGACGCCGGGATAGATTTTATTGTCAACCAACTGCAAGGGCCTGGGAAGGATCACGGTTATTGGTCAAGTGTTTCGTGCCCACAAATTAGCATTTCGTGCGCACGAAGTAGTATTTTGTGGCCACAATTGATTTATTTTTTGGACCATGTCATCAGAGGGGCTCCGAAGAATTGGGATACAGCCTCTGAGATAGAAAGTGTGCGACCGTGAACTCGACTCTCTTTATGACACATACACACACAGACACACACACAGACACTTGTTTTCAGATTTTAGTGAGGACACCAAAAAGCCTCAAAAATATCCTCAAACTCGTGAGGACGGCCATTTTGTGGGACTCTATTAGCCCACATAGTAGCATACCAACTCTTTGTCCTCACAAACATGTCTAAACAGGTACACACACACACACACACACACACACAGACACACACACAAACAGGTTTGTCAGGTTCCTCGGCTCGTTCTCTGCGTTCAGTCCATTGAAGGTGATTATTGAGCCAATCACAGCTACAGAGCTCACTGTGACTCTTCTTCTCTCTACAGTCACACAAACAAACACACTCAGAGACTCTGACAGCAAAACTACAACAATGTGGTGTTAACACTCACCCTGCCTCAGCTCCACCGTCCTCCTGCTGCTCTGACGGAGGCTCAGCTGTTTCTCTTCCTGTTCCCACCTGCTCGGGTGGCTCCTCCCCTCTGCAGTTACAGGAAATCAGGTGTGTGTGTCTCTTGTTGAGACTGGTTCTTCCTGCTCTCTATCATCACATTGGGTGTTTCCAAATTCAGGGAGAGGATGCTTCGAATGCCACATTTGTAGGAAATTGTATCACATGGACGCGACGAAGGCTGTTCAAATTTGAAGTCTTCCAAATGCGTCCTTCATTTCCCTGAATTTGAAGGATGGGTCAGGTGTGTCCTTTGTGGCCCAACATATCCCAGGATTCATTGCGGGCCATACAGGAGATATTTTTCTGATAATGATAGTGATCGAAGTGGGAGTTAATGCAGGAGACGAACACTTTCAAATGTAAGTATATGAAAATCTGGTGGTGCAAAAGTTTTTATAGCGGGTGTGTTGTTAGGCTCTGGGCATCTGCATAGACATGTTCTTTTTTTGAGAATGTGAGGACAAACTTGAAAGAGAGACACTGTGAGAGTGGACACATCCACACTGCTGCTGCATCTGTGCTCACCACGATGGCCTCCTTCAGAGAGATGGAGGACTCACTCTGTCTTCTGGCTGATGTAAGTGTTCAGCTTTGAACAGCTGTCGTTCCAGCTGCTTTTAACTTTGTAGTTTCACATTTGTACAGACTTTATATTTTTTATAGACGTGTCATAAACCAGTCCTTAAATCATTTTCATTATCACAGATACAGTCTACACTCTGCATCATGAGCTGGTCAATATCGCAAAAGTTGTAATTCGTTTCATGTTTCATGTAAACTGCTCTGAGGTCACAGTGACACCAGCAGATGTAGTTACAGCCTCTCTGTCCCCACCATCCCGAGGCTGACGGCGCTCTGTAAGCTCTTCATAGAAGTTTTGCTTCTTTTTTTTGGCTGTCAATCTTTAACGGCTTTGAATCTCAGTGACCTCCACCTCAAGGAGAATTTTACTCAGCTTCCTCCTAATATTTCACAATAAAAGCTGTGCTCAGTGTTTTTGTGAACATGTTGCTTGTGGTGTGAGGCCGAGCGTCCCAGCAGGAAGCGCCTTTATGGCTGTTGTTTGGCTCCTGTGGGACTTTCTGAAAGAGTGTGAGTAAATTCCTGGAGTGCTGCAGTGTTTCTGACAGCAGACTGAGCTCAGACGTGTCTGCCACCGAACCCTCAGTGAAAACACACCAAATAAGACGTGAACTGAAGCAACATGGCCGTCTGCTTTGTGCTCTGTACAATAATCATATTCATGCTATTTATTTCAGACCGTAACAGACCAGCTCAGCTTCCCCGTTCTCCACTGACGTCCTCGCTGTGACCCAGGCCCCAAAAAACAAGTTCCCCTCAGCTGTGGACTTTCTTGGAGCTCCAGAGATCCACCCAGCAAGGTTTAGAATCAGAATCAGAATCAGAATCAGAAAGGGTTTTATTGCCAAATGTTGAGCAGGTTTACAACATCAGGAAATTGCTGCGGTGCTTCAGTGCAAACATACTGTCATAAATTATGCTTTAATAGACATGAAAAAATAAAAGTAAGAATAAGAATTAAAAGTGCTACGTAGAAGATATATACATGAGTGCAGGTGGTGATCAGTGCCAAACATGGAATGATGCAGTGACACAGCGTAGGGTCATGTGTTAGTGGCGGGAACAGTCATACGGTTATTGTTCATGAGTCCAACAGCAGAGGGGAAGAAACTGTTCTTATGGCGAGAGGTTCTGGTGCGAATGGACCGGAGCCTCCTGCCTGAGGGGAGCAGGTCAAACAGACTGTGTCCAGGGTGAGAAGGGTCAGCTGAGATCCGAGCTGCACGCCGCAATGTCCTGGAGGTGTACAGGTCCTGCAGAGATGGGAGTCTGCAGCCAATCACCTTCTCAGCAGAGCGCACAACACGCTGCAGTCTCTGTTTGTCCCTGATAGTGGCTCCAGCGTACCACACAGTGATGGAGGAGGTGAGGATGGACTCGATGATTGCAGTGTAGAATTGCATCATCGTCCGTGTTGGCAGGTTGAATTTCTTCAGCTGCCTCAGGAAGTACATCCTCTGCTGGGCTTTCTTGATGACGGAGGTGATGGTGGGCTCCCACTTCAGGTCCTGGGTGATGGTGGTACCCAGGAAGCGGAATGAGTCCACAGAGGTGATGGGGGTGTCAGTCAGGATGATGGGGGGGAGTGGGGCTGTGTGCTTCCTGAAGTCCACAATAATCTCCACTGTCTTCTGGGCATTCAGCACCAGGTTGTTGTGGCTGCACCAGGACACCAGACGCGTCTGGTGTCCTGCTGGTGATTTAAAGGTCCTGCTGGTGATTACCTGGGCAGTGTTTTACCTGTGGCTGTGTTCAAACGTGTTCACACCTGAATCCTCACAGCTCCAATCACGTCTGACACATCCTGATAGGAATACTTCAATCAGCGAAGTACTCGAGTAAATGTACTCTGTTACATTCCAGCACTGGTCATATCCACGCTGTCGCCCAATGGGGTCGGTGCCCCCACTGTGGGCACGCCCCTGTGTAGGGGCGGGGTTTAAACTTTATTTAAAACAGCGTGACAATAAAGAAATGTTCTTTCCAGAGTTTGTGTGTAAAAATGATCCAAATAAAGGTTGAAATCAAAGTGAAAATGTGCAGAACGTTGTTTATTTTATTTATTTATTTATTTGGCACTTTTAATTACAACAGTGGTGCTGTACAAACATACAAATTACACAATAAAATAGCAATATCAATTAACATCAATGCTAAATAGGTAATAAAAAATGAGTAAATAACTCTCATGTAGTATTAAAAGCCAGTGAGTAAATGCACGATCACCTCTAAGAACCAGCCTCGACCTTGGTGATCTAAGAGCTGTAGGGGGCATATAAGGCTGCAGTAGGTCTGACAGACACCCTGGGACCTGTCTATTCAGTGCTTTATAAGTCGCCAATAAGATTTTAGGCTTTTAACAGTTTTTATTCATTATCAGGAAAAGCATTAAAACATAACAAAGCAGACAAACAAGAGAAAAAAAACCCCAAAGGAAATACATTGAAGTCATTATCCCATATGGAAAAGATATATATAAATCTTATAAAGTTTTTATCTGTCTTGTATGAAACTTGTATGAAAAGCATACAGGAGTGAAAGCACATATAAGATCCCTTGAAAAATTATATAATGAAACTTGTATGTTTTATATACTTACTAAAAAATATATGAAAGTAATGAGAAAGTGACCACTTTCATGAGTAAATCATATATGTTTTTACTATTTCTTTTCCATATGGGATATACCTGTGCAAATACACATATCGGGGGTGGGGGGGGGGGGGGGGGGGGACTGAAAGAAGAGAGAAACATTCACTAGTGGGTAGTAATTAAAGCATGCTGCACCACTCATGAGTGCTATCATTCAGCACTCTCATTCATTTGTCTTAAAGCTGGTAATTAAACTCCCTGATGCCTCACTCTGTCTCACTCTTTTCTGTGTGTGAGAGAAAGAAGATGCAGCTGTGTTTCTAACAGCTGCTCTGGAGGAAGCCCTGCAACTCTAGAATCTCACCTGAGTCTGTGCCTGTGAGCTTGATGGAGTGCCTGAACTCCTTGATGACTCTCTCACCACAGATGCTGTGGTTGGCTGTAATCTTACATTCATATCTTCCTGTATCGCTGATGCTGATGTTCCTCACAATCACAGAAACGTCTCGCTCCTTCATGGATGAGCGTCTCAGCTCCACTCGGCATTTGAAGGACTCGTGCTGATAGTTCTCATCTGAGTGATGGCTTTGGAAGAACACAGAGCCGTCTGACTCGAGCTTGGGTCTGCTCCACTCTAATGCTGTGATATCTGCATCTGTGGGTCCCCGACACTGAAGAGTGACGTCTTGTTCAGACCTCACTTTGACATCTGTGTGGTCTAAAGTGAGACTTCACTCAAATGTGTGCTCAGATGAAATGATCAGAAGAGTTTCGTGATGAGAACTTAGAGTCAGATCAATATTGCTGCAGTTTATTACTCAAGACTATAAATTTCTATAATTCCATAACTATGAGTGTAAGATTATTATATTATCTTATGCCACGTTGTACCCCTAATTAAAGATTGTGAAATTATTATGTAGTTTTAGTTTGCATTATTCTCCAGACTTAGAAGAAGGTGATAACTATTTGATTTATCAGACTGATTTGTATTACATCAGACTGCTGATTTATGGTGAATGAATGATATTGTTTTATGATGCATGATACTGCTGAGTTATAAGAAATACTGTTTTCAGAGAATCAAGGCCTTATTTGTCTGATTAGAAAAGAACAGAACATGCTGCACAGGAAGCCGAGGTCATAACTCAGGCTCACTGAGAGAGAAAGAATGTGGATGTTTAGCTTGGAGGGGCTGAAGCTATAAGAATGTGAGAAACGCTCAGACACTTGGAGATCAGGCGGACACCCTCCCGCGCTCATCTCCCCATCCGGATGGTTTATGGTCAAAGTGTTTGTCTGGAATAAAGAGATTGTTGTTTGAGCATTTATACACCGAGTGCTGTTCTTCCTTCAGCCCAAAGATCAAAGAACTGGAATATTTAACATGAGAAAATCAAGAGGATTTTTTGCATTTTCTGTATATTTTGCAGTAACAGCAGTAGTAGGATGATCCAAACTCACCCGAGGCCTCACTGTGAGCTTGATGAAGCACTGAACGATCTCTCTGTGCTGTTTTTGTTCCTGAACACAATCCGACACTTGTTTGTGCCGTTATCGCTGATGATGACGTTCTTCAGAATCAAAGTGAGGTCTCCATCCTTCAACTCCACTCGGTCTCCAAAGGACTCAGGCTGCTGTCTTTGAAACAAGTTACGATAGAACAGAGGATCCAGGCCACGTCTGCTCCACTGCAGCAGGGTGATGGCTGCAGCTCTGGGACACGGACAGCGAAAGGTGGCCTCTTGTCTGGGCGTCGCTTTGATTTCTGTGTGAGTCATGGACACACACACACCATCAGTGGCTCTGATGCCAATAGACCTGTGTCTGTTTCTGATTGGTCAGAATCGTAAACATGGGAACACTGCCTCTTTCATGTGAACACACTCTTACCTATTGATTGAAAAAGTCTGGGGTAATTTATCAAGTTGAAAAGCACCTTCATGTGACCTCTCATCAGTAGGAGTAACGCAGCTCAGACAGGTAGGTGGGGTGAGAAAATAGAAGGATTTAAAAATAAATACAAGAACTTGGAAATGTTTTCACTGCCCACATGTTTCTATATCAGCACTGCCAGTGAATTTTGTCCCCCCTTTCCTTTAGTCTGTGTGTTGTGGCGTCTCCCCGTGCTTTCTTTTCCTTTTCTCCCTCCTTTTACCACCAATACACCAGCAGATGGCCGCGCCTCCCTGAGCTTGGACCTGCTGGAGGTTTCCTCCTGTTACAAGGGAGTTTTTCCTTCGCACTAAGTGCTTGTTCACAGGGAGCCGTGATTGTTAGCATTTCCTCTGTATTAATGTAAACTATTTCAGTCGAGTACAAAATGCTTTGAGGTCACTGTTCTTGTGATTTGGTGCTAAAAAGATGGAGCAGAACTGAAAGTTTGGGGGACTTTGGTGTGTTAGCCTCGTATGTTGACAAAGGGATAAAATTGCATTTTTTGAAACACACTGTTCTTTACAATCACTGCTCATATTTTTTATAATTTCCTTGTTTGCACATGTTATTAATAATCTGGTATCACAGACGTTTGATGTAGACTAAAGCTCGTCTGCGTCATCATCACCTGACTGCCAGCAGGTGTCAGGCTGACTGTGAACTGCCCGTCTCAAATATACAGTGTGTCATGTTTCGGCTGTGTACAGGCAAGAGAAGGACCCAAACGCAAAACTCACCACGCAGGAATAAAACTCAAAAAGCTGCTTTATTGCAGAATGGCACAAAAATATAACAAAACTAAACTGGGGCATGGATAAACTGACACACAGGGAAACACAGCCATGAGGGAGACTACGACACTGACAAAGAGAAACACAGGGCTTAAATACACTGAGGGATAACGAGGGAATGAGACACAGAAGGAGAGCACAGCTGGGAGTAATCAGGCTGGACGAGACAAGGGAAGCAAAACTAGAAACACTCACATGAGACATGGACCTTCAAAATAAAACAGGAAACACACTGAACTCTAAACATGCAAACTTAACAGCAACTGAGAAGACAGAACATAGGGACCAGAAACATGGTATAAAGAGGTCACAGTAGACACAACATTGAACACAGGGAAGCCATATTACAAAGCCAAAGAACTAAACCTATGATAACCATAACTGAAATCTAGGGAAACAGGAAACAGTACAACAAAGGACTCAAAACATAATCCATAATATAAAAACACGAGATCTCTTCAAAACAAAACAGGAAACACGAGAGGCAGACATGACAACATAAGACAACAGACATGAAACACACGAAGGGCAAGGGAGACTTCACAGGGGTTGAAAACACAAGGGGGAGCTAATAAGCAAACGAACATAGGAAACCTAATAAGCTTAAACATACACTATAAACATCAAAAGAACTAAAACTCAAAACACTGGGTCATAAGACCCAGGATCGTGACACAGTGGCTTGCAAAAATATTCGGCCCCCATGAACTTTTCCACATTTTGTCACATTACAGCCACAAACATGAATCAATGTTAGTGGAATTCCACGTGAAAGACCAACACAAAGTGGTGCACACGTGAGAAGTGGAACGAAAATCATACATGATTCCAAACATTTTGTACAAATAAATAACTGCAAAGTGGGGTGTGTGTAATTATTCAGCCCCTGAGTCAATACTTTGTAGAACCAGCTTTTGCTGCAGTTCCAGCTGCCAGTCTTTTAGGGTCTGTCTCTACCAGCTTTGCACATCTACAGACTGAAATCTTTGCACATTCTTCTTTGCAAAACAGCTCCAGCTCAGGCAGATTAGATCAGGGGCGTCAAACTCAATCGCACAGGGGGCCAAAACTCAAGGCACACTTTAGGTCGTGGGCCAAACAAGATAAACATTTATTGAACACACTAAAACAATGTTTTTTTAAACATAAATATGAATAAAAACAGACAGGAATAATATTCCAGATTAAATAAACTTTAAATATTTTGCTCTTCATAAAAATATATCCTGTCAAAATTATGCAAGTTAGAAATATGAACATGCTGCCAAAACCCCCAGAAAAAGCAAAAAAAGCACACACAAGGGCAGTTTCATGTCGGTTACACTTTAACATACGTTTTCAAAAATGTCTTTCCCTGTCGTTGTCCCGTGCATCGATTTAATGTTCAGTATTTCCTCTCCACGGATGAAGATGGCCAGCTGTGCAATGTCCATCATGTCTGTACTTTCATCCACAGCAAGCAATAAAGTTTTTGCTTCTTTCACACAACTGTGTTCTTAAATCAGTGGCCATCTCACAAACCCGATCAGCAATCGTATTTCTGCTCAGGCCCACATTTGCAAAAATCTGCGTTTTGTAGTGATGGCCCGCTTGAAGCTGGCGCTCCGGAGCGTGTGTCGAAAAAAACAACACACTGGTTCAGAAGCACTGTGTCGAGGCTTGCTTCGTTTGGCAAAAGTCACGTGACCAGTGACGTCCGAAGCTTCATTACGCACGTAACTGCTTCGGTACCTGATTCAAACGGATATAAGGAAGTGAATCATCCACGGGATTCGTGGAGTGTGTTGATGGTGACAGAGAGCGAGGAGGTGATCATTCCACTGACAGATATGGAGCCAGCGAGGAAGAGAGGACGTTCTGGCGTGTGGGAATATTTTGAGTTGATTTTGCTCAATTCATTTTATCTGCCGAAGTGAAACACCTGAAATGTCCAAAATCATGTTTTCATAATGTAAATATCATTACAGCATATAACTTTAGGAACACTTCCATGTGAATTAAAGCTGATGAAGACTACAAAAATGTATTTGACACTATACGTACATTACATTGCTACAGTTTAGAAAATCATTTTGTTTATTGTTTTTAGGTGATAGTCTGCAGGACCCAGGAATACCTGCATATCTACCAGCTTGCAGTGTGGTTCCTGCACTCCACAGCCTCTTCTGTTCCATGCAAGTGGATTTTCTCCAGGGCAGGAGAAACTATTTCTAAGAAAAGAAACAGACTCAGCCAGCGCACAGTAACACTAATCCTCTTTTTAAATGTAAATAACAAAAGGGCTACCTTACATAGATCATGTTTTTACTTTGCAAGTTCTTGATTAGGGGTGGGTTTTGATTATCGCCTTTCTGATTACAATCCATGCTAAATTGAATAAAGTGATATTGATTCATTACAATCCTGCGTCGATTTGTAAATTAACGTTATTATGCCTGAAACGCCAGCATCTCAGGTTAAACCTCACAACATGTCGTCAAACACCATGCAGCTAAAACAGTAACTGGGAGCAGGTTTACGGATTCTGCATACAAACGTAAACACAGAGCGCGGACCCGACGCGTCAGAGTCAGATTTTGGTGCGTCGTCGGGTCGCGCTGTGTTTGCCTCTTTTTTTTCCCGCTGGCTTCTGCAGCTGCAGGTTTCATAACTCTCTGTTTACATCTCTAATTAAGTCTCACATGTGTCAGCTTTCTTTTAATAGATACGAAATTATGGATATATATTGTTAAATGACCAGACTTGTAATATTTCTGACTGAGGCAAAACTTTCCAGATTCCAATCAAATTGAATCGGATCCTGTATCGAATCAAAATGATTCTACAAATCAGTGACGATGCAGCCGTACTCAGCTTCCTAAGCATTTTCCCTTTCCAGTTCACAATCAATCCCACCCCTATCAAAAATATGTATAGGACAATTGGCCTCATCTAATATTTTGTATGAACCTGTCCAGCTGTCCAGTGATTAAACGACAAGTAGATGGAGGCAGGACTCCACAGCAGGGGCATACTCCATAATGTGCTGTGCATTCTCATATGTATATTATATATATTGCTCACTTATTGTATTTACCAACATCAAGGAGTTATGAGCAAAGAAAGGCCACACCATAGTGCATGTTTAAATAGGGAAAGTTTATTGATCAAAATGTATTACGCAGATACGCATTACATTTTTTTCAGCCCCCCAATCCCACCGGAGAGGACTGTGTTGAAAAGCTTCGAGTAATGAAGCGTTTTTCAATACAAGCTTCAGTGCTTCGGAAAGCTTCATTTGGCCATCACTAGCGTTTTGTTTGGACACAAGACGTCGCACAGCTTCATCATGCAGCTCTTCAGAGTGGTATCGGGCTGATTTGGCTCCTCTGCTACAATAAAACTTGCTCTCACAACAGCTTCACTTTGTGATTTTGCTCTGGTGATGTTACACCCTGAAAAGGGGCTGAAAAGGGGATAAGTCAATGACAACGCTCAGACACGATGCTTCTCCTTCAGCAGCTTCATTGCTTCGTGGCCAGAGCTCCCCCTTCCGGCAACGGCAGGCATAACTAATCAATCGTGATCACTAAATCACATGGATTATTCCCCAGGCTCAACAAGTAGATCACAGATTGAATGTTACACAGGTTGTAGTCGCATTAAGGATTATTATCCGGTTGAACATAGTCATGAACTCTTTTAACTATTTTAGCCTGTGTTACATTACATCTCTTTGATGGGACTTCGTTTACCCTTGTTTATACATTTACATATTTGAAATAAATTGAATAATATATTGGGTAACTTTTAACCACAACTTTTTACTCCATTATGAACTTCAACAAATAATCAATCTATCACAGTGACAAACGTCTGCTGAAATGTCAGATTCTTCTTTAGCTCTTCTACTTTCTGTAGTTTCTGCTCTGCATTTAGGTTTTTCAGGTTATCCTGACGTTTTGTCTCGAAGTGCCGTCTTAAATTAAATTCCTTAATTACAGCCACATTAGCTCCACTAATAAGATACATGGGTTTACCAGCATGTCTGTAAACATATATTCAGTCTCCCACTGGCGCTGAAAGGCTCTGCTTTCAGAATCAACTTTTCTCTCCACCATTGTGGGCGGCTAGCTTCAATAACAGAAGTTTGACTTGATTGATGCGGGAATGTTCCCAGTTAGCCTGGGTGCTTCAGCACCCCCCAAAATGAATCAAAGCACCCCCAAAGATTTCTTACTTTTTTGACAATATTTGCTGTTTGTGTGACACGCTACTAAAAATATAAAAAGCATACAGACTTGGTTGAGACGTAACACTTTAACAACAAAAGTATAGATAACCTCCCCCCCCTCCTAAAGTGGTTTGTTCCAGCTCTCCCCTGCTCTGGCTTTAGCGCCCTTTCTGCCAGAGGATGGTGGCTGAGACGCAGCAGAGCGGAGGTGTAAGTGCCTGGCTTAAAACAGGACATATTGGCTGCATTTAACCTTCAGTTACTCTTTATATAGTTAGGTAGGAGTCAGGCCATGTTTCTTTTAGCTGAAAAACATTACACCAGGTAACCTGCAGTGTTGAAAGCGTGTTTTCCCACGATGTTTGCTACCCTACAATCCGTCCTGCTCTGTAGTAAAATCAGCGACATTTGACCGTCCTGTTGCTCCCATTGAAATGTATACAGACTATTTAAAATCTAAAACTTATAATTGTCCGTAGCCTGCTGTTGTTACCACTGTCCTGTTTTAAATGGATGCTAACTAGCTAACTGACTGAATGCCCATTAACCTTATAACTCCTGTTGTGTGTGTGTGTGTGTGTGTGTGTGTACAGAGAGACAGCCAGGTTCATAATGGATATAAGGAAGTTTTTTCAAAAAAAGGAGCCACATTCAGGAAAAAGTGTAAGATCAAATGATCCGTGAATCAAGAATAATGTTGGATCAGTGTTTCAATGTTTATATCTTTTATTAGATGTTCGTGTGGTTTGGTTATTTGCCTTTTGGTTGAAAGTAGACTGAGAGAGGACTTTTTGTTAGTGATCTTAATAGTATTTTTTCATATTAATTTAATTTTTCATCTGATTGAATACAATCTATTTGTGTATGATTGTCAGTCGAAAGAGGGAGAGAGGAAAGAGGGGAACGTGAGGAGAAAGTACAAGGTCAGGAAGAACCAGGTAAGAAAACAGACAGGGAACAGTGACAGGCACAACAGAAACTGTTAAACTGACAAAGAGAAAAAACCTGATTTTACTCACAATATCTGGAAGTTGTGTTCTCCCTATATTAAAGCTGCTAAACAGAATCTGCAAAACAAACTGGGTTGAAACATTTTGACCCTCTTTAACAACATTCCAACATAACATTATCATTGATTGGGGAGATTAAAATTAATGATATATTTTTATGTGGTTCAGCCACAACTCTACTAAAACCTCAGCCAGTAATAGGTCGGCCAACTTTTGGATCGTCCAGTTGTCTGTACGACTGCCGCAGTACGTACATCACATTTGCACACCATCAGAGCCAAACAGCCCTGGTGGAGTGAGGAGCTGTAAAGAGAAGCAGATGCTCTGTTTATATTCTACAAATGTTTTAAGCTTGTTTCAAAGATTCTGTACTGCACCTTTAAATGTTTTCCAGAAGCACACAGACACTTATCAGTGTTTTTCACACTTTTTACAGTGTGGACCACCTGATAAAAATGTCAAGCTCTCCCAAGCACCACTATGAAAGCATGAAACTCATAAATCTAAAAACACAAAATTAGTATCTGCAGTAAAGATTTTTTCATGCATTGTATACATTCTACCACAGGCAAAGTTGCCTCCATTTTTATATTCTTTTTTAAATATTTTGTAATAATTTATTTGTAATAATTTATTTATTTATTAATGTAATTATATTTTTTATGTATCTGTATTATATTATACAAACACATTAAAAGTGAAACTGTCCAAAATATGCACTCAGTTTACTTCTTACTCACTATGAGCATCATTCATTATTCTCCTCCAGTAATTAAGGTTAGGATATGTATTTTTTTTATTCCAATCCATTCTTCTTTGGCAGCATTTAAATAACCTTGATCAGATTTGATGGTTTTGTTACAGACTTTTCAAAAAAGTGTTTTGCTTTTTTTTCACAAATGTGGGATTAAATTGTTAAAAAGTACAAAACAGTGATGTCATGTTTTGTGACGAGGACCCAGGCACAGAGAGACTTGATGGATTTAAGAATCTTTTGATTTAATAAAGAAATTTGCAGACTTGCACAGAGATGGTAAAATTATGATGACTGATAAAGGAGACGAAGACAACAGACGATGAGGACAGGGAGGATGCAGGGACAGAGACGGGGAAGAAGTCTCATTGTGACGAGTAAAGTGTATCTTGGCTGGCTGGGCAGCTCTCTGGGTGCTCAGCCCCCCGAAGCTCTGATCCTAGAATCGCTCCTGCAAAAATTTTACATTTTCTGTAAATTCTGTGAATCTCGGGCAGCTCGACTTGCGTGAAGTGTTTCCAGCTGGGCGTCGTGTACCTGGAGTCGAGTGTTTTAATTGAAACGATACATTTTTAGACATAAGTTGTAACGGCCGCCGTTTTCTTTGTGAGTATTTATTACACGGCGTGCTGCAGGAACAAGCCTGTTCTAACGTTTGAGTCTAAGCTTTAGTTTTTGCTTCTCATCCGTAAACACTCTGCATCTTTCACGTGATTCAGTTTATTTTGAAAAGTCTCAACAGGCTTTATGGCTTTATTGTGAAAGGTTTATGTGGAAAATAAACAAGCGGACAGTCGATGGTTTTACCATCGTTGTTGCTAACGACAACGCATAAAAACAGGCGCTTGTCCGTCCGTAGTGTGGTTATATTAAATATAAGAGAAAGAGAGAACTTTAAGAAATGAATATAGCCTCTACAGTGACCATCAAAACATGAAAAAATATTGCTGTAAACAGTTTATTTTGTGACACCACGAAACAAACGATAGCGTAAAATGAAACGATAGATGTTTTTGTATCGTCATCCGACACATATCGTTATATCGAACAGCCCTAATCAATACAGTTTTCAAAAAATGCTTCTCTGTGCAGAATCGTTTTAAAAACATAAACAGCTGTGGGATGCTGCTTGTCCGTGATTTGGACATCATATTTTCTTGTTTGGCTTGGAAGGAAGTTGGTTTGGAAACATATTTGGCGACGCTTCATCTTCTGCTTTGCAACTGTGTGGGATTTAAAAACCTGTCCATGATGCTGGCAGTGTCCAAGCATGTTTTTGTTTTTTAAGTTCATATCTCCCCTGCAACGGCTCTGAAAACATGTGTTCTAACAGCAGCAGTACTGAGCTCAGTCTCAGAGAGATGCAGATGCAGTTTGCATGTAACTACACGCAGCCTTCCTCTTTCTCTCGCACCTCTCTCCCTCCTTCTTGTGGAGCAGGTCTCTCTCTCTCTGGTACACAACTGCACGCACACACGCGCACACACACAACAGAAGAAAGGAGAACTGGAAAGCCGAAGACTTGTTGACTAGATTCCCAAGCAGTGACGCGGTGGATATTCATCATCATTTGCCCTCCTGTCCACCTTTGATAGTTTACACTCATTCTCTTGTGCCCTTATTTCCCTTTACACCACATAAAGGGGGGGGGGGGGATTAATTTGATGCTACAAGCGCCTAAAGCAGGTGCCCGAGAGGATCACATATGGAGAATGATGTATGGCCACATCTGCGCATCTCATTTAGTAGCAGCCTTGGATGAATAGACTGTTGTGTTGCTTTAAGAGGCCCCATGGGCAGATTAGCTCTTGTAGTCCAAGACAAAGCTCAGATTATAGAGGCAGTGCCATTTCACATCCTCTGAACACCCACAGTCCCGCACAACTCCTACAGATTAAGCTGTGATGAAGCTCCACTGTGATGATGATGATGCTCCCGTGCGCACATTTTATTACTAACAGTCATGGAGGTCATGCTGAGCAGGGAGGGGATGATACGGATCAATAGTACTGTAGTGTAACATGGGTAAAAAAAGCCATCAGGGGAGATCAGGTAGAGAACATGAAGGTCCAGTCACACTAAATGGATTCATTTTTACCAACAAGTGCTTTAAAGAGAGCTCCTGCTTGGCACAAACACCTGTGTGCCTTCAGAGACTCAACTTCCATCAAATATTTGTTTTTTAATTAAGGCACAAGTGCACAGGCAGCAGTCTGTGTTCAGAAAAACCCAAAACATTTGATTCAAATTTAGAACAAAAACACCACAGTGGGAGGGAAACAGAGAAACTGGCTTCTTTTTTCCACTATAACTGTGTTTACAGGCCGTTCCAGTCTTTATCTGTCTCACACACTCGACCAAATAACAAACACAAAATAAAAAAAGAACATCTCACATAAATAAATACAGAAATAATCCAAAAGTAGCTATATTAGTAGTGAAACAAACAAGAAAAGCATTTAAAAACCAAACGTGTAAAATCAGTCAGTGCATGATTACATTGCTCCGCCCATCAAAAAGTGACCTGTGTGAATATCACCATCTCATTTATAGGACTGATGAACGTTGGTTGGAACATTTGTAGTCCAATCATACTTCACAGACATCTTTAATCCTTCACTGAGTCAGGCTGTTGTTCTCACAAGCCTCAAACTCTCCACCATCATTCCTGTGCTGAAGTAGTCGTGTCCCTCCTGCATGAAGGACGACTGTCCGGTCCCACTCACCTCCATCATTATGAAGAGCTTTGAACAGTTAGTCATGCATCAAATCAAAACTTCCCTCCAACCTGGATCCATGTCAGTCACATACCGCTCAAACCGCTCGACCGATGATGCGATTTCAACTGCCCTCTTATTCAGCCCTCACACATCTGGACACTCATACGTTAGAAGGATGTTCACAGACTTCAGCGTTCAACACCATCTTTCCCCAGCAACTCATTCACAAACTGGATCTGCTGGGCATCAGCACCTCGCTGTGTCACTGGCTGCTGGATGTCCTGAGAGGAAGACAGCAGACAGGTCGGCAGCAACACCTCCAGCACAAGAACACTGAACACAGGCTCCCCAAGGATGTGTGTCGAGCCCCTTCTCTTCACTCTGCCTCTCATTTCTTATCATTTTCAGTCTTTTAAAAGGTGAAGTGTTCAAAAGAACAACAGCACCTGATCTCTGCTGAGGTGTTAAAGAGCTCTTATTTTAGGATGTGATGATGAGACAGCATACAAACTTACAATTACATGATAATAACACATTTGTAATACACAACATTTGGCTTGTAATTGGTGACATCTGTAACACCACATTTGTGATTGAGACCTTTTGAGGTCAACATGGTGACTGAGGACAACGGGTCCTGCAGAGTCAGTAGTTTCTATTCAGCTGTTTTGTTTTCATGTCTTCTCCTCCATCATCAGTTATCAGGAGAGCCGACAGTCAAAGTGCAAGAATTCAAAGAAACACAGAGATTCTCCTTACAGAGCAGACACAGCACAGATGTTTCCTTCATCGTCCTTCTCACTCAGTTCAGCTTCTTTTCATTTCTGTCACTGACACCAAGTAAAGCCGCCCTCTTCCTCTGAGCACCAGCTTTTCTATTATTACAAAGAAGAAGAAACCATTAAAACACCAAAGCACAAACACACTGTGGAGCCTTTTTGGTTTTCTTAACACACTTTTACAGACACTGAAAGCACAAAGCTGCTCCACAAACACAGGATTAAGAACAGAAGAAGATTTCTGTCAGGAAGCATATCTGGAAGAATATTCAGGCCCAATCTGACACACAGACCATAATAATAAAAGTGGAGAATGATCAGAATCATTTCAGAATTTTCAAATAAATCCAGATTCAGTTTTGGCAGCAGAGCACAGGGATGCACATGAGACTGAAAATCAAGTCTTCTGTATCTTTGTAAGTCCTGTGACTGTCTGGCAGTCGGTGACCTTCACCTCTGATGAAAAACTGAAATGAGATCTTTTCTCAGCTGATTTTAAAAAAGAAATGTGAGTAATGATCCAATCAATCATTGTTATTGTTGGCCAATACTGTGAAGACCGAACTAGGATTCACATAAACGCTGAGATTCAAAGTATAATTCAATGATTATTGTCATAAATGACAGATATAGTATTTTTCTATTTTGTCTCGTATGTTATTCTGTTT
The DNA here is from genome assembly GCF_041146795.1 of Maylandia zebra. Taxonomy (NCBI): domain Eukaryota; kingdom Metazoa; phylum Chordata; class Actinopteri; order Cichliformes; family Cichlidae; genus Maylandia; species Maylandia zebra. The sequence goes on from NW_027490033.1 coordinate 3,268,148, forward strand.
ATCTGATTCTATTGTTTCCCCTTGAAATCTCCTCCAGTTTGCGCTGATCCAGGACGTCACAGGTCTTGGACTCAGTCGTGGAGACGATGGTCTGGTAGCGAACACAGATCTTCTCCACGCCCTCCACCTGAAACACACCTGAGCTCAGTTTGAATCCGTCTCATTTCTGGAAAATAGACTTTTGACACGATTAATAAATAATAAAAGGAGGAAATACATTTATACAAAATCATTACAAATGTCCATTCATCACTGTAGCTTTGCATCGACTTTAATTCGACCATTTTTATATTATAAATGTCTTATTATAATTATTATTGTGCATTGATGAATATCTGATGGAGTCACTTGTTTCTAATCTGACAATCATCCACCTTCATGCTCTGCAGAGCAGCCAGGCTCTCCAGCGTGGACGCCATGTCAGCCATCTTCTCCAGACGGCGGCAGAAAGAGTCAAACTTCCCGAAGATGTAGTTCTCACTGAAAACACGCACACACGTGTGTAAAGGTTAGCGTGACGCTGCTGACACGCTCTGACTCAGAGTCAGTTACTGATCACCTGAAGTCAAACTGTCTGTTCTCAGGTTTCCTCTCAGTTTGTCTCTGACGCTGTGGAAGCTTCGCTGATACGCCGCATTCAGATTACAGCAGTCAGAGACTCACTGCAGCAGCACCGGCCTGACACACACACACACACACACACACACACACACACACACACACACACACACAGTGTTGATGTTGTACTTGCACATAAACTCTACATTGGACTCTGATGTGTCGCGCCATACCTGCCACCTACTGGTCAGCCAGTGTAAGTGCACAAAACATTTCTTCAAACCAAGATGGAAAAATGCATGTTTAAAAAAATGAAGTTCAAAAATCTGTTTTCATCCCTAAAGATGAATAAAAATACTAAAGAATAAATCCTGATTGATGTCGTCATAATTCATGCATGAAAGGGTTAAAAACTATTCTACAAACAAACAAACATGAATATTTTGGAACATTTCAACTTTAAAGAGCAGAAAGAGAAAGAACAGAAAGTTATATTGTGTAAAAGTGGTTTTGTCCTGAAGTCTCAGAGTGGAGACTAAAGTGTTCCAGGTCTGAGGAGCTTCCGTCCACAGACGTCAGATCATGTTTGATAAACTGAGTTTAAAGTGAAACCTGTAAATGCTGACGCTGCAGGAGATCCAGCTGAGAGGACGCGTCTACCTGTTGAAGGTCACCGTGCGGCTCTTCCAGCGCTCCAGCTCGGCCGACGGCCCGACGTCGTCGGCCTCTTTCCTCATCTGCTCGCTCTCCGTCAGCGCCTGCTTGATTTGATTGGTCCACAGGGTCGACACCTCCTCCGGACGCTCCACCAGCTCACTGTTATTGGCTGAGAGCGAAACACACGAGTTCCTCTAAACACGCGTGAACACGGACTCATTATTTCAAAGAAGCCATCGTCTCAGGTCAGATGCTTCCTTCAGCTTCCACAGATAAACTGGTTTGATTTACCTGAGAGTTGATTTTTAAAGCTTTAAATGATGTTTCCTGTATTTCCAACAGTCTTATTGTTTGTGTGAGATGTGAACAGCTTGAGCTTCATACCTGCTGCTCTGTAGTCTGCAGGGCTGCTCAGCTGGCTGATGGCGTCAGGAAGCTCCACGTGCTGCAGCTGCAACTTTCTCTCCATGTTCAGTCGGGCTGAGCTCAGATTACTGACAAACTGATCCACCGAGGACAGGAAGGACTGGACGTGTGGACACGAGGCGCCGTCCTGCACAGAGCCCCACGACTGGGCACAGGGTCAAAGGTCAGCAATAACAACAAAGGTTAATGTGTTTTCCTGTTTCACTTTTTACCTCATTCACAGCCAAAAGCATCAGGAGGAGCACTGCACACAAATAAGACTTTTCATGGATCATTATGTAACAGCTGCTCTACAGTCAAAGCCCACAAAGAGAAACCAGCAGGTACAGATGAGCCCAAGGTGTGGCCTCCAGTAACACTGTGAGGAACCTTGGAGTCATGTTTGACCAGCACATGTCCTTCAACGCACATATTAAACAAACATGTAAGACTGCGTTCTTCCATTTGTGCAACATCTCTAAAGTTAGAAATATCCTGTCTCAGAGTGACGCTGAAAAACTAGTTCATGCATTTATTACTTCCAGGCTGGACGACTGTAATTCATTATTATCAGGATGTCCAAAGAACTCCCTGAAAAGCCTTCAGTTGATCCAAAATGCTGCAGCAAGAGTCCTGACAGGGACAAGAAAGAGAGAGCAGATTTCTCCTACACTGGCTTCTCTTCACAGGATTGACCCCTCATGGCTGCCCCTCCCTGCCCCTTTCTTTGCTTTCAGTCTCTTCCTGTTTAAAGAGAGTTCTTCCTTCCCACCATCAACAAAGTCTTCATATATGGCGTCATGTGATCACTGGAAGCTTAAAACATCTCCCTTTTTGTGCTCAGTGAAAGCCTGAATGGATGGAGGTGTTTTACCTGCTGCGACCTGAGAGCAGGTAACATGATGTGAGTCAGCAGAGTTTCCAGACTGTTCAGGACGCTGCCGCCGCAGTCCAACACGCCAAAGTTCACTTCCTGCAAACATCAGGTTGCACGAGAAGATCAGAATGATTGGCTGCATCCACGTCACAGTCAACCAATGAGGTCTGTGCGGTTTGTTAAATGTGCAGGTGAGGAGGTGACCCAGACCAGTTACTGACCTGCTGCACGTTAGCGGTGGTTATGGCCTTCTCAGTGGTTCTCAGGAAGAACAGACATTTCCCCAGTAAAGGCTGGAAATACAGAACGTGATGGAGTTCAGATTCCTTTAACGTGACGCAGACAGAGCACTTCCTCTGCACTCTGTCACCAAAGTTCACCATGCAAAGGAAAACCTTTCATGGGCTTTAAAGACGGGGTGGTTGGAGAGCTCTGCAGGCTGCTCGTTACCAGTAATGGGAGTAACGGCACTACTTTTTCAGTAAAGAGTAATCTAATTACTATTCCTATCGTTACAACGCCGTTACAATTACTAACAAGAAAATGTGGGGCGGTCCGTTACTATTTTTCAACAAACAGACGGTTGAAGCTGTGTTCAGCTTACAGCAGTTTATATCAGCTGCAGGAAGTAGCTGTAAGTAATCTGGGCGCTGCAGCTTTAAGCAGCTGTGCGCTCCCGCAGACAGACCATCACTTTTTGGCACAACAGCTGGAGCTCAGGGGGCAAAACAATCGCATGAGTGCTGCTGTTTGCCTGAGGAAGAATAAAGGAGTCGTGGTAAGACAATCACATGACCACTTACAGACAAAGCAACAAGGTGACATATACCAGTTTATAAACTGTGTTGATAGGCCAGTAAAACCAGAGTCATGATAAACAATATATACGCGTGTTTGTTCCTCTATAGTTTCATGTTTAGTGTCTAAGGACAGCAGCGAGCACTCTCTGCTTATGAGCTGCTGTCAGACCTGCAGGTATCAGGCTGTGATCTTCTCCTTTGAGTTATACGTGGAAGCAAGATGGCGCCGGTGTGCATGGCTGACCGTCTCCGACCACGTCTTCGCCTCGGCGTTGTACTTCTCGTTGTTTTATCTTTGGTTTTATGTTCTCTAGGTGATTGTACACTAATAACTTATGACAGAGACACGCTCCTGAATCTTCGGTTTTCCTGTTCTCAACGACCTGACTGCCTTGGGACCGCCGGTGCCGCTATCCCCCTGATGCCTGTCTCCCCTACCTATGTGACCTATCCTCCTCTTCCCATGCTCCGTAGGAAACGCTTCAGGAAACGGGGTAGGAGGAGCGGCGTCCGTGTCCGCGTTAAGGCTTATATCAGAGCCATGGCTATGGACTTCCCTTCTACAAGCTGTGAGCTATCCTGTTTCTTCCACTATCTCAGCAGCCACTCTGCGGCTAGATTGCTAACCCACCGTTGGATTTGCTCCGTCGGCCTTCAAACCTACCCTGCTCGCCCAGTGGCTTACCACTCTGCCCGATCTTGGATAACACTGCCTGGCCGCGGTGTTCAACATAACAACCTTTGCTCCTTGCGACGGGCTACTACAAAGGTCCTGGCCCCCCGGATTCGGATGGCCTTATTTAATGTCAGGTCTCTTTCAAATAAGGCCTTCCTCCTAAATGACTTTTTTCTCACCTCGGGACTGGATGTCCTATTTCTAACGGAGACCTGGACTTCTCCGGGTGAGTTCATCCCCTTCTCTGAGCTTCTACCTCCTGACTGTGCCTTCTTTAGCTCACCTAGGCTAACTGGTAGAGGTGGTGGCTTAGCCTCGGTTTTCAAAAATAAACATGATGCACGGCTGCTATCCTCTCCAACCTATTCCAGTTTTGAAGTTCAGCTATTGGAACTGACGGGCTCTCGGACCACTTTGTGTGTCGTGGTCTATCGTCCGCCTAAATATCATAAGATGTTTATCTCTGAATTTGCTGATTTTTTGGGATCCGTTCTTTTTAAATATGATTCTGTTATTGTTTCTGGAGATTTTAACATTCATGTCTGCTGTATGAATGACCAATTGGCTAAAGACTTTCTTGTGCTGACTGATTCTTTTAATCTTATTCAGTGGGTGAATGAGCCTACCCATGTTCAAGGCCACACCCTTGATTTGGTTTTTTCATTCAATGTGGACATTTGCATTAAGGAAATCAGGAATACTGGTCTCTCTGATCATTCCCCGGTCATCTTCGATGTAGACCTGGGTGATACTGGTCAATACCTAAACTCTCCTCTTTATCCTACGCGCACTATTAATGCCAATACTGTGGTCAACTTTACTACGTCTTTTGTTAACTTCCCATTTAGTATGCTGGATTGTTCTTCCCCACACACACTTGAGAACTCTACTAATACTCTTTTTACCACCTGTTCCTCGATTCTTAACATTGTTGCACCCATCAAAATGAAACGCCCTAGAACTTTCTCACAATGCTGGTTAAATGATTCTGTTCGTGCCCTACGACGTATATGTCAGCGTGATGAGAGGAAGTGGAGGAGTGATAGACTTCAGTCTTCTTATGATATTTTACGTATTAGTCGCTCGAAGTTCCAAACTGCTGCCAGAACGGCTAAAGCGGCTTTTCTCTCTAAAATTATTACCACTAATGGTGATAATCCACGAATTCTATTTAAAATTTTTAACTCTGTGGTGAACCCCCGTCCCTCTATGCCACTGCTGTGTTCCCCGGGTCTTTGTGGAAAATTCTCAAACTATTTTTTAGATAAAGTTTTATCCCTTAGATCTACTCTTCCTCTGGTGACTGATTGTATGTCTACTCCTGATTGTTCGGCCACCTTTTATCAATTTGAACCCGTTTCTCTCTCCACTCTGAAGCGTCTAATTGATAAATTGAACAATACTAACTGTGTACATGATGCTCTCCCATCCCGTATTGTTAAGGATTGTTTCAGTGTAATTGGACCTTGTTTATTGTCCATATTGAACTTCTCCTTGCTTTCTGGCTATGTACCTTCAGCTCTCAAGCATGCCATAATCCAACCTGTTCTAAAAAAAAGGAACCTTGAGCTTAGTGATTTTGCCAATTTTAGGCCAATTTCTAAGCTTCCCTTTCTGGCTAAAATACTTGAGAAGGTGGTTCTGCTCCAACTGCAGACCTACCTTGATGAGAATAATATAAATGATAAATTTCAATCGGCCTTCAAACAACATCACAGTACAGAATCAGCATTGCTTCGTGTTTTCAATGATCTCCTACTAATGGCTGACAACGGACGCCCCTCAGTCTTAGTGCTTTTGGATCTATCATCGGCATTTGACATGGTTGACCATAATATCTTATTAGCGAGACTTGAGCACACTGTAGGCATCAAGGGCGCTGCCCTGGATTGGTTTAAATCCTATCTCTCCAATCGGCTCTCTACGGTACATCTGGCTACATCCTCTTCCTCGGCTGTACCTGTTTGCTGTGGTGTCCCCCAGGGATCTGTGCTGGGCCCTACCCTTTTCTCATTATACTTGCTTCCTTTAAGTGCCATCTTTGAGAAATACCATATTGCTTATCACTATTATGCAGATGATATCCAGCTCTATTTTGAGCTAAACGACGATCTTGCTCTGTCTCTGAATAGCCTCCGAGAATGCATGTCCGAGGCCAAGAAGTGGTTGTTGTCGAATTCTCTTATCCTTAATGAGAAGAAAACCGAGATTATGATTTTTGGTAGTAATGCCCTTCGTGCCAAACTCCAGGATGCCTTTGGTTTTCTTAGTTGTTCTCTCTCTGATACTGTCAGGAATCTGGGTGTCTTATTTGACAGCTCCTTTTCATTTGACAAACAAGTGTCTGCTGTTGTCAGATCTAGTTTTTACCAGCTTCGTCTTATCTCTAAGGCTAGGCGCTATATCCCGCATAAAGATCTCGAAAAGCTCATCCACGCCTTTGTAACGTCGAGGCTAGACTATTGTAATTCACTTTATTGTGGTCTCCACTCTTCCCTTTTACAGAGATTACAGACAGTTCAGAAATCAGAATGGGTTTATTGCCAGATGTTGAGGTTTACAACATTAGGAAATTGCTGCAGCTCGCAAACTAACTAAAACCAGCAAGTTTGCCCACATTACTCCTGTCCTTGCCGATCTGCACTGGCTGCCTGTCAAATATCGTATTCAATTTAAAATTTTGTTGTTTACTTTTAAAATTACTAACAACACTGCACCCAGCTACCTTAAGGACCTTTTAAACCCTTATGCTCCTGCTAGGGCTTTAAGGTCATCGTCACAGTTACTGCTGGCTCAGCCCAGATCTCGACTTAAGACTAGAGGTGATCGATCGTTTGCTCTTGTTGCACCTGTGCTGTGGAACAATCTCCCGATTGGCATCCGGGCATCTGATTCTATTCATTCTTTTAAATCACAGCTTAAAACATATCTTTTTAAACTTGCCTTCTCCACCTTTTAATTGCTGGTTTGTTTGTTTGTTTGTTTGGTTGCTGTGACCTATTGACCTCTTGTATTAATTCCCTCCTATCTTTCTATTGGTGTCTTTTATTATGGTGGTACAGCTTTTATCTTGCTATTACCCATGTGCTGTAGTCATTCTTATTGGTAGCTTTTATCTATGAACATAACTCGTTATTTTTATTTATCCGTTATCAATGTTTGAACCTTTTATTGTTTTATGTAAAGCACTTTGGTATGCCCAAGGCTTTTAAATGTGCTCTATAAATAAAGATTGTTGTTGTTGTTGTCCTTTATACTGGACACTAATTATTATTTTGGAGTCGCACAAATAATTCGTGTGGCGTCTTATTGAATGCAGAACAGCTGATTGTTCTGGAAATAGTTTAATGGTTATTAAAAAAAGGGTAAAAGGTAAATGGCTGCAAATAACTTTGTTGTTTGCAAAACTTGTGTGTATAATTTTCAAATTTATATTTACATTTAAAGTTATAAAAATGATTCGTTAAACATGTTCGTGGTTGTTACAGTAAAAAATATAACTTTTTTGTTTTCTGTCTGATTTTAGATCAATTGTGTTAATACAGTTTGTCAAAATGAAAACATAACTGCAGATTCAGACACGTGAGGTTGTGCTGAAAAGAATGATACCAAACACGGCAAAGTAAATAGTTTTTAAAGGTAAATGTAGAGGAAACATAAAAAGCTGTCACGGCTGGGGCAGCAGTCGTGTGGTGGAGTGAATGAGGACCAAGATGCAGACGGTGGTGGAGATTAATTTACAGTGAAAATAACAAAGGTGAGGGAAGAAGCGAACATCAACCTAAACTGGGACAAACTAACAGACAAAGCAGAAAACATGAGGGCAGCAGGGAAACACAGAGATGACACGAAGAAGGCAGAGAGACGTGGAGAAACACCGATGGACACGGAGACACACAGAGTAATGCAGACGACGCCACAAGCAACACAGGCAGACACACACTATAAATACACACGAGGTAATGAGGGGATGACACACAGGAGGGGAGCACAGCTGAACCACAAGACGAGACACAAACCTTCAAAGTAAAACAGGAAACACACAGACTGTTTTACAACACAAGGACACGAACAGAGCACAGAGGACAGACACAGGCAGGGCTGATAAAACACGGAAGCACTAAACATAAGAACCAAACCCTAAGAACTAAAACAAAATCAGAATAAACACCAAACACAAGATGAAACCAAAAGGAAACACAAAACGCTGCGACCCAGGGCCCTGACAAAAGGAGTCACAATGGCCGATTATACCCTGGAGCCCAGAGGGTATTTTTAAAGTTACACAATAGTTACTTTTCCTAGTAATTAATTACATCTAGAACCTTGTCACTCAGTTACTAACTAAGTTACTTTTTGAAGAAGTAATTAGTAACTATAATTAATGACTTAATTAATTTTGAATGACTATTTGAAGGTAACTTGCCCAACACTGGATATGAGCGAGTTTCCCAGCTGATGCAAACTGGAAAGCTTCTCCTGTTTGAAGTGGATCTATTCAGCTTTTATTTCCTGATCATTTTAAGCATCAACAAAGTTTCTAAAAACAAGCAACAGTTTGTCATCATTCATAAACTCTGACGTCACAGGAGTGTTTTTATTCCTGTCCCATGTTTGAACGTTTCTGCATATCAGAGCTGCCAACACGGCACCGACTCAGGCTGGAACTGACTTTAAAAACTTCATCATTCATGATCCTGTTAAAACCACATCCAGGGGAAATGTTATTAGCATGTAGCCTTTAGCTCATGTTCTGATTGCTGCTCCTCCATGTTTGTAGTCCTTTTTTCTGTGAATAAGTGTTTGTGGAGCTTTGAGCTCCTCAGACTTCGGCCTCTCGACCTCCTGATGTTCAGCCTGCAGCTGTCAGTCATCCAGTGTTTGGTCAAAGACTTTAATCACCTCGTTAACCAAACAAAGCAGCACAGTTTGATCCATGGAAACACAAACACGCTCAGGCTCATCATCTCTGAACAGGACAATGATGAATCGTAGGCTCGGGATTGTTTGGAGCTTAAAGAGAAATCAGATACATCAGAACACAAAAACCCCGAGAGGTGGATCAATGTGACGTCACACACCTGAGCTCTGAGTCCTGGAGTCTGATCCAGGCTCGTGCTTTAAGACACGTTTCTGTGTAACCCTCAGCTCAGGTGTGTTCAGGACATTTGCTTGGAAGAAGCCGTCTGTGGATAAATCCTGCTCTCCACCTCAGCTGTCAGGTTTATCCAGAGAACGGCCGTCCTGACTTCCAGCAGCCCCACAGTCCTCGTTTCTAATAAACTGGCATCACTGAAATGAACTGTCTGCCTCGCTGTTCAATAATCTGCTCTTTGCCAATTTCCCAGCAGAAGCTTCCACTCATATCAGCATTTTTCTGTGATTCTCACATTAACTAAACAGAAAAAGCTGAAGCCAACCTCAGAGTTCCCCGTAGTGAGGAAGAGTTTCCTCTGAGCCACAGCTGAGTTTGATGCGTCCACAAAGGAAGACTGACGGGAGGACAGACTCTGGGAGAAAGGCAGATATTAAAAGATATGAATACAAAGTACGCTGCAACAAACAGGACAGCAGATTATGAAGAGCGGTTAGACCTTCATGTGTCAGTCATTGAAATGTGATCAAAGTTACCTGTTTGACATCCTGATAGAAGAAAATCAGCTTCTTGGATCCGTTTGCAGCAAAGAATTCATGGATCAGACTGAACTGGAAGAATCAGACATTAATGACTCAAAGGTTCAACTCTGAGGAAGGATCACGTCTCTGAACTTACTCTGTCATCAGAGACGATGGCGTCTTCCACCGCCGCCTCCTCCAGGCTGCCGGCGTCGGCCAGCCTGCTCATCAGGTATTTATGTCGGGCATCCAGAGCTGCCCGCCGTTCCTCCTTCACGGCTCTCGCCTGTTTGGCTACTTCTCTCCTCGCCTCATTGGACAGCAGCATCGTCCTTTTACCAGACACCTGGAGAAACATCAGCTCAGTCTACAGACGCAGAGACCAGTGAGAGCTTGGCCCAAACATCTGCAGGTTTCTGAGGACCACGTTTGACCCTGACTGGAGGCATCGATTCTGAGTGTGACTGCCTAAACTGAGCTACTGTCCCCCCTCCACTGAGACGTTGTCCTGTGATGTGTCATGGGGGGAAGTGTTCCTCACGGTTGGACTCGTGAGAAGCTCAGTCAGTTTAGGAAACAGGAACACAGGACTGTCAAAGTAAAACAGGAAATATAACACAGAGTCCAAAGTAAGGAGACGTGGGACACAGTGAAGACACAGAAACAGAAACCAGAACTATAATCACAAAACAAACTCAGAAACATAAAGAGTGAATCAGCTGATTCAGTGTTTGTGACAAAAACATGGATCCTGGTTAATAACTTTTATTTGTTTGTTTCTGTATTATTTTGTGTATCGTTCTTATGAGCTGTTGTTTTGTCAGTGAAATATTATTTCATTGTTTTAAGCTTTTTGTTGACTTTGAAGTGCTTAAGTTGATATTTTTGAACATTTAATTTGTTCGATTATTGTCGAGTCGATAAAACTGTCAAACGCACAGCTGCTTCCAGCATGGCCGGAGGAGAGGTGGCCGAGCAGACGCACAACACACACAGCTCACAGGTTTGCATTTCTAGATATTGCAGATGTTGCAGAAATTGAGAGTAAAGAACTCAGAGATCCAGCGCTGTCTCCTGCCCCTTATTTATACACCACAACACAACGACAGGCGTAACTCACACAAACGGGTAACATGAGGCTCAGATGCTTTGGACGTGTTCACATATACTGGACACAGAATGATGAAGATGGAGCTGCAGGAAGGAGGAAAAGAGGAAAAACACAGAAAAGATTCACAGATGTGGTGAAAAAGGACACGACAGCTTCTGTTTGTTAGTTTGGTTTTTCTTTATTTGGTAAAGATTCAGAAATAAAGAGAAGATCACATGTTTGAATATTATATTAACGTTCTGTAATTACAACAAGTTGTAAAATCTTTCCAGAGTGAGACAGAGACTGTGCAGAGACTGTAGAAGGACAGAGCAGCAGCAGAGCAGTCCAGATACACTGATGATCCTCTGTCAGATCCAGAGGGACACACAGGGCTGATGCTGGACTCTACATTGTGTCTGACAGTGGAGCTGTTCTCAGAGCAGTTCACTCTGCAGCACTGACAGTCATCTGCACTTCATTCCTCTGTCAGTCACTGCTGGATGAAGCTCTCCTCTCCACCTCCCAGTAACATGGCCCAGTCAGAGCGTCTCTACACACAAGCTGCTGCTGCTTCAACCTCTCTGGATCATCAGGACACAGCTGCTCCTCTCTCAGCACACACACCGTCCTGTTTACCATCATGGCCTCCACCTGCAGAGAGAAGGAGGAAGAGCAGAGGAGATAAACGAGTGTTTCCAGAGACTCTTCATCAGCTGTCAGTCAGTGATGCAGCACATCCAGTATAAAGAGCAGCAGGGACGTCAGTGCTGGGACTGTACTAGGACTCATTGTTGCTTCACTTTTTCTAATCTTTGGATTTTTATTGAAGTTGCTGAAAATGTTTTTCCCTCCTAGTTTGAGTTTGGACTTTAATTCATTAGAAGAACCTTGGTGTGTCCACTCTGAGCTCTGTAGGAACCCCAACAACAAGCCCAACAATCCAGATGGACGGTTCCAGCTGTTAACTGGAGGAATTCCATCCAAACATCTGCTCTCACTAAATTCTTCCTCACCTACAGACTGTGTTCTTCACTGCTTTAAACTTGGAAATCAATGCAGTCATTGGTCTGCGTGCTGCTTTGTTCAGAGAGCTGATTGGCTGTTGACAGTGTTTGATCAGAGCGTGTCAGCCGTTACTATGGTGACCATAAAGGTGAGAAACAGGAAGTGTTTGTGTCCAATCCTGAAGCCTGTCACCGTTCTCCTCTCACAGCTTCACTGAGAAGCTGCAGCTTTACAGGAAACACTGGATCTTTGTTTCATACTGACTGTGTTTAGTACAATACTGCTGACAGCACCACCCACTCACTCCATCACTCTACTGACCTCAGAGTCTCCAGTCTGTAGTCTGGACTCTTCTTAAGATCAGACAGCTGCTTCACATCTGGATCCTTCAGGTTGTTCCAGCTCAGGTCCAGCTCTCTCAGATGGGAGGGGTTGGACTTCAGTGCTGCTGCCAGATAATCACAGCTGATCTCTGACAAACCACATCTCTTCAATCTGTATAAAGAATGAAAGATGTAAGTTTATTAGACAAAGTGCTTGAAATCATTCAGTGTTTCATCATCTGTTCAGAGCTGAAGAAGGTTCAGAATGTAGAAGTTTAGAAAATGGAAACTCCAAACAGCTGAAGCCAACAGGAAGCAGCTTCAAACAGGAAACTGTGCAGAGTTTCAGACTATATGTCCTGATGCAGCCAGTTGGATTTTGGAGATTTGAATCTCTGTTCTGTGACTAAGTCCTTGAATCATTTCTTCCAGTTGGTCCAACAAGACAGACTAAGTATTGGACATGTGTTGTGGCTCCATCAGGGGAGCTTCTAAATGTGATGTGATGGCCCCTCTGGGTCTGTCAGGTCACAGCACTGAAGAGAGCTCAAACTGGGCACACAGTTGTTCCAGTCTGGACCAAAGACTCTATACTGGGACTGAGGGACTGCTTTGACTGCACCCACTGGGACTTTTTAAAGGCTCATGTTCTCACTTAGATCATCGATTTCTACTGACATTTCTTTCTGGGAAAAATGGGGATTACTTTGGAAACAGGAAGTATTTTCCCCAATAAGCAGCCCTGGATTAGTAAATCACTCCAACATGTTCTCAGGCAGAAGAAGCTGTCTTGTTATGAGGGAGAGAAGAAAAAGATTGAGGCACAGAAACCTGTTGAAAGAGAGATAAAGCAGCTAAAATCAGGTGTAAAAGTAAAGCAGAGGATGAGCTGAATAAAGGACACTCAAGGCTGGCTTGGAAAGGAATGAAGTCAATACACATATATCCCCCCACACACATACACACACACACATACACACACACGCGCACACTTAAAGAGTAAAAATTGGGCTGGGCTCGCATGAGCCAAGTGAGGAAACACTATAACAGGGAGCCGTCTGCACCGGGAGCCGGTCACAGACCGCAGCCTCCAGGCTGGGCACACAGCAGGAGGGAGGCAAAGGAGCCCCCCAGCCAGGCTGAGAGGACACCCAGAGACCCAGCAGCCACGGTCAATCACAGCCCCGGTGCAGAGAGCGCCCTCCGAGGAAACACTGGAGATATGACGCAATACGATATACACAGGGTAAAATGATAAAATAAATAAGAACAGGATACAATATAAATATAAATATAAATGGAGTAAGGAGATTAAAAAATGAATAAGAATAAAATCAAATCCTAAAATTCTAAATCCTAAATTAATAATAGAATAACAGGATAGAATAAATAAGCATAAAATAAATAAACGCTAAGTAAAAGCTAAATTAAAAAGGTGAATGTGATGCTGAATCAGCAGAAGACTTGGACTCATTTGATTCCAGCTTTGATATCATTGATTTCAATGAAGAGCTTTGTGATTGTAGCAAAGGGCTGGTAGCTCTGAGAGTCCCACTGATGAGCTGTTTGTGTGGAAATCTCTTAGTGGGACCAAAGAGAGAAAAAGCCCTGGTCCTGATGCTGTGGGAGGGAAATGATTGAAGTGTGCTGTGAGGAACTGACTGGGAGATTTTCACACATTTTCCAGTCCTCCTTGGAACAACAGGAAGTTCCCAGCATATGGAAACAAAGGTTAAGTGTCCTATGGCACTCAGTGATGATGGTGCTGTGGCCCCACCACCTCCACCTCTTTGTAAAGGAACTAACTGTAATCTGAAGCTTCAAATGGAACTAAGACTTCCTCCACTAGGTGGCAGTGTCTGATGAGAAAGTGTTAGTGGAGCTGGCCTGGAGTCAGAAACAGGAAGATGCAGGATTTGGGCTGAAATGGGCAAAAGTGGTTAGCACTAGTGCCTTAGAGCAAGAAGGTTGTAGGTTGAAGCTTGTTGGTCAGCTGGGCCTTTCTGTGGAGGTTGGATGTTCTCCCACAGTCCAATGAAATGCTGCTTAGGTTCATTGGTGCTTCTACATTGGCTGTAGGTGTGGATGTGAGGGAGTGCTTCTCTGTCGCTCTCTGTTGGCCCTGTGATGGACTGCTCACCTGTGCAGGTGGACCACGCCTCTTGCCCTATGACAGCTAGGGCACAGGCTGCAGCCCTGTGAGCCTAAGCTGAATAAACAGTTAGCAAAAATGATCCATAGATGGCCTGAAATCCCCCAGTTAGCAGTTTGGTAGATAGCTATGACATGCTAATCCCATCCAGCAGCTGTATTCTACCTGTAAGCTGATCCCTGCTGAGCCAAAGCACTTTTTCATATACAAATTACAACCTTTAATAGAAACCTATTGGTCAGCATCTTATTAGCCTGCTGTTAGCTTCATTCCACAGAAAACTGAGAGAAACTAACAGAGTTGATAAAGAATAAAGAGAAATGTGCTGATTTAAAGCCTTTGAAGTGCTTCAGATGATCTCTGTCCACTTCTGTCCACTCATTCATTCATGTAAGCTTTCTAATGCAGCTTTGATCTTCACAGTCTGCTTGATGAAACTCATTCTAACCCTGAATGTCAGAGTGTTCCTCCTTCTCTTTCCCATCATTCATGCTGGCAGTGGAGGAGATTTGGATGTTGGACTGTGTTTTGGATGATGTGTGTATGTTTGTGTTGGACTGCTGTCTGTAAAGCAAACGCACATTTTGCTTTGGATTTCAGTGTCAGACAGACTTTAAGGTGCAATGAAGAGTTTGAGAGTTTCACAGTGAATTTTCCAGTGGAGGATTTTTCTTCTTCTTTGAAGGTTTGAAATGTGAACATTGTTCTGCTGCAGTCAATGGACTAAACCAGAGAAGAAGAAAACAGACTTTACCATGAAGATCCTCAGTGTGGATCAGTATAATATCAGCCTGATGTCTGCAGTTTAGTGTCAGCACAACTTTCACATCATATTCATCTCAGCACAACTAAAACATGCTGACTGACCTCAGAGTTTCAAGTTTACATCCTGGACTCTCCAGGAAACCACACAGATGCTTCACTCCTGGATCCTTCAGGTTGTAGTTGGAGCTCAGGTCCAGCTCTCTCAGATGGGAGGGGTTGGACTTCAGTGCTGCTGCCAGATAATCACAGCTGATCTTTGACAATTCACAGCTCATCAATCTGTATAAAGAATGAAAGATGTAAGTTTATTAGACAAAGTGCTTGAAATCATTCAGTGTTTCATCATCTGTTCAGAGCTGAAGAAGGTTCAGAATGTAGAAGTTTAGAAAATGGAAACTCCAAACAGCTGAAGCCAACAGGAAGCAGCTTCAAACAGGAAACTGTGCAGAGTTTCAGACTATATGTCCTGATGCAGCCAGTTGGATTTTGGAGATTTGAATCTCTGTTCTGTGACTAAGTCCTTGAATCATTTCTTCCAGTTGGTCCAACAAGACAGACTAAGTATTGGACATGTGTTGTGGCTCCATCAGGGGAGCTTCTAAATGTGATGTGATGGCCCCTCTGGGTCTGTCAGGTCACAGCACTGAAGAGAGCTCAAACTGGGCACACAGTTGTTCCAGTCTGGACCAAAGACTCTATACTGGGACTGAGGGACTGCTTTGACTGCACCCACTGGGACTTTTGAAAGGCTCATGTTCTCACTTAGATCATCGATTTCTACTGACATTTCTTTCTGGGAAAAATGGGGATTACTTTGCAAACAGGAAGTATTTTCCCCAATAAGCAGCCCTGGATTAGTAAATCACTCCAACATGTTCTCAGGCAGAAGAAGCTGTCTTGTTATGAGGGAGAGAAGAAAAAGATTGAGGCACAGAAACCTGTTGAAAGAGAGATAAAGCAGCTAAAATCAGGTGTAAAAGTAAAGCAGAGGATGAGCTGAATAAAGGACACTCAAGGCTGGCTTGGAAAGGAATGAAGTCCATGGTGGGGATGCAGAACAAGGAGCAAAGATGAATGTGATGCTGAATCAGCAGAAGACTTGGACTCATTTGATTCCAGCTTTGATATCATTGATTTCAATGAAGAGCTTTGTGATTGTAGCAAAGGGCTGGTAGCTCTGAGAGTCCCACTGATGAGCTGTTTGTGTGGAAATCTCTTAGTGGGACCAAAGAGAGAAAAAGCCCTGGTCCTGATGCTGTGGGAGGGAAATGATTGAAGTGTGCTGTGAGGAACTGACTGGGAGATTTTCACACATTTTCCAGTCCTCCTTGGAACAACAGGAAGTTCCCAGCATATGGAAACAAAGGTTAAGTGTCCTATGGCACTCAGTGATGATGGTGCTGTGGCCCCACCACCTCCACCTCTTTGTAAAGGAACTAACTGTAATCTGAAGCTTCAAATGGAACTAAGACTTCCTCCACTAGGTGGCAGTGTCTGATGAGAAAGTGTTAGTGGAGCTGGCCTGGAGTCAGAAACAGGAAGATGCAGGATTTGGGCTGAAATGGGCAAAAGTGGTTAGCACTAGTGCCTTAGAGCAAGAAGGTTGTAGGTTGAAGCTTGTTGGTCAGCTGGGCCTTTCTGTGGAGGTTGGATGTTCTCCCACAGTCCAATGAAATGCTGCTTAGGTTCATTGGTGCTTCTACATTGGCTGTAGGTGTGGATGTGAGGGAGTGCTTCTCTGTCGCTCTCTGTTGGCCCTGTGATGGACTGCTCACCTGTGCAGGTGGACCACGCCTCTTGCCCTATGACAGCTAGGGCACAGGCTGCAGCCCTGTGAGCCTAAGCTGAATAAACAGTTAGCAAAAATGATCCATAGATGGCCTGAAATCCCCCAGTTAGCAGTTTGGTAGATAGCTATGACATGCTAATCCCATCCAGCAGCTGTATTCTACCTGTAAGCTGATCCCTGCTGAGCCAAAGCACTTTTTCATATACAAATTACAACCTTTAATAGAAACCTATTGGTCAGCATCTTATTAGCCTGCTGTTAGCTTCATTCCACAGAAAACTGAGAGAAACTAACAGAGTTGATAAAGAATAAAGAGAAATGTGCTGATTTAAAGCCTTTGAAGTGCTTCAGATGATCTCTGTCCACTTCTGTCCACTCATTCATTCATGTAAGCTTTCTAATGCAGCTTTGATCTTCACAGTCTGCTTGATGAAACTCATTCTAACCCTGAATGTCAGAGTGTTCCTCCTTCTCTTTCCCATCATTCATGCTGGCAGTGGAGGAGATTTGGATGTTGGACTGTGTTTTGGATGATGTGTGTATGTTTGTGTTGGACTGCTGTCTGTAAAGCAAACGCACATTTTGCTTTGGATTTCAGTGTCAGACAGACTTTAAGGTGCAATGAAGAGTTTGAGAGTTTCACAGTGAATTTTCCAGTGGAGGATTTTTCTTCTTCTTTGAAGGTTTGAAATGTGAACATTGTTCTGCTGCAGTCAATGGACTAAACCAGAGAAGAAGAAAACAGACTTTACCATGAAGATCCTCAGTGTGGATCAGTATAATATCAGCCTGATGTCTGCAGTTTAGTGTCAGCACAACTTTCACATCATATTCATCTCAGCACAACTAAAACATGCTGACTGACCTCAGAGTTTCAAGTTTACATCCTGGACTCTCCAGGAAACCACACAGATGCTTCACTCCTGGATCCTGAAGGTTGTTGTTCCAGCTCAGCTCCAGCTCTCTCAGATGGGAGGGGTTGGACTTCAGTGCTGCTGCCAGATAATCACAGCTGATCTTTGACAAACCACAGCTCCACAATCTGTATAAAGAATGAAAGATGTAAGTTTATTAGACAAAGTGCTTGAAATCATTCAGTGTTTCATCATCTGTTCAGAGCTGAAGAAGGTTCACAATGTAGAAGTTTAGAAAATGGAAACTCCAAACAGCTGAAGCCAACAGGAAGCAGCTTCAAACAAACACAACAAGAGAAAAAACTCTGAATGTTTCACATTAAAGTCGTACATTTCTCATAAAAACAGGACAAAGACTTGAAAAAGTCGTGTTTTTCCTTCCAGGAACCACATGGCTTCACTTTTAAAGGTGAAGTGTGACAGAAATGGACATATTTGAAGTCCAACACCTTTTTCCAGTCACATTATTAAAGCAGACAAACTACAAGCTCATTTTCATTCCAACAAGTCATCTTCTGACCTGGACTAACAACACTGGTCTCTATGTGCAGCTGGCTGTGAGACCAGTGCTCAGGGAGCGTCTACAAAGTGCAACACTGAAAGAACATCACACACTCATTTGCTTCCAGCACTTTCACACAAACATCTACTGTCATTATTGTCACCAAACTCTGTGGATCCTTTATTGCAAATTCAAATGGGATCAAATGGTCAGACAAAAGAGGGTTATGAGGAAATATGATGAAATGTTGTGTATTAGCAGCAAGTTATTGAATCTTTTTCCTCAGAAACCAAACAAAATGATTGACAAACATGTTTTTACAAACTCAGTGTTGGACTTGGATCAGCAGGATAAGCTGATGTTTAAAGGCATTTGAGTCTCGCTGTATGAGAGTCCAGTTCTTACTCAATATTTATGGATGATGTTCTTTCAGTGTTGCACTTTGTTTGGCACAAAATGAAATTATTTGGCCTCTCAGATGCTTTTAGAGATTCCCAAATGACTGATGATGACATCTCTGGGGTCTGATTGATAGAAAAAAAATGTCTTTGAGACCTTTTGTAACTGACAAACTCTTCATCTGCTAACAACACTGAGTTGAATCTCCATGGCTGATAGTTGGAGCAGGCATCAGGAATACACATTGAAAAAACAAGAGGAGAAATCACCAGAGTCTTATAATCACATTCTGTAACTAAAGGGAGACGTTTTTCTATACAAATATAGGTTTTATGGACATTAGAAAAAAAAGAGTATTGACGTGAAGCAGGATTATGAAATCTCCATACATCAGCCAGCCCATAATGATCAAGAAAGCTCTGAATGACGCATGCTGAGTTTGGACTAAGTGTACTTTTGTGTGAACTGTGGTCCATAGCAGATAATGAGCAGTTTAGGTCTCCCTCAAAGATGATATTGTGTGATGACATATTGGGGAGCCGCGCAAAGACATTAGTGAAAAATCTGTGATCGTCCCAATTAGAGGCGTAGATATTTGCTAAGATCAAAGGAAAACCATAAACTATGTTTTCTGCACTTAAAATCCTGTAATTTTCTCATAAATCGACAGTGCGCCTTATGGATGAATTCTGGTTGTGCTTACTGACCTCGAACCGATTTTATGTGCTACACGGCGCTCAGAAACCTTTCAAAAGATGTTTTGGTACGACTTTGCTCAGCTACGAGGCCGCACCGCTTGATGGATTGTTGGAGCATTACAGCTACGAGGAGCCTCGCGGAGTGATACGTACTCTGCTTCAACGTAATATTACTGTATTGAGTGTGTATAAGGACCATAAATGGCACCTGTAAGAGACACGGTTACAAAGAGGGTTTCAAACTCCAGGCTGTCAGTCACGCAGTAGAACCTGGGAACAGAGCAGCTGCTTGTTATTATGCTCAGCGTCTGTTTACATTTTGACTGCACGATTGTGAGCTTTTTGTTATGCACAAAAACAACAGTTTTCTTTTATTTATGGAGCATTATTATTTAATAAATGCTGATCATTTATTCCTGAGTAATTGTTTCATGTACATCTACGCTGTATGTTAATAAATGTGCCTGTGTGAGATTTGGGACACAGCTTTGACTAAGAACTCTCTTTTTGTTCGAACTTTCTGGCTTCAAAAATATCGAGATATATATCGTATATCGCCATCCAGCTAAAGAATATCGAGATATGAACTTTGGGTCATATCGCCCAGTCGTAATATTGCAATAGGTTGTCCGTTAAACTCAAGCGGGGCTTGGGCCCTGGCACGGCGTAGCCACACAATCCTGGTAGTAGTGACGCTCGGCTATGACGGCGTGCGGGTTACCAGCTGGCTTTCTCAGGATAGGGCTCCTGTGTGAGCGGTCGACAATAACGTCTTTATCCATACCCAGCACTTCACGTAGTAGCACGGATACGGCCGTGGAGGAGCTCGAGTCCAGGCCCTCTGGGATCCCTATGATGTGGATGTTAGCTCTCCGCTTCCTGCCTTCATCACATTTATCCTTCAGGTCAGACAGCTCCTCCTTCATACTCTCTACTGTAGACTGCAGGGTGGTCACCTCATCGCTCCACATTGACAGCCCATCCTCAGCTTCTTTCACTCTAACCTTTACTCCATCAACTTCGCCGCACGTCGCCGCCATGCTGTTAGCGATCTCATTTCTCAGTCCTTGCACGTCAGCCCTTATATTGTCAAAATCTTCTTTCAATGCATTTCTGAGTTCTTCTTTTAACAGCGTACTAATGTCCTCTTTAATGGATTGAAGAAGCTCCAATTTTAGAGCAGTAGGATCCACATCACGCGCGTCTGTTGAGTCTGCTCTTCAGTGGCCGTAGAGCTGGACGCTGCCCTTTGGCCATCATCGATACTCTCGCCCGAGATCGCACCGGGGCTAAAATATTCACCTGCTCAGCTGTTTTTGATCAGTTTGAGCCTGTGTGGTTTGATCAGGTGGAGGAACGATGTGATGCTATAAAGACATCATCTTGTCCAAATGATGTTGTTCCAACACGTGTTTAAAAAGATTTTAAAGGTTGTTGGTTCCGACATCTTAGCGATTTTTAACAGCAGTCTTAGTTCAGGTGTTGTACAGCCTGTTTTAAACATGCTGTTGTACAGCCTGTACTAAAAACCTGATCTGGATCCTCTGTCCGCTCAAATTTCAGGCCTATTTCAAAGCTTCCCTTCCTGTCGAAGATTTTGTAAAAGATTATATTTGTTCAGCTGCAATCTGTTGTAAAGGTTTCAGTCTGGTTTTAAAGCTCTTCACAGCACTGAAACTGCACTTTGAAAAGTTCTTAATGATCTTTTATCAGCCACTGATCAGGAGACTCAGCTGTGCTTTTGGATCTGACCGCTGCCTTGACCACAGCATCTTGACCTCACCATTGGAGCATGGCGGCATCAAGGGCGCTCTATTAGACTGGTTCAGCTCTTTTATTAAATCGCATTATTACATTTGGGGCTTATATTTGACGGCAATTTGAAAAACAGCTGAGCTCAGTTGTACAGCGGTCTTTCTTCAAACTGAGGCTTTTATCTAAGGTGAGATCATTTATATCTTTTAACAACCTTGAACGGGCGATCCACGTTTTCATGACGTCCCAGCTGGATTATTGTAACTCCTTATATGTTGGAGTTAGTGGGACCTGCCTGGCAAGACTGCAGCTGGTCCAGAAAGCTGCAGCTCGTCTTCTGACACAAGCTCAAAGACATTTATCGTCCCAACAACCACATATACGCTGGTCCCTCGCTGTAACACAGTTCACCTTTGGCGGCCTCGCTGTTTCGCTGATCTTTTTTGTGCAATTTTGCATGCTTTTGTTTTTTACAGCGCATTGTGTTCTGCGTCCTGATTGGCTGTAGACCATTGTCAGCCAATCTCGTGCCGTGTCTCCTGTACAGTACAGAATGTGTTCAAATTTACAGCAGTGTGACTCTGCAGTGCTGCACTGTATGTTTGTACGTTTTGTCCCCAACAAACAACAATGATGACGAGACGTTTTGCACCTGTGGTAGCAGCCAAAGGCAGAGGAAGATGCTGACCATCATAGTTTCAACAAGGAGGCAAAAAGGTTGTAACTGTCCACAACAAGAACATCGTAAGGATGGAGTCAGCTTTGGCTTTGTGGCTCAGTGACCGCAGGAAAAAGAACATCGTGCTGGACACCAACATTATCTGCAGAAAAACTCAAAAGCTTTATGAAACTTTACCTGACAGCGAGGAGCCCAGGCCATGGACGAGTGCTCCTCACACAGAAGCTCATTTAATGCCAGCAAAGGCTGATTTGACACGTTTCAGAAACACTTTGCTTTCACTCTTTAATAATGAACTTATTTTTCTATGAAGGTTTGAACTTTGTTTAAACAAGAGAGAAAAGTGTGAAAATGTTCATGCCTGTCTGAGAAAAGTGTAGAAAGTGTGCAGTGAGGGTTTAACTGCCTTAAAACTTCTATAATACTTGTAAAACATAAAGCTGCTACTTCATTCTGAGACTTATTTTTAGAACGTAACTCGATAAACGAGCGACCGCAGTACTGTATTGTGTTTATTTTGAAAACTCTCAACAGGATCTTCAGATTTATTTTGAAAGCTTTATCTGGAAAACACAAACACATAAGCAGGAAACAAAGAGCGTGATATGAAACGATAGACGTTTTCATATGGTCATCATATATACATCGTTCTATCGAACAGCCCCAGCTCCTGCTGTCAGTCTCTGTAAATCTGCTCTGAAAACACATTTGTATTCACTGGCTTTTAATACAGCATGAGAGTTATTTGATATTTGATGTGTGATATTAATATTAGGAGTTATTTTAATAGTTATTTTGGATTCTTGTACAGCACTGTGGTCAACGCTGCTGCTGTAATTAATGTGCTATAAACACATAAACAATCTGCAGTTAAACATCCAAAACTAAAGATGTGATCGCTGCCTTTAGAAAATGTGCTGATGCACAAGATATCAGCTCCATTAAGGTGGAATGTGGCCGTGTGTTAAGATTCAATATTGAGGAAGGGTACAAGAGGTGATCGAAGAATAACCACACCGATCCGGCCGGGTGAAGTCAAACGATGATTTTAATGAATACACGCGTGGGAAGACAACTCTGTACGCAGACAGGAAGTAGTCTTCGACTTAATCAAAGCATGAACAGATATTTTATAGCATCAGGGTTTGTTTACTGACGCCCCTTCATGCGTCACCGGTACATTTTATACATAGATCAGATCAACATCATCATGACTTTTCACCCAGAAAATCATCTTCTATTTTCATGGCTAGCCCTTCCTGTCTACCTTTCAGTTCTTGTCTTGTTCCTCTTTCTTGCCGAGACAACAAGGAACGGTTCCTCTTTTACCGAGACAATTTTGCAGTTACAGCCAAACATAACTAACCTCTCCTCTAAATAAATCTAATTTAACGTATGTGTGTGTGTGTGTTGACCTCACATGCTCTTTGTGTCACCTCTTCACCTACTGTCTGTGTCTCGTCCTCAAATGCTCTTTCTCAATTCACCTGTTGCACTTCTGACCTTTTACCAGACCAGAAGCTCACTGAAACTATGTGTATGTCTTCTACTAAATAAATGTTTTAACCAAGAACCTCTACTAAAACCTTAATATAAAATGATCTGATATATAAGTGTTTTGTAAGCATGTATTGCGATTCCTTCTATGGCTCCAAGTCACTTGCACAATAGATTGTCCGAACATCACGCCGAACAAAGCTTCCGACCCCCAATTAATTGACCGAGCTCCAACTCTTTAATAAGCACAGATATGCATTGTGTATAAAATAGTCATAACTGCTTAAGGCCTTCTTAAAGCTATCTGTTACATTGTTAAAGCCTCGTCTTAGCCTGCGGCTCAAAATAACTTCCTGCTTTCACTTCTGCATACAACTTCCTGTCAGCCTGCAACTCAGTCTTTCTGAAAGAGACACTGTTTAAACCTTTGAATGCAATATCCATGCTGCAGATTATATTATTAATGCAATGACAATTATTTAACAATAGCAGTAAAATAATTTCCCTCCTCGACACTCCCTCTTTTGACCTCTGGAACACCAGAGGTCACAATACATTGTGTCCTCACGCAGACCCTTCTCTGGTGGTCTCGAACCTCGAGATCTCCAGGATCCTCGCCCCTCCTGTGGTCGCCGAGATCTTCTGCAAAGGAAACAAAACACCTTTTCTTGCATCTCCCTAACTTATCCTATCTGGGACTCTTTAATCAAAAGCCTGATCCTAATTATCTTCTTAACTTATTGACTTGTATTTATGTATACTCTTCAACGTTACTCATCCCTTTAGAACTCTTTAAGCCCTGCTTTCACGTCCAGTTGCTCGCTCTATTTTCCCTTATCTGATCATCAACATCCTGTGCACAAATTGTCGCTGCTGCAAGTTCCTCTACTCCAAAAGAAAACAACCACTTTAATCAATTAAGTTTAAGCATATAAGCAATTACTCCTGTATACATTTCATCATAGCTAAATGCTGCCTTGAAACAACTCATATGTGTTAACTTCATTTTAACCTCACATTTCCTATGTTATAACCCATTTTGGTATAGCCTTTTTATTTCATTTTGCTCCTTTAAATGTAACCATACCTTCTAATTCTAATTTATCAGACTTAACCAAAATATATGCTTTCCTTCCTCTTTGGTCCTTCTTTAAGTTCAGTTAAAAGCTAAATGAATTTAAGGCCTTTTGCCTGGAATCAATACTGTCATGTGTGTTTCTTAACTCTGTGTCTGTAAGCGTGTGCAATCCTTCATGAACTCATATTATCCTCACAGTAGATTGGCTAATCATAGCGCTAGCCAAAGGCTCGTGACCCTCCAGAGACAAATTTGAGCCACAACTCCTTTAAAAGCACAAAATGCAATATGTATAAAAATCATTTCTATTTATAAGCTCCCCCTTTATCCTAAAAATACCTCCTATGTAATATCTGTATGTGTAAACCTACATTATAACCACTTCTTCTAAAGATCAAAAATCAAAGCTGTTCTACCCCTTCAACCCTCACTAATTTTCCCTCTAAGGTTTATTCACAGCTTTGAAAAACCGGCATTGTATCTTCTAAACAGGATTCATGGTCCTGGGCCATGTTGGCCCAGCATTCTTGGTTCCTTGTATTTTCGCTCCTTATTTAGGCCAGGTTTTCTGAGGTGTCCTGTTGTGGTGTTCCCTAAGTGTTTTTTCCCTTTGTGACTCTTACCCCCTTGTGCCCCTCTGTGTATTTATGAGCTCTCGTCTCTCTTTGTGTTTATTCCATGTTTCCCCCAGCCTGTTATGTCTGTGTTCTCCCCGTGCTCTGGGTGTATTTAAGTTGTGTCTTCTGTTATGGTAGTTGCTGGTTTGTCTGTGTTGTTTCCCCTCGGTCTCCCTGCATCCTCGTTTCTGGTTTGTGTTATTAGCTTACCCAGTTTAGGTTGTTTTTTCCACCAGTGCTGTTTTGTGCCCACCGTTGTAAATAAATATTCACCTGCACCAGAGCTGCCGCCTTTTGGGTCCTTTTCTACAACTCCACACGGCTTGCCTCGCAAACCGTGACAAGTTCACTTTTAATCCTTTAACCTTAACTTAAAAATACCAGTTTCAGTTTTACCATATCCAAATGATCAAAAACCCAAAAGGTCCTAAAATGATCCTAAATTATTAAACAATTAAATTATTAAACCCTAAACCCCCCTTTATCTTGATACATTTCATGTGTCAAGATACTATACAAAACTTAAAACTGCTCAGTTTTCCCCACTCATGATCCAATCTATGTCATAAAAATAAACTTAAAACAGAACAGTTATCAGTCATGTGTTTCTACAATTAATGATAACTGAGTTACATCAAAAAATATTTCCCCTTTAGCATTTGGCATTCTCCCAACAATATACTATAATCCCATAATCTAACCCCACCTAATAAAACAAAACAGAAATTTCCTCTGGTAAAAACAAATTGTTTGTCCACATTAATTCATCCTCACTCACATACAGTCTCACATTCACTCACATGCAGTCACACCTTTATTTGCTGATAGTGGAGCTTCCCGCACGATCAGATACTCCACCCTCAGCAAAATGAGCTCAGTCATTTTTATTTTCCATAGGGAAATATTTCTTTATGCTTTTGGACTGGATTGACTCGCATAAAATCCTTTTTACAGGGACTTACGACCTTGATCAGTCCCCACAGGTAGCTCTCCTCAGCCAATTGTAATCTGGAAAGCCCCCTTATATTTGCTCCTCCCGATAATTTTCAGCGCCGTTATTCACTGTTGCAGGCCTGCTTAAAACAGAAATGAAAAATAGAGCTGATTGTTAGCTCATAAAAACAAAACAAAATCACCTGACAGGTTTTCTTTAAGTGCACTGTTACAAAATAATGGGCCCAATTTTAGACATGTCCATGTTTCCTAAAACTCCCTCTATTTAAAACAAAAACACCAACAACAACCTACCTGACAGAATCAACCCATCACCACAACAACCTTAAACACACAAATCTTGCCACCACATAATTTCACCTCCTCAATACACCAAAAGTCTCATTAAAACCACTCAATTTGCACACAAAAATCACCCCCTTATACTCTTAAATTCAGCATAAGACCCCTTACGACATCATATAATCACTAAACTATAAATTCCCTACCCCAATCTACACTTCTCGTCTCTGCTATGCTTCCTCTTCCTGAAAGTCACAGTCACACACACACTCAGGAAGTTCCTTCGTCACCACACACTCCAGCTAATTTGCATACTGAGTCCTCTCTCAAGAAGCTGTAACAACAGAAACATATGTTTAAACATTCCCAACTCATTAAATCATTTTATTTCTTCCAACAGTGATCACTAGTGTTGATCAGTCAGTACGAGAGCACTCCTAAGTCACTCTTTTTAAAACTACTTTAATCCCTTTTTTGTTTTCATAACTCCCTTTGTCATATGGCTTCTTCTATTCCTCAATTACAAACTCAAATGTATTTTATTAAACATTCACACCATTGTATCATTCATACAAAATAGCAAGCTGTTCTTCATTGCCTATGTTTGTGTTCTTAGCCAGGTTTAATCAGTGTCTATGCATTAAACTCCATGAGCTTGTCTTGTCTTTATAAGTTTAATGCATTTTCTGTTTGTGTGTGTGAATTTGCATATGATGCTTTTACAGTGTGTCAGACTCCTTCATAATTTTGCCTTTAAACAGTCAATTCTCTCCTCCCCAAATTTACTAACCCAAATTCTGATTTCCTACCTTAAATAGCAGCATTCCTTGTCCTCAGCCAGAAGGTAGGGCTCCACTTGCCACTTTCCACCTCCACCCTAGCCCAGCGGCCTTACCCGTCAGGACCCGTCTTCTTACTGAAGCCGAGAGTAATCGTGACTGTGCCTGCCTTAGGTTGTCCCAGGGTTTCGAGGTGGGATCTTACCCGTCATGGGCTATCCAGCCTTCCATACTCGCCTGATACGGGGCCCAAGTGGGCAGGGGAGGGAACACACTGGCTCTGGGAATTAAAGGAATGTAAGCTGCTCCCTTCATTGCATCTTATGTTAAACTATCTTACTTCTGACTCCTTCCTAGAATAATTTCTCATATGGCACTTTGTGTATGTGTGTTTTCTATTCATTAATGTAATTGTCAGTTATTTTCTCTCCCGGTCAGGGAACCACATTATTTTCTCTCTTCATTTTACCTTCTTTTGTTTGTTTGTGACGTTCTACTTTAGTTCTACTAAACCTTGATGTAAAAACAATACTCCCTTATTTCACGCACACACTCTGCCTTTTGCCTACGCACACACTTCTCTCTCAGACTTCCTCTGTTCACACATCACCTTATATGGGCATGCAAACTTCCTGTCACCCACACCATTTCCTGTTACACACACACCGCACGCAGCTGCTCAGAGCAGCTCAAGCTGCTTTGCTGTTTCTCCAGGCTAATCAAACTTATTTTGTATTTACAATCTACAAACCCTCTGTAATTCTACTAACTTTTGACCTAAAATGTAGCATCATTCACACAATGATTTCATAATCCTCTCACACACACCTTTTAAATAAACTAAACTCTTATAACATCACTCATGCCTCTCTCAAATTAAAAACACTTTCAAAGTTTAAAACGTCCTACTTTACATCACCCAAGAAATACCTCTCACACCTTTATTCATCATGTCAAAGCTTCTAGTCACCGCATTCACACTTAAACTGTGACTAGAGTTAAGGAATATAACTCAACACACTTTCCTAAGAGTATTTTAGACATGCTTGTCATAATCAAAAAGAGCAAGTAAAAAACAAACAAACAAAAAATTGAAACCTCCATTAATTCTCACCGCACACACAAGAAATTGAAAAAATAAAACCCACCAGCAACTAATGCTGGAGAAAAGTTACTACTGAAAGTGATGTGTTAGCCTTAAGTATATACAGTGCACTCAATATATTTATATATCTACATCCAAACTCAGTCAATTACTATACATCCACTACGGCAACTCAAAACTTTATTTATAGTCCTCTAATAAACATAAATGGCATTTGAAACACACACTCAACAATGTTTGCAGCAGTATTTGTAAAACCAACTGTGGCTTAAACAGTTCACTGCTTACTCATTTGCATTTTCACTCACACACACACCGTCTAAAAATAGCTCCAGCATTGCCTCAGACTCCTTTCACACAGAGATCTCTTATTACAAAGACGTCTTATATTTACAACTACTGTCAGATCTGTCAGCTTTAGCGCCTAACCAATTTTGACAAATTTCAGTTAGCGGTCTAACCGATAAAGTCCAACTTTTTTGTAATCAATTAACCAGTATCTGTCCAACAGTTTCTGGCCTCATCTCTAAAGTCCCTAATTCAATTTAAAAGTGTCCAACACCCAAGGTCCAACCTTTGCTGCCCAAAAAAGCGCAGATACCGTTCCAAACGGTAAGGAGACTAACTCCTAGTTATTCTGGAGTGCCCCAAGCTCCACAGTGACCAACTGACTATCCCTCTTCGAGGACAATGTCTAAGCGTCCTTGACATTGGCAAGCGTTACCTCTGAGCACTGCGCTTCCTACCAGTCCAACTGGCGTTCTTGAGTAATTTATAATACTTTGGAACAACAGTAAAACACCCAACCAAGTGTAAGACTGAAGCAGGTCCAACCTTATAACCAAAAAATAACCAGATTCCCTAACATACTAAACGGTCCAACCGCATTCAATCATTACCAGCAGTCCAACTGCTTTAAATCCTCAGTACTGTCATGACATTCTCATCAAAATCAAAACAGACATCCACCAGTAACTTCAGTGAGTAGACTTAAATTTTATCATGTCCAATTTGGCACACTTTGGAAATAATTCAACAGGTAGTGCCTTACCTTTTGGATAAGCCGGCTTATGCCCACTCACTTAGACCACTGGAATTCATGTCTGCCCGTCAGACCACCTAAGACCCCGGATTTCTCCGTCCAAACCTCCAACTCTCCCTCCTCAATAACCGGACGAAGCCCCCAAATGTTAAGATTCAATATTGAGGAAGGGTACAAGAGGTGATCGAAGAATAACCACACCGATCCAGCCGGGTGAAGTCAAACGATGATTTTAATGAATACACGCGTGGGAAGACAACTCTGTACGCAGACAGGAAGTAGTCTTCGACTTAATCAAAGCATGAACAGATATTTTATAGCATCAGGGTTTGTTTACTGACGCCCCTTCATGCGTCACCGGTACATTTTATACATAGATCAGATCAACATCATCATGACTTTTCACCCAGAAAATCATCTTCTATTTTCATGGCTAGCCCTTCCTGTCTACCTTTCAGTTCTTGTCTTGTTCCTCTTTCTTGCCGAGACAACAAGGAACGGTTCCTCTTTTACCGAGACAATTTTGCAGTTACAGCCAAACATAACTAACCTCTCCTCTAAATAAATCTAATTTAACGTATGTGTGTGTGTGTGTTGACCTCACATGCTCTTTGTGTCACCTCTTCACCTACTGTCTGTGTCTCGTCCTCAAATGCTCTTTCTCAATTCACCTGTTGCACTTCTGACCTTTTACCAGACCAGAAGCTCACTGAAACTATGTGTATGTCTTCTACTAAATAAATGTTTTAACCAAGAACCTCTACTAAAACCTTAATATAAAATGACCTGATATAAGTGTTTTGTAAGCATGTATTGCGATTCCTTCTATGGCTCCAAGTCACTTGCACAATAGATTGTCCGAACATCACGCCGAACAAAGCTTCCGACCCCCAATTAATTGACCGAGCTCCAACTCTTTAATAAGCACAGATATGCATTGTGTATAAAATAGTCATAACTGCTTAAGGCCTTCTTAAAGCTATCTGTTACATTGTTAAAGCCTCGTCTTAGCCTGCGGCTCAAAATAACTTCCTGCTTTCACTTCTGCATACAACTTCCTGTCAGCCTGCAACTCAGTCTTTCTGAAAGAGACACTGTTTAAACCTTTGAATGCAATATCCATGCTGCAGATTATATTATTAATGCAATGACAATTATTTAACAATAGCAGTAAAATAATTTCCCTCCTCGACACGTGTTAGAAACATGTTGGAAGAAGTTTGAAGCTGAAACTGTGAAGCTGAGAGTGAAAGAGCTCCAGCGTCTGTCACAGGAAACTTTCTTATTTCCACACTGATGAAAGCATCAAACTTTGATTTCCTGCTGCTTTTATTGAGTCACACTGTGAAACTGAGCCACAGCTGAACCAGCATCCCTGTACAGCAGACACTTACAGCGCTTGGCTGCTTCCATTGGACCCTCTGCACAGAGCTTCAGTTTCCTCTTCTGGTCCCAAAGTGCAGAACAACAAGGTTTCAAACAGCTTCGTTCCAGCAGCATCAGCCACAGACATGCAGAGAGAATCCTTTGGTTGTGTTGTGTGTTTGCATATCTGCTGTGTTGCTTTGTGAGGATGGATCATCTCCTGCAGCTCCAGATAAACAAGCTGCACCTGAACCTGGTAGCTTCACTTAGAAGACACTTGTGACGGGAACGTGTGAGAAGTTTTGTGCAGACAAGTTTGGATTTAGAGTGTGGGACGAGCTCTCCACAGTCTTTGTGGAGATCCACATTCTGCATACTGCCTGTGAGAAGCTGCAGACATTTGTCCTCCAAATCCACTGAGCAGCTGCTCGTGGTGGTATTAGCTTCATGTGTGCGTGTTAGCATGAAGCCTCAGTCACACTCTGCTGTGGACATGGTCATGGACAGCTGGACGCCTGATGGACGAGTCGTCCTTCCTGTTAAACTTCTTTGAGCATGAGAAGAGCATGAGAAGCTCAGTGGACACTGTTCAGGGTTTTAACTCTCGCTTTCACTTCAGCTTCACCAACAACAGCACAAGCAGAGCAGCCCACTGCCTGCATGGCTGGGACAGCGCCCCCTGGTGACTGTAAACCACTACAACATGTAGACGGCCGTCTGCAGGCTGGATGTAGCACCACCGCAGAGACGTGCTGCAGCTCTGTTTAGTTACCCAGCTGACAGCAGAGGCTGTAGTTTACTGTTACCAACATGGAAAACTGAAGCTTCACCAGCTGGAGCTACAGAGCTGGAGAACAAAGGAGACTGAGAGGCCAGAATGATGTGGGAGGAAACATCAAGAGCCTGTTTGAAAGGAGACACATGTGGATGCTGTGCCAGTCTGTGGTCTGTCAGAAGTCAGCTGAGTCACACTGCAAGAAGCTGCAGAATCTCAGAGGAGGAGATTTGGAAGTGTTTGTGGGACAAACTGGACTCAAAGAAAGAAGATGTTTGTGAAGTCTTTGGTGGAGGTGAGCAGTGTGAAGCAGAACACATGCAGATGAATCAGGAGGTCAGCATCAGTGTCTCCTTGTGGTGGACGGTAAAAGAATCAGAGCCAACGCTCCCGTCCACCCTCGGCATGAAGCAGTGCTGTTTCTGAAACAGGAGGACAAGTCCAGAGAAGACAGAGGAAGCAAAGATGAGGGTGGGACAGGACAGCAGGACTTCCTTCACACCTGCAGCTCCATCACACTGCTGTAGCTCCTCTTCATCACACATGTACCTGCAGCCTGTCTTCGAGTCCAGGAGTCACCTCCACACAGTGTAGAAGCCTCCTGTGCAGACCATGGAGTCCAGCCTCTGTCAGGGAAGTCGGCACTAAAGCCTGAAAGACTTCAATCTGTCTCTGCTCCACCCGAGAAAGACCAGCACCGTACTTGTTGTGCATTCAAGGAGGGAACATCAGCGCTGCATCGTGGGAACAACACCGCAGGAACAAAGACACAGCACGGCCGATGAAGGACGAGGACAAAGGAAAGGTGAGTGAGAAGACCCTGGTGGTGTGGACGGACCTGCAGGGGCTCCAAGACTGAGGAGCAGAGACGTCCATGTACCAGCTGAGGATGCTGCAGTGATCCAGGGAGCTGGGTCCAATCTGAGGCCGTGTGAACTACGTGGACCACAGTTTCTTCACAGACTTCAGCCACGTGAACATCTGGAGATCCAACAGTGTACGAGCTGTGAGCCATCAGCTGTTTCTCTCATCAGCTGCTGTAATGAGAGCTGCTGGAATCATCTCGAGCAGCAGGAAATCACTGATGTTGTTTCCGCTGAGCTCCTTCTACTTTCATCCAGATAGAAACTGCTACAGTCTGCTGATTATTGCTTTGCCTCCATCACACGAGCTCTTTATCCTGTTCTTCACTCTCATTGGTTCTTTGTCTGCTTGTTTTTACAACAGTAGTCTTCTGATTGGTCAAAGGAGACAATCAGCTGTGACTAAATGTAGCTCCTACAGCAGTGATGGGAATAACTACTGAAGCTAATCCAGTATCAAAGCTCAGGAATCAGCAGCTCCCACCTCGTTTTCTTTCAACAACTATTTTTAGCTGCTGTGTTTTTGTGTTTCTGCAGACCTCAGACATCCTGCTGCTCTGGACAACTTTTTCATTCTTTTTTTATCATTCTTTTGCTTTTCTTTTATTATTATGTTATATGTATTAATATGTGAAACACTTATTCTTTGTGTTTTTGCTTTGCTCCTGTCAAACTGCTTTAATAAAATCTGCTGCAGTCTAAACTGTGGACGTTCCCTTTTTAACCCTTTGTGAAACAATAAAGGTTTAAATCTGAGTATTCATCTATGTTAGTGTTTAATGGGTCTAATAGGTTGCTTTTAGGGGGTGGGTTTTTATAATCGATTTATCGATTAAAATCGATTCTGGCTTGGATAACGTAAAATCGATTAATTAAAATCCTGAATCTATTTTTTAATATAAATTTATTTTGCTTGAAATTCCAGAATTTCTGGTGAAATCTCACAAAATTTCAACAACAGTTAAGACAGTAAATGAGAGCAGGAACACGGATTCTGCACAAAGACTTAAACACACAGCGCGACCCGCGAATCAGAATCAGTGAGATGTCGCTTTTCTCACCTGATGGCACGGACACGGTCGGGGTTGAAAGCCGACAGCTCGCTGATTCTGATGTTTCAGCGGCTCCGACCTTTGTGTTTAACCTGTTTGAACCTGCTTACCTATACCATACCGTCACTACCATTATATTAATGCTGCTATTCATACTGTCATTATAGTAATGCTGCTATCCTGCATATATCTTACTTACTATTGTTTGAATACTTGCGATTGTTTTATTGTACTGTTTATATTTTACATTTATATTTATTTTTGAATCTTGCACCAAGGGAGTGGCACTCCAATTTCGTTGTACTCTGTACAATGACAATAAAGGCTATTCTATTCTATTCTATTACGTCCTTTTTACGCTGATTCTAAAGCTGTTAGTTTTATCTCTCTCCAAACAATATTGACTGAACCAGCAGCAAAAGAAGATCCAAACTACGCTTCACATAAACATCGTCATGAACTCACTCTGACTTTTGCTGTTTGTTTCCACCAGGATAAAATCACACTTCATGCCCAGCTCTCTCTCTCTCTCTCTCTCTCTGTACTTCAAAAACAGTTTCCCGTCTAAAAATCTGTTTTCTGTATTATTCGCTTGCTTGTTACGCACAAGTCTACCGTTGTTTACAGCGCTGTCGGCCGCTGTTTTTTTTCCTTTTACTTACTTTCGAAAAGAAAGCCTCATTTCTGCCGTTCAATACTGAACAAATTTAAACTTTTTAAAATTATGCAAAACTGCAAAACGCTGTGTTTGTAATAAAAACGGTGTAACTTTGCTCTGCTTCACTTCAGCAGCATCAGGTAATGTTTATGTGTTTTTGATCTACTGCAGAATATTTTTATAAAATCCCAGGAAAATCAGCTTCATGTTTTTCTGTGTTTTATCTTCAGCTACTTTGACACAAAGGCCTCTGCTGTGATGCTCACACCTTTGATAAAGTCTCGAAAGTGCCAGCTTCCCTTTTATAGATACAAAAATATGTAAATATACTGATCTGAATTATAATATTTCTGACTGTCTGAGGCAACATTTCCCACATTCCAATCGAATTGAATCGAATCGATTCTAGAAATCAGTGACGATACCCAGCCCTACTTTGAATTGTGTTACACAAAAATAAGCAAAGTTTCACGTTGTTCAGGCAGAATCGAGCGTTGAAGAATGAATTCACACGTCAATAAACATTTTCATCAGCACAAGCAGGACAATGAAAGCAGGAAATACCCCAAACTGCTATTTCTCATTCTACAACTTCAACAACTGCACATGAATTATACTTCATACACAGACCCACAGTCTCTGATTGCTCTGAAATCTCACTGACAGCCAATAGAAATAAAGAAAAGTCCAGACTGACAGTCTCTGTGGGGTTAGGCAGTGAACTGCTCACGCTGCGTTAAAGTGCATCACAAACTATTGGAATTGGATCCAACTTTGTGAAGAAGATTTCTTCTCAGCTGCTGTTTTGAACATTTCCTCATGAACTGTATTAAACTCTGTAAATGAACTGAGAACTATTTCTACATTTGAAACTATGGATTCATTTTCCCGTTCACTTCTGTACGTTAGTGTATAAATGAATGTTAGACTGGGCTCCATGGAAACACTTGGACTGGTCTCAGCTGCCTTCTTTCTGTAGTCCTTTCTCTTCTCCAGCTTCTGTTTGAAATCCTCTCACAGAGCCTGAAACCTGCTTTGCTGTCATGTTTGGGCCTGTGTTCCTCTGCTTTAACACAAACCTCACCACAGCAGCTGTGTGGGTCGTCTCTGTAGCAGCCAGATCAGCTTCTGATACATGAACATCATCACAGCTCCTAACTTCACCTTTATTAGCTTTGACATTCATGTCTTTCTTTTCTCTGTCTGTTTCCACACAAGCTCAAAGTCTCTGCAGCCTGTTTTTATCTGCTATCATCAGATCTCCAACAGCCTCATTCACATCCCTCACACACTCTACAGCCTCACCAGTACTGACTTCATCTTCACTGACTGATGGAGCACAACATGAACCTGTGGAGGCTAAAAAGCTGTCCTGACAAACATCTCCCCATCACCACTGCACTTCTGTCAGCCTTTAAATGAACGCTGCTCAAGTCTGTCACTTCTATTTGGAGCCAAGAGGAAAACTGTTGTTCAGTCGTTTGGAAAGACACAACATTTCTGAAAGCACTCAAACTTCTTCACATTTGTCTTCAGACACATCCTGAACATTTAGGAACTAAAGAACGTTTCAAATATCAAAGATCAGAAATATAGAAAAACAACAACAGCTGCAGTCAGTGAACTCACCTCAGAGTCTCCAGTCGACAGTTTGGACTCTCCAGTCCAGCACACAGAAGCTTCACTGCTGAATCCTGCAGATTGTTGTTACTAATGTCCAGCTCTGTCAGATGGGAGGGGATGGACTTCAGAGCCGAGGCCACAACTTCACAGTGAGTCTCTGAGAGTCCACAGTCAGCCAGTCTGAGATTACAGAAAATATAAAATGTGTTATTATAAAAGCAGAAAGTCTGCATTATAAACACAGACTGAATGTATATGAAGACAAAACAGAGTGAGGTCATAATCTGATGAACATCTGCTCTTCACATCTGTGCTTCAGCTCCTCTTACTCTGTTTGACATGACACAACGATTGAGTCTCTCTCAGACCTGCAGACTTTTAATGAGAATCTTTGTTTGGCTTTAATCTGCAGATGAAGGAGGAAGATGGTGTCACATTTAGGCTTCCATAATGTCTACAGTCTGTCAGTGAGATCTGATCCAGAGTCAGAGTGAAGACACACATGTGGACTGTTTCCTGTCTTGAATCCAGAACATTTTGAATGAGCTCAGCTCAGTGAAGAGTTCCAGCTGGAAAGACGATCTCTGTTTGCTACCTGCTGCTGTCAGGTACGACTGTTCACGTCCACACTCAGGAAAAATCTGCTGACTGTCACCAAACGGAGCAGAAATGTCATCACTGGACAATAATGATGAATGAACTCAGAGCTGCTGATATCACATCTGATTTCAGGGGAACTAAACTAAAAAGGGACAAATAGAAACAACCATCATGACTCTGTTTGACCTTCAGATCAGAAACTATGGTTCAGAACAGCAGCAGGATTTCAGGCACTGTCACATCCTCAACATCCATATTCCAAATGCTCTTCCTGACAGGACACTCTTTGTTCCCACTCAGGGAGTTTCCATGTGTACAAATCATTTCTGAATCTCAGTAGACTGGGAGGTTTTTCCATCTCATGAATCTCTTTCCTAACATCAAACTAGATAAATCAAACAAAGGAACTGGAGTCTGTCTAATTTCTGACCCCAGTAAAGTTTGTACTGGGATACCCCGACATACTCTCTCTCCATCTGCTCCCACAGCCTCATATTCACAGCTGGCCCTTCTCTCAGCATCCACACTCAGGGTGTGGGCGGGGTCAACACCAGTCAAAACCATTGCTTTGGCCTTATGGCCATTTTATTAGTGTGCGTTTCTGAGTAACAAGCAGGACTACGCACAGGTGTTTGGACATGTGTGGACCCGACCTACACTTAAACTTCTTAAATCCTCTGTTTCTGTGTCACCAGCTACACTTTTAATATTAATGTATTCACTCCGACATTTTTGGGGAGCGGTCAGAGCTCGTACACTGCAGACAGACATGTCTCCCAGCACACAGCTGACTGTCAACTCTCTGAGATTGGATATGATTCATTTAGATTATATCTGTAAGGTGAAGTTTATCTCGGTGTTTATTTGTTCCTGAGGAAGTCAGCTCGGCTCAGATTAAAGTTTAATAACTGAACAATTTTAATGAACCTTAACGCCTCCCTGGAGCATATATGGAACTGAATCAGTCACTTTTCTTTATTTCCTCATGTTCATATGTGACATACATGTTTTAACCATTAATCTGGAGGAAAGAGAAATTTCACCAGAGGATGTTGATGCTGTTCATGGAGACTGAAGACAGAATGATTTATCTGTCTTAATATTTCTGCTGCTCTTTCCTCTGGTGTAAAAATATTTTAACTGTTGGTTTTAATTCAAAATCAATGGTCAAAATGTTAAAATACCAACAAACTTGTGGCGTTAGTGTTGATATTCTGTGAGTTACTTAAAGAGATCACACAGGTACAGGACATATTTTATGTTTAAGTTTATGCATGTTTGTGGTGAGATGTGCATGTAGTGGGCTGTTATGTTGCAAACTGTGTGGATGTGTTTGGGAACAGAAAGATTATTTTACTGCATAAAACGGCGCTGATCAGCTGTTTCTGCCGCTGATACACTCGGCCGGTGAACCACCTGACTCACACAGGCTCTCCTCCTCCACAGTCCTCGTTTATGAAGAGCTTTACAAACACAACATCACGGCTAACAGCTGGATTCTCCCGTTTCAGTGCCAAACAGCCACTTCCTGCTACAGACAGTAAAGTGGACAGTTTGGCGCTAAACACGTTTTTAAAACTTTAAGCTCTTATTTGTTAAAGCCAGCTTCACAGACAGATCTGTGTCAGTGTTTTAGAGCAGGGCTCAGTGGTGTAAACCAGCCTTTATATGTGTTTCATCTCCATTTTTACATTAAACTGAACCAAAACACTGAAATCTGGGACTCTCCACTTTTTGGTTTTAGAAGTGAAGAAGCTGAATGTTCAGATTAAACATCTTCAAGACACTTAAAGCAGTGCACTCGCTTTTCTTTCTAAGCGGCCTTTCTTAGATCACCTGATGTAACCTGAGTAAATTATGTCGGGTTTGAAAACTCTGCAGCATGACCCGGGTGTTGCTGGTGGCATCATGAGCTTAGACCCCTCAGTCAGCTCGGTCTAAAGTCATCGTCAGCACTAACAGGCACAAATAGGCTCTAACGTGACAAACTGACCCGACATTTAAAGAGTGCCCACTACAGTCTCAGCTAAAACATATTAAAATGTGCAACGCCAAGGACTGTACACTGGACTCCATTTCAGTGCAAAATAATAAAACGAAGTAAATCCATCCAATCTCCTCTGCCTGTCCTTATCATCAATAAAAACAATTAAGAAAACAGAAAATCATAGAAACAGTAATCTTTGTTATTGCATCATCACACATCAGTTCCCAGTAACTAGTCAGAATGAGACGTTGTTTTCATCTTTCTCACACTCATCTCACTCCCCGGTCACAACAGGTGGTGACTTTAACAGGTGTTACAACCTGGCTCAAAGCTGCAAAAGAGGGCGGAGACTGAAAACAGAGACTGGTTTCATTTTGAAGTACTTAATAACCTCGGCTAAAGATGACACCAGACAGCGTGACAGGGTCTGACAACGAGTGGTGGCGTCGTCCTAGCCGACCTCGGCAGTTATTCACACGCCATGACCAAAAACTCCTGCAGTGTGACAGCAGATAGAGGAGGAGTCACAGAGGAGCGTAACAGCTGTGACAGATGCAACAGGAGGACGAGCTCCAACAGTAAACACACTGTGAAGACAGGAAAGCAGTCACGAGTGATGTTGGTCCTGTTTTTATCTCCACTAAAACCTCTCTAACGTCACATGTAACAGAACACAGACACATCTGATTATCAGGGACCACGACCCACATCTTTGCCTCACTATGTTTATAAGAAGAGACTGAAAATAATGATTCTCCCAACACATCACCAACACTTTTATGGCAAACAGATAATAGTGAGTGAAAAGAGGTGAACTGTTTCATATGCAGTTATCAGGGTAAATACATTTAAACCAAAGACACTGGAAGACTAAATGAAAGGAACTGAAGGTGACAATTCAAGAAGCTCAACAGAAGTCAAATGTAACATGATCAAGATTCCCTGTTAAAAACAGATATGTATAGTATAATAGTAGACTACACTAATAATAGTGTATAGTATAATAGTATACTATACTAATAATAGTGTATAGTATAGTAGTATACTATATGAAGTCTACACCGCCACGTCCTTAAAATTCAGCGAAATTAAGGACGCATTTGAGGGCCGCATTTCGAGCAGCGACCTTCGTCGCGTCGCTGTGATGTAATCGGCCTTAAAATGCGTCCTTTAAGGCTGCAGACCCTGAATTGGGATACAGCCAGAGTCTGGTCTCTGTTTTTACAGAGGATGTGGTTCTGTTGGCTTCATCAGGTGATGGCCTCCAGCTCACAGTGGAGCTGTTCTCAGCAGAGTGTGAAGCCGTGTGAATGAGGATCAGCATCATGGTCCTCAGCTGGGAAAGGGTGGAGTGCCCACTCTGGGTCAGAGACGTTCCTGCCCCAGGTGGAGGAGTCTGAGTATCTCAGGGTCGTGTAAAGAAGGGGGAGGGGAGCAGGAATCAACAGACAGACTGTTGCTGCGGTAACAGTGAGGTAGACGCTGTACCGGTCTGTCGTGGTGAAGAGAGAGAGAGCTGAGCCTGACAGCGAAGCTCTCAATTTACCGGTCGATCTACGTCCCTGCCCTCACCTATGGTCACGAGCTGTGGGCAGTGACTGGAAGAACCAGATCGTGGTTACAAGTGGGGCAAATAAATTTTCTCTGAACGGTAGCTGGTGTCTCCCTTGGAGACGGGGTGAGGAGAATCCCCTTCACAAAAACTAATCAAGTGAACAAGACTCTCCAGGAGGGAAACATTTAAATATCCAAGTCCACCATAAAGAGAAAATTGCATGAAGGTAAACACAGATGGTGCATTACAATTCACTGCATGTGTTTTACATGAAGAATGGAGGATATACCGTCCACTTTCACTCTGTCTTTAGCAGCAAGTGGCTCTTTGTTGTTTGGCTAGCTGCACTGAAACAGGAGAATCCAGCTGTTAGCCGTAATGTTGGTGTTTGTAAAGCACTTTATAACCAAGGACTGTGTTTTTAATTTAAACATTAAACTATTAACCGACACTGATCAATGATGTTAGTGATCACATCTGGACTCACCGAGCCTTTCTGCAGTTCCTCACAGCTGGAATCAGTCTCAGTCGTCCCTCCTTTGAAGCTTTGTACTTCTGCAGGTCAAACTCATCCAGAACCTCCTCTGACATCTGCAGCATGAAGGCCAGAGCTGAGCAGTGGATCTCAGAGAGTTTCTTTGACCTTTGCTTTGACTTCAGGAACTCTTGGATCTCCTGATGTACTGAGAGGTCGTTCATCTCCATCAGACAGTGGAAGATGTTGATGCTTCTGTCAGGAGAGGATTTAAACTTCTTGTTATTCTTCAGGTTCTTGATGACTCTCTGGATGGTTTCTGGACTGTTCTCTGTCTGACCCAGCAGACCTCCTAAGAGTCTCTGGTTGGACTCCAGACAGAGGCCATGAAGGAAGCGGACAAACAGGTCCAGGTGGCCATTTTTACTCTGGAGGGATTTCTCCATGGCTCGTTTAAGGAAATCATCCAGAGATGACTCTTTGTATTTTTTTCCCAGGAAGTCCTTCAGCACCTCTGACTTCCTGTTGGTGAAACAGTGGAACATGTAGACTGCAGCCAGAAACTCCTGGATGCTCAGATGAACAAAGCAGTAGACTGGTTTCTGGAAGATCACACACTCTCTTTTGAAGATCTCTGTACAAACTCCTGAGTACACCGAGGCCTCTGTCACATCCAGACCACACTGCTCCAGGTCTTCTTGGTAGAACATGATGTTTCCTTTCTCCAGATGTTCAAACGCCAGCCTCCCCAGCTTCAGAAGAACTTCCCTGTCAGCCTCCGTCAGCTCCTGTGGACTCGTCTCATGTCCCTCGTGGTACTTGTTCTTCTTCCTCTTTGTCTGAACCAGCAGGAAGTGTGAGTACATGTCAGTCAGGGTCTTGGGCAGCTCTCCTCTCTGCTCTGTAGTCAACATGTGCTCCAGAACTGTAGCAGTGATCCAGCAGAAGACTGGGAT
The DNA here is from genome assembly GCF_041146795.1 of Maylandia zebra. NCBI lineage: Eukaryota > Metazoa > Chordata > Actinopteri > Cichliformes > Cichlidae > Maylandia > Maylandia zebra. The sequence continues at coordinate 3,309,074 of NW_027490033.1, forward strand.
TCTACACATGATGTGGAGGCTCCTGGATGTCTTCATGTGGGAGATGATTCTGCTGGACAGCTCTTCATCACTGAATCTCTTCCTGAAGTACTCCTCTTTCTGGGCGTCAGTGAAGCCTCGTACTTCTGTTAGCCTGTCAACACATGTAGGAGGGATCTGATTGGCTGCTGCAGGTCGGGAAGTTATCCAGACGAGAGCCGAGGGAAGCAGATTCCCCTGGATGAGGTTTGTCAGCAGCTGGCTGACTGATGACTTCTGTGTGACATCAGACAGCAGCTTCCTGTTGGTGAAATCCAATGAAAGTCTGCTTTCATCCAGGCCGTCAAAGATGAACAAAAGCTGAGAGACAGCCAGCTTCTCTGCTGTGACCTTCTGTAGTGTTGGATGGAAAACATGGAGCAGCTCCAGAAGACTGTACTGCTCCTCTCTGATCAGGTTCAGCTCCCTGAATGAAAGCAGAACCACCACACTGACATGTTGGTTCTCCAAGCCCTCTGCCCAGTCCAGAGTGAACTTCTGCACTGAGAAGGTTTTTCCAACACCAGCCACGCCGTTGGTCAGAACCACTCTGATGGGTCTCTGTTGGTCAGGTAAGGCTTTAAAGATGTCCTGGCACCTGATTGGAGTGTCATGGAGGGCGTCCATCTTGGAAGCTGCCTCCAGCTGCCTCACCTCATGTTGGCTATGAACCTCTTCACTCTGTCCCTCTGTGATGTAGAGCTCAGTGTAGATCCTGTTGAGGAGGGTTCTACTTCCTGTTTCATCACTTCCTTCAGTCACACGTTCACATCTCCTCCTCAGACTGATCTTATGTTCATCTAAAACCTCCTGCAGACCAACATCTGCTGAAAGAAAGAAAAACAGAAAGAAAACTCTTCAATGTCTGAACAACAACAAGAAGTCCAGTTTTCAGAAATGAGTCCATCAGCAGACAGATGTTCAGTCTTACTTTGTACACAGCTGCTCTGACTGGCTGTCTGCAGTCCAGCTCTGCTTCTGGATCTTTCTCCACACTGGGGACAGGACCAGTCTCCTGATGAAGCAGACTGGTCCCAGTATGAGGAGATGCACTGTCTGCAGAACCAGTGTCCACAGCTGGTAGAGACTGGATCCTTCAGGACGTCCTGACACAAAGCACAGCAGGACAGCTGCTCCTCCTCACAGACACCACTCCTCTTCCTCTTCCTCCCTCTGTGAACACATTTCTTTATCACTAAAATCATTGACTGTCAGTGACAAACATCCAGATTTGATGACACTGTGCAGAAGCTCTGATGGTCACAGAGAAAAGTCAAAGTGGAGAAACTTGTGTTTGAGTTCAGAATCCAAGTTTCCTTTGCTGTTCCTGCCTGTCTTATTAAACACAGAGTGATCAGCCTACAAACTCCACAGTAAAAGCCTTCATCACAGAGCTGATTATGTCCTTCACTGGATGTACTGGAAGTTTGGGATCCATCACTCTGAACTGACCTTTGACCTCCTCTAAAAACTGTGGTGGAGCAGCGGTGTCACATTCAGAGCTTTCAGCTTTATTTTGAAAGAGTTCAGTCATCAGGAAGTGAACTTCTGGGTTCTGATTTCCTTTCTATTCTTTTACAGAAGTGAAGAAGAAGAACTAAAAGCTTTGAAATGATCTGAGTGATATTTTTGAACATTGCCACCAAATTGAGTTCAGCCTCCAGCAGTAACTTTGTTTCATGATGCCTCCCTGATGATGTGATGTTTGATTACAAACCTGTTTATGTGTTAGACATTAATCACATGAACACAGGCAGAAAAAAGAAGCCAATGAAACAAATGACAGAAACATGTTCATTCACTGCCATGATCCATATTTGATATGTACAGATGTTTGTAAAGAACACGTGTGCAGCGCTTTGTTCTGAGTATCTGCTGTCAGCACACAGTGCAGCAATAACTACAACCACACGTTTCTGTAGATCCTGAACATCAGCCTGGAGGAATCTGACCTCAGGTCTGCACACAGAGGAGCTTCACCTCTGGGATGATGCTGGCTTCAGCTCCTTCTACAATCAGGCAGAAGCTTCTGCACCATCAGGACACAAACAGAGAGGAGCTTCTATCCTCAGACCATCCAAGTCCTAAATCAGAACATGCTCCCCTCATAGCATCACCATCAGGGTTTAAACAGGACCTTACATCATGTTCTTGTCTCACTGTCATATTTCAGATCATACCTGATCCATTATGACGTCACACGCTGCTACACTGATCCTGCTGCTTCATTACTGCTGATATTACTCTGCTCACTCTGTTCAGTTACTCTGTTTACATCACTTTGCTCATTTGCTTTGTTCTGCTTGCACTGCTCTGTCAGTACATGCTGTGCTAATGTGGCACAAAGCACTTTAACATTACATCTGCACAATGTTTCATTATTTCATTTAATGATTGTTTCTAATGTTTTGTCCAGTCACAGGAGCAGCTCAGCACATTTCACTGTGTTGTACGTGTATGACGATGCCTGTGACAAATAAACAGCCTCGGACTCTTCAATCTTCTGCATTTCTTTGGAGATCAGCTCAGTGGCCTGTTGAGACCATCTTTCTGTTTCTCAAACATCCCAAACAGCACAAACCACCACGTTACACACAGTGTAATAAAAATACAGGCAACTACAAATAAAAACACTTTAAAATATAAACTAAAATTACAAAGTGGTCACAGAATTTCAAACACCCGTAAATGAGTCAGCAGCTCTCTTACATGGTCAGCTGAGCTCCATGATTGAAGAACATTGTTGCTGCAGGTTCATCACTGAATTGTGGAGGAAGTATGTCTTTGGACCAGTCACTCCTCACAGACACACAGCTGGATGCTGGAGACTGTGACCTCTGACCTCTGCAAACACAAACACATCACATGAATTACTGATTAATCTCTGTTTAAAATCTTTTAAGCAGCTGCAAACACACAAACTGGATGATGTGATGGTTTCTGTCAGTAATAGTTGTCTCAGATTAGAGTACAGACGGCTGCAGAGACGTTCACAGCAACAGAGAAGAAATCATTACCTTGGATTGCATTACTACTACGATTGATACTAGCATTATCGTACCCGGACCACCATTAGGAATCATTTATGATGTCACTGGTAGAACACATTTATAGAAACAACCTTTGAACTCTGAGTCAGCAGCTCTCTTACATGGTCAGCTGAGCTCCATGATTGAAGAACATTGTTGCTGCAGGTTCATGACTGAAGTGTGGAGGTGTGTTTCTGGACCAGTCACTCCTCACAGACACACAGCTGGATGCTGGAGACTGTGACCTCTGACCTCTGCAAACACAACCACATTGCATTCATTTCACATCAATTAGTACACCACAAAAGGCATGCAAGAAACACAGTATGAAGGCAAACTTCTGGCTTCAATAACATTCAACAGGTCAGGTGGAAACTTTTCTCAGATTTGATTCATGTTTTTATAGAACGATCCAGCTAAAAAAAAAATATACCATTAGGTCAGGGGTCAGCAACCTTCAGGACCCAAAGAGCCATTTGGAGCCAGTTTCCACGCAAAAGAAAACACTGGGAGCCACAAATACTTTTTGACATCTAGAATGAAGATAACACTGTATATACTGTTTTTTACCTTTATGCTTTGTGTGAACAACTAAGGTGTGTTGCTTATGAAATCCATGAAGTGCTACAGAGAAAATTACAGGTTATTTATGTAATGAACACATTTGAACTCTTAAAGAAATATAACAAAAGGAAAGACACCCAGCTGAACTAAAATGATGTAGCAAACAAAAGCTGCTGTGAGCCGCCACCCTTATATCTCCTTTGGGCTTTTGGAGCCTTGACCTGACTTTTAAAAAATAATTGGAAAAAAAGCTCTATGCTGCTGAAAGATGAAAAATAGATATTTGCAAAATTCTGCCTAAATATGTATTTTACCTGGTTAATGTGTGTGGCGGGGCGTGGTCTGCAGCGCCGCTGCAGGGGAGGCGGACGCACCTGAGCGGCACCCGCAATCACGCCTCGCCGCCTTAACGTCTGTGCTGTTGTGTTGGTGTGTGTCGGGCTGTGAGCTGCAAAGCTACAGCCGGCTGTGTGCGTACAGCAACCGTGTGTGAAAAGTGGTCAATAAAGAGAAGCTGAAAAGCGTGTTCATGCAAACATCGTCGGGTCTGCCGTGATATGTTTACAACGGGACTTCTGCTCCTGAACCTCTGCGCACAGCGTCTGCAGGTCGGGGCTGTACGAAGTCACTTTCATCTTTACAGGACTGTAAGCTGTCGTCTGTGAGGCGTGAGCGGTGTTTGTTTTTAACATAGTTCACGGTGGAGAACAGCTGCTGACATAATGTGGATCCGAAGATCCATAATTGGCCTACCTGGGGCTGAAAGTCTCGATAAATGCACAGCGTTTCGGCGGGTACACCGGCTTCCACGAGTGTGACGCTTATTTGAACGATGAAAAAATAATAAAATATAATTTTATTTTTATATTTCAATATCACAATAATCTTCCAATTTAGAACTACAAGTTAAAAAAGAACATAAATAAAATACACTTCAGCTAAATACTTCTAATTTATTTTCCCAAACCACGAGGAGCCGCACTGTAAGGACTAAAGAGCCGCAGGTTGCCGACCCCTGCATTAGTGTTAGTCAATGTTGCAACTGAACTGAAAAACTAAATATTTTGGTCAGGTCCAAAGAAACAAAGTCACTATTAATACAACACAACCCCCCCAAAAAGAGCCATGTAGACCCCGGGCTCTATGGGTCTTGTGCTCGGAGCTTGTTCCTGTGCTGCCATGATTAGTGCCTCTGTGCTGTCTTTCAGTCCAGCTTTGTTCAGCCACTGGTAGGATTTCTGGATGTCAGCCACTTCCTCTGCCTGCTGGTGGTGCAAACTGTGTTGTTCTGAGTTTCATTGGACGTCTTTGTCCAAAGCACCAGACAAAGGGCAAAGTAGATGCATTTGCATCAGCAGGAAAATACACCCCAAACTAGCATCATCATTATACAACTTTAACAACTGCCACTAAATGATACTTCATACACAGACCAGTGTTAGGTTAAGTTATGATGTCACTGGCAGAACATTTATAGAAACAACCTTTGAACTCTGAGTCAGCAGCTCTCTTACATGGTCAGCTGAGCTCCATGATTGAAGAACATTGTTGGTGCAGGTTCATCACTGAAGTCTGGAGGTTTGTTTTTGGACCAGTCACTCCTCACAGACACACAGCTGGATGCTGGAGACTGTGACCTCTGACCTCTGCAAACACAAACATCAATAACTGATCAGTTCTCTCTGACAGCCATATGATCAGCTGATCCCTCTGTGATATTGTGTCTGCCTCATAACGCTGACAGGTCAGCCAATCATCAGCCAGTTTTTCTGTCTCTGAATGAACTCAGTTTGTTCTCAGCTCTTCTCTCTGATTCTGCTGCACTGACTTCACTTAAACTTACAGAGTTCAGATCTTAGCAAGAAAACAAGTCAATAAAAAGCAAACTCAGATCAAACAGTTTGAACCAATCACAGATCAATGATTCTGTCATGGTTATGTTGAAATGACTAATAAAGTTAGTAGTGTTCTTACATTATTGCTGCAGGTCCATGACTGTAAGGTGGAGGTGTTTGTGTAACCCCGTCACTCCTCACAGACACACAGCTGGATGCTGCTCCGTCCTCTTCCTCCATCTTCTTGATGTCAGGGTGGAGTTAGTCTGAGAGGTAAACACACACACTCAGAGGTGCTGTTGTCCTGGAAGCATCACACTGACGGCTTTCTAATGTTGGAGCTTTGGCCCTAAAGTCCAAACCAGTTATTTTAGAGGCTCAAAGTCTTTAAAAAACACCAAAACCATCACATTATTTAATAAGTACATGATCAGGTGGATGAAGGAACTCAGTGTGTTTGGGATCATCATCATGGTGAGGAGCCCACATGTTACGGCTCCTTTGGAGAGAAGCTGAGGATCACTGCAGGAAGTGAGCTCATGAAACCAAACTGCTGTTTGTGAGCAGCATGACTCTGTTATTGGACCTGCTCTGTGTTCTACATATGATCAATACTTCAAATATCTGTAAACATGTCATCTTATATTTGTTGCACTTGGTCACATCTGTGTTTAAAAGTAGATTTTTAATGTCACTGAGAGTTCTTTTCTACCTTTATTGATTTATTTTGGAATAAATTAAATATAAAGGTGCCAAAAACTGCCTGCAGCTTCAGCTCTGTGACAGGAAACTACTGTCAGGCTCAAAATGACTTCAGATTATTCATCACAGAGTGTTTATAGATCACAGGACACGTTACAGTTGTACTGTTTTAGTTTAAAAGAATGACGTGATAAGATCTTACTGTGAATCTGCGCGCTCATTGGCTAATACCCTGAGACTGACAGGTGGTTATCCAATCAGCGTGCGGCCTCACACAGACATAAAACTCTTAAAGTTTGTTTCTGAAGGGATTTTCAGATCAGACCTGATGTTTCTGCCTACAGCCTGTTTACCGATATAATCAATATTAGATATCAGAGCAACAGAAACCTCGGTGATCAGGACGCCGGCACTGAGAACAGGAAGTGGCTCAAACGTCGCACTTTCATAAAGGCTGTATCCCAATTCAGGGTCTGTAGCCTTAAAGGCTGCATTTTAAGGCCGATTACGTCACAGTGGCGCACCGAAGGCTTTCCCAATTCAAAGGCTGCTCGAAATGCGTCCTTCACAAAGATGTCTAAAATATGTTCTCCTTCATTTCTGTCAAACAAAGCTGTGTGAAACGTTTCCAGCTGTTAGTATCATGGTTGCTAGGCAACCGGGGCAGCGCGACGGAGGCTAGACCGCCCATTTCACAAGCCTCGTACTTCCGGCCTTAGCGGTCCTTGAGTACGTGGCCCTTGAGGATCGTTGAGGCTGCAGAACCTGAATTGTACAGAGCCCCTCTGATGACATGGCCCAAAAATAAATAAATTGTGGCCACAAAATACTATTTCGTGCCCTCGAAATACTATTTTCGAGGGCACGAAATAGGTATAACGTGCGCATGAAATGCTAATTTGTGGGCATGAAATGGGTATAACGTGGCAATGAATTACTCATTTGTGGCAACATCATATTGATACAATTCCTGGACAGCTGCGTAGAGACACAAGCATGAGAGTAGGCTAAACCTATACACCGTGGACAGAGACGGTATGAGTGAGTTTTATTTTAGGCTGGGAATGAGCTACAATGCATTTTGAAAAGCCTGCAATGCAAGGAACCATTATTACGGAGAGACATTTAAACAGGATACTGAGAGCCCAGTTGCTTTACAGGGCCTGGACGCCGGGATAGATTTTATTGTAAGTAAGTAAGTAAGTAAAATTTATTTATATAGCGCTTTTCACAGATAAAAATCACAAAGTGCTTTACAACACAGAAAATGGGAATATAAAACAATATAACAGTAAATAAAACAATGTAAGACAATAAAACTATAAAAACAGCATAAGAAGAAATTAATCAAATGCTTTTCTAAATAAAAATGTCTTCAGCTGTTTCTTAAAACAATCAATGGAGTCCGTGCAGCGAAGAGACAGTGGGAGAGAATTCCACAACCGTGGTGCCACAGTCTGAAAGGCCCGATCACCACGAGTTTTAAAACGAGTGCGTGGTACCACCAACAGTCTCTGATCTAATGACCTTAAAGCCCGAGAAGATGTATGTGATTTCAGCAGGTCAGATAAATATTGAGGAGCCTGACCATGCAGGGCCCTAAAGGTTAGAACTAAAATTTTAAACTGAAACCTAAAATTTACAGGCAACCAGTGAAGGGAGGCCAAGACTGGAGTGATATGCGATCTTCTCTTGGTGCCTGTTAAGAGACGTGCTGCAGCATTCTGCACAGTCTGAAGACGATTTAAGGCTGATTTGTTAAAACAAGTAAAAAGGCCATTACAATAGTCTAAACGAGAAGAAATAAAAGCATGAATAATCATCTCAAGTTCAAGCTTTGATACCATTAGTCTGAGTTTAGAAATATTCCGTAAATGATAAAAACAGTTTCGGACTAGCTGCTTAGAATGCTGCTCGAGCGACATCGAGCTGTCAAATAAGACACCGAGATTTCTAAGGCTTGATTTTACGTAAGGGTCTAAGAAGCTGATATGTTGTCTAATTTCTGGGACCATATGGTCTGGAGCAATAATTAGAGTTTCTGTTTTATCAGAGTTTAGTTGGAGAAAATTGTCATATAACCATTTGTTGATTTCTGTCAGACAATTACTTAAATTAGACAATTTATAAAACTCAGACATACTCAGACATTGTCAACCAACTGCAAGGGCCTGGGAAGGATCACGGTTATTGGTCAAGTGTTTCGTGCCCACAAATTAGCATTTCGTGCGCACGAAGTAGTATTTTGTGGCCACAATTGATTTCTTTTTTGGACCATGTCATCAGAGGGGCTCCGAAGAATTGGGATACAGCCTCTGAGATAGAAAGTGTGCGACCGTGAACTCGACTCTCTTTATGACACATACACACACAGACACACACACAGACACTTGTTTTCAGATTTTAGTGAGGACACCAAAAAGCCTCAAAAATATCCTCAAACTCGTGAGGACGGCCATTTTGTGGGACTCTATTAGCCCACATAGTAGCATACCAACTCTTTGTCCTCACAAACATGTCTAAACAGGTACACACACACACACAGACACACACACAAACAGGTTTGTCAGGTTCCTCGGCTCGTTCTCTGCGTTCAGTCCATTGAAGGTGATTATTGAGCCAATCACAGCTACAGAGCTCACTGTGACTCTTCTTCTCTCTACAGTCACACAAACAAACACACTCAGAGACTCTGACAGCAAAACTACAACAATGTGGTGTTAACACTCACCCTGCCTCAGCTCCACCGTCCTCCTGCTGCTCTGACGGAGGCTCAGCTGTTTCTCTTCCTGTTCCCACCTGCTCGGGTGGCTCCTCCCCTCTGCAGTTACAGGAAATCAGGTGTGTGTGTCTCTTGTTGAGACTGGTTCTTCCTGCTCTCTATCATCACATTGGGTGTTTCCAAATTCAGGGAGAGGATGCTTCGAATGCCACATTTGTAGGAAATTGTATCACATGGACGCGACGAAGGCTGTTCAAATTTGAAGTCTTCCAAATGCGTCCTTCATTTCCCTGAATTTGAAGGATGGGTCAGGTGTGTCCTTTGTGGCCCAACATATCCCAGGATTCATTGCGGGCCATACAGGAGATATTTTTCTGATAATGATAGTGATCGAAGTGGGAGTTAATGCAGGAGACGAACACTTTCAAATGTAAGTATATGAAAATCTGGTGGTGCAAAAGTTTTTATAGCGGGTGTGTTGTTAGGCTCTGGGCATCTGCATAGACATGTTCTTTTTTTGAGAATGTGAGGACAAACTTGAAAGAGAGACACTGTGAGAGTGGACACATCCACACTGCTGCTGCATCTGTGCTCACCACGATGGCCTCCTTCAGAGAGATGGAGGACTCACTCTGTCTTCTGGCTGATGTAAGTGTTCAGCTTTGAACAGCTGTCGTTCCAGCTGCTTTTAACTTTGTAGTTTCACATTTGTACAGACTTTATATTTTTTATAGACGTGTCATAAACCAGTCCTTAAATCATTTTCATTATCACAGATACAGTCTACACTCTGCATCATGAGCTGGTCAATATCGCAAAAGTTGTAATTCGTTTCATGTTTCATGTAAACTGCTCTGAGGTCACAGTGACACCAGCAGATGTAGTTACAGCCTCTCTGTCCCCACCATCCCGGCCCACGTAGACCGCAAAGGCCGGGTCCTCCGAAGGATGCAGCCGACGAATTGGAACACAGCTCATGTCTGACAGCAGTTTGAAGAGGAAATGGATTCTGTTCTGTTCTTCACTCATCACCTACCTGACAGCTGACACCTCACACCTGTTTCTCAGCTGCAGGTCAGACAGAAGGACACACAGAGGATGGAGGGAAGGAGGATGGATCTGCTAGTCTGAAAGTTGGTATGTCAGTTTCTGGTCAAGTTTTTGTTCAACAGGAAACATAAACAGAAGCAGGATTCATACCAGCCTCCACTTGAACAGCAGCCTGCTTAAACTGTCTGCGTGTCTCTAGCTGATCTCTGTCTCCTGCTGATGTCACAACGTCTCCGTTTTATTTGAACACTGGAGGTGAAGATGGCAGATTGTTGGCTAAAATGGATGTCTGTGGCATCCTGCATTTAATGTTCAGCATCTTTGTGAAAAACCCTTTAAAAGTTGTTTAACATGTCCAAAAATCCAAAACTGTTACAGATTACAAAGATGTTGTTTCTATGAGCTCAGGCTGTACTTGCTAGTTCACATTTCGGTAGTAATGTTGATGATGAGGATCATTATTTGTCATTGCTTTACTTTTTATTCCACTGTTTCAAGGACATGCACTTAGTAGGGACAGCGGACCGGACAGGTCTTCAGTCTGTCTCGCTCTAAGACAGCTGGGTTAGGCTCCAGCGCCCCCGCGACCCTGAAAAGGATCAGCAGAAGTGGATGGATGGAGGGTCAGTTTGTCAACATTAGAAAAACAAACATACTACCTGCCTTAAATGTGAAATGGACGGGCTTTATGTTTGCTCGTTGTTTGCTAAAGAGACTTTTCTGCAGCATTTCTCTCCCGACTTCTTTGTAGCACCTTTCACTGTCACACATTTGATCTTTACAGCAGGGCTGTGCCATATCATATACCATACTATAGAATTTTGACATAGTAGCTATATAATGTTACTCCTACTTTATAGATCTCCATCACCCGATCCTCCGAAAACCTCTTGGAGTTGGCAGCACTCGACTGAGCCATTTTGTGCAGAAGAAGATTAAAATGATGCTTTAAACTCCAGATGTTATCTGAGCTCAGATCCTAAAGCCAGACCTCTGCATCTTCATTCTTGTGGAAAAGCAGAGCAGATGTTGTTTTCAGGAGGATGCTGCTATAATGGCTTTAGTTCCTTGCAGGTAATTATGACGACAGCGGAAGCAGCAGGAACAACAAACAGCCCAAACTAACAGACAAACTATTAATGAAAGTCCAACCCAATCTCCTCCATCCCCGTATCCTCCACTATTTGCATCTTCATCTGTGAAACCTGCAGAGCAGAAACAGTGTGTGGACAAAGTTAGCCGGTATGCAGACATGTTTGCTTTTGTTACAGGAGTTTGAAACACATCTGCAGCTCATTCAGAGGCTTTGGGGCCGTACACACTTCATTTTAAATCAGTACAGCCGATCTCACAGCTGCTGGATGTTTCTTTGAATCATAAGAACATTAAGACAAACAAGATGATCATGAAAATCATATTAATGATTGATTTGGCCTACGTTTGATGCTGAACTGCAGTAGCTCCTGACATTGTGCTTTTATTTCGTCTGGATTAGTTTGCAGCACTGCTGCACAGTTTACATTAAAGTGCACTTTTGCAGAGCAGACGACCCCCTGCACGACTGATGGGGTGAACCAAGGCCCTGCATCAGACAAAGAAGCATTATTTCAACTGTGAGTCATGCAAAGCAGCTCTAGTAGAGTCCTGTAAATGAACAGACTGGATCCCTGTAACGTACCACCTCAGTGACCAGTGGAAACATTCAAATGTTCAGGTAGTCATCCTAACTGACTTGGGGTTTCTGCCAGTGTGTTACAAGTGAAGCAGCTTGCCTGGTCTACACACTGGGACTCGTTTCTTTAAATCACCATTAATACAGTTTCAGCTGCTGACACATTCACTAGTGGGTAGTAATTAAAGCATGCTGCACCACTCATGAGTGCTATCATTCAGCACTCTCATTCATTTGTCTTAAAGCTGGTAATTAAACTCCCTGATGCCTCACTCTGTCTCACTCTTTTCTGTGTGTGAGAGAAAGAAGATGCAGCTGTGTTTCTAACAGCTGCTCTGGAGGAAGCCCTGCAACTCTAGAATCTCACCTGAGTCTGTGACTGTGAGCTTGATGGAGTGCCTGAACTCCTTGATGACTCTCTCACCACAGATGCTGTGGTTGGTTGGTTCACTCACTATGTATTAACAGACCTCTCTGCATTGAATCATATCTGTTATTAATCTCTGTCTCGCTTCCACAGCATGTCTTCATCCTGTCTTCCTTCTCTCACCCCAACCGGTCAGCAGATGGCCCCGCCCCTCCCTGAGCCTGGTTCTGCTGGAGGTTTACGTTGAAACCAAGCACACCATTGTTTTTCTTGTGACATTACCAATAAGTTTGATGTGTCACATGGCCCTCTTCCTATTGAAAAAACAAAAGTTGTATCCAAGATGGCCGACTTCTAAATGGCCACCATGGTCACCACCCATCTTGAGGAGTTTGCCCCTCACATATACTAATGTGCCACAAACAGGACTTAATATCACCAACCATTCCCATGTTATTACGGTGTATCCATATAAATGGCCCACCCTGTACTTACATTATAACCAATCCACTCCTTTATCCTCACTTAAAATATTTTTACTGAACTATTGTAATATTTGCTGGCATTGCTGCTGTCCTCTTGGCCAACTTACTCTTTCAAAAGACATGTTTAATGTTAATGAGATTTTTTTTAAACTAAATAAATAAAGGTTATATAAAAGTCGCTGCCAAAAACTGATCGCGGCTTCTACCTTGTTACACGAATGTTGTTTGTGGCTCAAGACGACTTTATGTCATCCATGAGGGAAGCATTTGACATATGTTTCACATATTATAGCCCAACAAGTTACTTATAGCAGTTTAAATACGAGCAATCACTTTTTGGCAAATACCAGAAATCAGTTTTTGGCAGACAATCACTTTTTGGCACAACACCGGTGTCTAGCAGGTTTTATATTTTAGAAAGTTTAAAGCTCAGCTTAATAGAAGTAGTGTGGTCGTGAGTTTTGCATAAACAAATTTGTGCAAACCTCAATGAAGTGAAGCAACATTATAAAGAAGAGTGAGCCTAAATGACTCCCCAATGATGTGAGAGACTGATAGTCATACAGAAAACAATGACTTTGAGCTGTTGCTGCTAAACGTGCTTCTACAAGCAACTGAATCTTGGAGTGTACTTTGGTTTGTCTGCTCATAAATTGGTGGTTCATGATGATAAATGAACTTCTGAACTGGTTTAACATCAGTGCAGTGGCTGGTCCATTCCTTGATGTATATGTCAACGTTCAAAATGAGCCATTTAAATCAGCTGTGTTGGATCAAGGACACATCTAAACCCTGCAGGACAGCGGCCCCGAGGCCTGGAGTTCCCACCCTCAGTGCAGTGGAAATAGTCTCGTGCCAGTCTTGGTGCTGCCTTTGAGTCTATATTGCCGAACACTGTGCGCACACATTTTTTTCCTTCCTAAACAAACACACATTTGTAAAGGAAAATTTAAATTGAACTCACAGTTGGCGGTTAATCGTTATATAGTTTAGATGTACACCGAGAGACGCATTTAGTGGGACTTTTACACCGCCACAGATTTTCTTCTTCTTTTTGTTACATTATTGACATATACTAGATATTTTAACCTAAGCAGCAACAATCATGTCTCTGGTACAGGCACTTTCCACCATGCAGGTTAAGCTAAAATGTGACTTGAAACAAATTCTGGGTTTCCGTTCCATAAAGGTTCATTTCATCTGGTAAGTTAGCCCCTGAGGTAACAGTCTATGTGAACATAACATACTCACTGACTCACACTCAACTTGATTGATAGTGATTTCCTGAATTAGGCAAAGCGCACAGAGGAAATTCATTTGCATATGTTTGTTTTCACAATCACTGAAATCCAAGTTAGGCATGTTTCCCTTTGTTGTTGTTGTTCTTGACACGAGTGCTTCAGTTATTTTCTCATCAGTATGTTAGGACAGAAAGGATTCTGTTGTGGATTTATGATCATCTCACGTGTGTCCATCTTTCAAACTCTTAGATTGTGTAGACATTAATGCAGCTGTCAGACTGTAGGCCAGTTTCTTTGCACTGTAAGCATTGATTGGATGCTACTGTAGCAATCAGTGCTTACACAAAACGTCCCTGCGTAAACCCTCAGACACACAACAAACAGATCAATAGTATCTGAAATTCAGAGTACGGATCTTTTTACACATTTCTCACAGAAAATCACCTAAATCGCTTTCGTGTGAGATGCACATCATGTTTGCCTCATAAAGACTTGCCCTGTATGTATTCATTTCTTTTGACTTTCACGTGGAATTGTCACCTAATATAACAGGTCCATCAGTAAATGGTGTCTATCTTCAGTTTCTGTCTCCTAGACTTTGTCCCTGTCAGGTTACAGCTGAATAGATAGTCATATCATGCAGAGACTGCATCGTACTATAATGCTCGTATGATCGCGTTTGTCATAAGTGGACTGGTCTTGTTGAAACGTTGCATAAACCTTGCCCAGTAAACTGTGAGTGCTAACATTTCTATGGCATATGCAAATACTTTAGACAAATCCCACAGTTGTCTATATTTGTATATTTGACAGTTTAATGAAGCATTTAGAAATCAAAGGTCAGATTAAAATGCTGGATCACAATAGAATGTGATATCACACAATGCAATATTTTTAATATCACACACAGCATGAAAGTTTGCTAGTGTATATTATAAAAATATTACAGTATGTTGGTATAACTTTATCCCCTCCTAGTTTTTAAGATACAAATTTTGGCCCACACTGATTTGTGATCATATTCCTCTGTCCACTAAATGAAGATGGAGGCTCTGCTCTTTATTTCTGTGTTTCTCTGGAGAATCCTGGTAACATGATGGCTTTCTGTCTCTAAACACACACGAGCTTAACTCCGAATGAACATGATCAGAGTTCATTGAACCAACTCTGATCAGTCTTTTCTAAGGGTTTCAAGCCTTTCTTGTTCGAGCCTCTCTTTGTTGTTGCTACAGTTATGTGTAATTATTAATAGTATTGCAGATGTTAGCCTCTGCCTGCAGTGTTGATGTGGGTAAAGGCTTTAACCATGGATTAGCGGCAGGTCCCAGCTTGTAAATTGTGGAGCATTAATGCCCACTCCAGCTCCTATAACCAAATATAAACAGTTGGGATGAGAGTTAGCTCAAGCCACTACAACAGCCAGCAAGAATGATCTGTTCATGCTAGCATTAACAGTGCCTATACACATAGCGACACACGGGGGAGGGGCCTAACTAATAACCAAGGTGACTACAGGCTTGGAGGTGCTAAAAGTCAGATATACCAGGAGCAGTTTGGGCTTTAGAACAAATTTTGTGTAATTATAACAATATGTAATTTAGGACCTGGTTACATATGATGCTGCTGATTTTTTAAATCTAATTTTTACGTTGCATTAATTTCTTTTTGTCAGACAGGGAATCAAACAAGTTCTGTTTTCTCGAATGAATCCCACTGTTATTTGTTTGTCCTACCAACAGGGATGTTTACATGGTATTCATGACTGCTGCACCTGATGACTTTCACAGCTTGAGGACTGCAAACATTTCCCAACAAGACATGAGTGGTGGGGTGATCGTTGGTATTCCTGATCAGGTGAGGATCTGTTCCCATCAAACCACCAAAACCAGTTGTTCAGGATGTTTACAGGATGAAGAATCCCCAGTTATTCTTTGTGGTTGGAATGTGCCTACATATGGCTGTGTGGGATTCTGGCTTACTTTAGGGTCAGAGCAGTTGGTATGTGGAGCAAATACTGACACAGTCAGAGTGGGCAAACCAGCAATAGGCTTGTTGTCATACCTGGAAGTCTGAAAGCTCCCGATGCTGGATGGTCTTTCTAGTTTTTAATGACAGGTGGTCTAACAAAGCTTCCATGAGGTGCTATAATGGAGACTGTCCTTTTCAAGGAGTTTCTCATGTCTTATCCTACTTTTTTCTTTTTTTTAATTACCGGAGTGAGAATTTGAAATCCTCTATATTGACATGATTACATTTCTTCTATTAAATGAGAAGTACATTTTGAACACAGTACAGTGAACACAATATCCAAGAAGCTAAATCTGGTGAAATGGTTTCTTTAGCTGTCAGCTTGAAAGGCTGATTGGGGTATTTTTGTCACCTTGCATGCGGGTGGCATGGACACCCGACTTTTGTGTGCATTTATCAAAAAGCTTGGATGATTTTGAAGATCAGTGGCATTCAACTCATGATCAGCGTTCAAGTTTTCTTAAAATCTTGTAACATGATAACTAGAAAGAAGACAGCTAGGATTTTCAAACTGATCCATAGATGGATCTACTATGAAGCTGAGGGACAGCACTGCTTAAAAGATCCTTTTTAAATGACTCCAGCTGTCTGATTTAATGAGACCACGTGTGCTCAAGTTTCCTGCTCTGACTCGGCCTCAGAATGTCTAGAGGCAGAAATCAAGCACACTCAAAGGAAATAAGCGTATCAGTGGGCATGTGCTCAGCACGCAGAGTGGGAGTGACTAAAGGTGCCACTGCAGAGCATCGCAGTTGTTTCGTGTGATTAAGTTGTGTGTTTATGAACCTGTGAGTGTTAGTCCTTTTGGCAGGATGACTCGCATGAAGCTGTTATAATTGTTTGTGCATGTTAAAGTTATGCCTCAGTTCTTTGATACCATGTTGGTAGGATTATTTGGCACTAAGTTAATAGCAGTGGCTGTAATCTCCCGCAGTCATTACATCCAGCGGTATTACAAATAAAGGACTTTTCTATTGTTTAGTTTAACTGTGGCTAGCTTGCCATGTCCGTGCCTTATGATTGGCAATTTGTATGACGTGCTATTTAGGCAATATATGAGCTATAGTGACCCCTTGTGGATATTGTGAGATATTGCTGTGTTGAGTACATTATGTTTTCAATTGTTTTTCTAGTTATTTGTGACTCTACTAATGATAAAATTGCCTGTTTCTGTTTCCAGAAAACCATTGCTCATAGTCCCACATACTATACAATGATAAGTTCAAGTATGGCTGTACCTAATTTGGATTAAGCCTGGCAAGCACTTTGATGTAAACATTTCTTCTGTGGAACTTAAAGACAGTTAACCCAACTCCTGGACTGCTGCAGTCTTCCTGACAGAAAGCTTAGGCCAGGCTTGTATGCCCAGTATATATATTCTATAACGTGTGTAACTACTTCGTTTAGTTGTTTTTGTTTGGATTTAGTTTTGTTTTGTTTCTTTTCAGTGTATTTCAGTGTCAGTAATTTGTGTAGTGCTCACTCACATTTTCAACTGGAA
This sequence comes from Maylandia zebra, assembly GCF_041146795.1. Classification (NCBI taxonomy): domain Eukaryota; kingdom Metazoa; phylum Chordata; class Actinopteri; order Cichliformes; family Cichlidae; genus Maylandia; species Maylandia zebra. The sequence continues at coordinate 3,326,288 of NW_027490033.1, forward strand.
AAGACCTGCAATAGAAACGTATTTAGGAGCAAACAAGTGAATGAAAAGTTTGACATCATTAAGGCCAAACAGCACCTAGTTTTCAACAAAAACACATAACATATGAGCAGCAGTGACGATGCAGCTGACACACATGAACCCATTTAAACTGGTCCCAGTGTTTTTAGCCTAACTTGAGTCTTGAACCATTGGGGCAAATGAGAAATTCCAGCAGTTCTTGAAAGCAGCAACTCTGTGCTTTTTTGTGATGTTAGGGACATTATGGTAACTCGAGGCAGAACACCATCCAAATCTTGGTAAATAACACATGAAAGAACAAAAGAAACAAACATGGTAAAAAGAAGCCAAACGTGTGATAACATTGTTCCATCACGCTCACTCACTATTCTCTCAACCTTTGCCTTCACGGGGCTGCTGCAACAATGTACCTGGGATTACCGTAATGATGCAAATATTAATGAAAAGTGCAGAGTTGCTGCTCTCAGGAATCATTGGACTTCTTTTAATTGAGGAAATGGATCAGGAGTTACGGTAGTTACAGATGTTTAATACAACCCTAGAAAAGAGCTTTCTGTAGTGCTGTGCGATACGGAAAGATGTTTTATGTATCCGATACAAGTAAATACAGGGCTGATATGATCTATACTTTTTAATGTGGATGATGCATCATCAAAATGCCAAATTGTTTACATTTTCATGACCTTTACGTTGTTTTTTAGGGGGCTTCATCCTAATGATTAGTAATGAGTTAAAACCGAGGACAGAAATAATAAAAGGATTTAGTTTGTAGCCCATAGTTTAAAAGCAGTAATCACACATTATCCCTTTCTTTAACAGCAACACAAAAGGATCATTATATTCCATTAAATCTGAGCCATATTATATTCAGAATATTTATTTTAATTTCAGTAAATGTTTTTATTTAAATGACATGTTTCAGTGAGATAAATGTGTTATTTCAAGGTCGTTGCATCATTTTTACTTTTCGAGTTGGCTAAAATAAGAATTAGCCAGTTGCACTTTAAAGTAATATAACCAACATATCGCCACAGTTATCTACCTGGATATTCTTCAGAGCATGCTTTCTTGCATGTGACAACAAGAGACCTCTCGGTTGTCTGGTGGAGCATTTAGCGCCTCGCTACATGTTTCCAAATCGGCATTTCTTCTCAGTGAAAGCTGTCCTAGAGAAGTAAAGCAAGTTTGTAAGTTTCTCTCTCAATGTTTGTAACGCATTCCCACGTTAAGCTTAACAACCGATATATGGAGCGACTGCCGCGCCTCCTCTCCCCCTCCCTCTCCTGCTGCTACTTCAATCATGAAACTAATCAATGATCAGCTGATCGCAAGTTCCGTCTCTCTTGTTTGTTTCCCACTTTGCGCCAGAAAGAGGAAACCAGCAGATAAACCACAGCAGCACGTTTAAGCTTGATAAGCTGTTGTTAGAATTTATTTAATATTACTTTAATGCCTAATGCTATAAGTAGCTGACAGCTGGTAACTGTGCAGGGGCGGGTCTAGCACGGTTTTGCCAGGGGGCCAGCTGGGGCATTAACAGGGAAAAGGGGGGCACAAAGAAATACTTTTCTTTCTTATTCTCGTTTAAAATGTCTCGCTTTTAATAAATAATTATCTGAATCTTACAACCAAAGTTTTTATCTAACGTAAAATGTATAGAAATCTAATATTGTATATAGTAACTATTAAGTCTAATATATACCCTAGTAAGTTATAGTACTTTTTCCTTTGGGAAGATACCATCTGTGCAGTCTGCAGTTCTGTTGAAGAAAGATGTTGAATCTATTTAATTGTTGTTGAAAAATAATTGATTTCTGTGCATTTTTTTTAAATACATGCATTAAATTAAAGTCGATTATGTCGATTAAGCATCACGAGGCAGAGGGTGGGCGATGGTTCCCTTTAGTTTTTTTTTTGCTGGGAGTTTGCAACCCTATTAGTTAGGTTGTTTAATATTTCTGCTAAGTACTCTTTAAAATACCAGAATAGGGAGGATGGTGCAGGTTTAAGTTTATTAGATTGATCAGTGTTGCTGAACTATGAAATATTTTGGGTGCAGTGTGTTTTTTGCATACAGGTATAACTAAATAACTTTAATGTTTTATTTTTTAAAACTTGAGTATGAACTTATACAAAATAAAGAAAGATATTAAAAAAACTGTTTTATTGATTCTAAAAATACGCTGTATCGGATTCATATCGATACTGGACACAAAAAAGTGGTATCGTGCGTTCTCTAGTCCATACAGGAGAGAACCAGAAACTAAAGAAACTAAATTGCGTGTTTACCTTTATGTTGACATCAGTATCTGTTTTTTTTATTATTATTATTTCAGCATTTCAGCATCTCAAAATATTTTTTAGATAAAAGCAGTCAAAATATTTTTTTTAACAGATGAATCATTAAAGGATGGCAATTTCTAAAATGGTAACCAAAAGACCCGTGTGTTTTCTCTTTGGAATAATAATAATTATTGCTCATTAATAAGAAAACTATTTCTAATCCAATTCAATTTTCGAACAATCAATAAAATACTTTATGACTAAAATGATGAATAACTGCAGCCCTAGAATAAACACATTTTAGAGAAACTTGTGATTTTTGAGATGATGCAGTTTTAATTTGATAGTTTTTCCCCTTTGGTAACTTTGCTGTCCTCGCCCTGAGTTCCTTAGTTTCACCAGCTAGACAGCGAGATAACGATGCTCCAATAACCAGACTTATTTTCCTTTCTGTGCTGATTTATTGAAGAATGGCCTCTGACCATTGCCTTCTCTTTGACCATCGTAAAACTGAAAGTACAAAATACTGTATTAGCTAACTAACATTGTAAACTAGCTTGTTACACTCTTACTTCAAGCTAACAGTAGATTACAGCTCAGTATTCAATACCATCGTTCCCTCGAAGCTGGACAGGAAACTGCAGGATCTAGGACTGAGCAGCTCCCTCTGCAGCTGGATCCTTAACTTCCTGTCTGATAGACGCCAAGTAGTCAGACTGGGCAGCATCACCTCATCCCCCATCACACTGAACACTGGTGCACCACAGGGGTGTGTACTGAGCCCTCTCCTGTACTCACTCTACACCTATGACTGCACAGCCACTAACAGCTCCAACATCATTGTGAAGTTTGCGGACGACACTACAGTGGTGGGTCTTATCACCAACAGTGATGAGACGGCTTACAGGGAGGAGGTCAGCGCCCTGACCCACTGGTGTCAAGACAACCATCTCACCCTCAACGTCGCAAAGACAAAGGAGTTGATAGTGGACTTCCGGAGGTGCAGAGAAGTACACACCCCCATCACCATCAACGGCGCTGCTGTGGAGAGTGAGCAGCTTCCGCTTCCTTGGGGTACATCTGGCTGAGGATCTTACGTGGTCAGTACACATAAACAAAACAGTGAAGAAGGCGCAGCAGCGCCTCTTCTTTCTCAGGAGACTGAAAAGATTCGGCATGAGCCCCCGCATCCTCAGGACCTTCTATCACTGTGCCATTGAGAGCATCCTCACTGGATGCATCACCACCTGGTACGGCAACAGCACCGCTTACAACCGCAAAGCTCTCCAGCGAGTAGTGCGGTGCTCTGAACGGATAATTGGAGGTGAGCTTCCCTCCCTCCAAGACATCTACAGGAAGCGCTGCCTGAGGAAAGCGGGGAGGATCATCAAGGACTCCAGTCCCCCCAGCCATCAACTGTTCAGACTGCTTCCATCAGGAAGGAGGTTCTGCAGCATCCGGTCCCCAACCAGCAGACTGAGAGACAGCTTCTTCCACCAGGCCATCAGACTGCTGAACACTTCATAGACACCTCAGCTTCACTACTGGAACTTCAACATTATGCACTCCACACTGTATATAAATGCCACTTGTTTTGCACATGTCCAACTACCAACCTCTGTATATTTTATTTTATTGTTTACTCTATTTAATTTGTAAAATATGTACACACACACACGCGCGCATAGAAAAACATATTTAGTATACACATCCAGTAATGCATGTACTATTATATATTGTACATATATTTATTAGTCTCAGATTTAGCCGTTCTTATATTTTGCTTGTTTTACGTTATTGTATTTTTGCACACCTCTGTTGCTTGTGAAGCTCGCACACAAGAATTTCACTCACATGTACTGTACCAGTGTACCTGCACATGTGATGTGACAATCAAAGTGATTTGATAACAAGATAAAACTTTCAAATGTACAAATTATCGTACCATTTTTACACAAAACAAAAGTTAATAATTATTTTATTGTCACTCATACTTACAGACATATCTTGTCCAAGGCAACAACATTTTAAGGTCCATATCAGCTTAGAACGATAACTTTCCGCCATCTTTGATTTTTTCACCTTCTCATTGTTCCTTTCCCAAAGTAGTCAAACCCATATTACAAAGCAGCCACTAGAGGGAGCTCTAGGGCCGTTTGCAACCATAATATCCAGTTTACCTTATAAAAGGCAGAACAGTAACTATAGTGTTTGCAATAAATGGAGACATTTAAAAACAGAAAGCTATCATCTACTGTGATTCAAGTGTATAAACTAAACCACATAAAATGGCTTAAACTGAATATGGTCACGTTTTATTTTTTGTGTGGCCATTACTGCATTTTAATGGTGTTATAGATGCTGTCGAGGCTAAGCCTACATTTAAAGCCACTGAGCTGTTTGTTGGCAGGTTAATGCAATGTCACTGGTATGAATAAACGTATTAAACTTAGTTCAATAACTGAAACCATACTTATCTTGTCCTTTAGATTCTTTATTCCAACACAATTTAACATAACAGCGCAGCGGTCACAATCTGTTTGCTCCTTCCCAACAACAACACACCTGCTGCTCATGACCTATCTACCTTAAATAGACACACCATATGTAACACAAAAGGTGACCCCTAGTGGCATACATGAGGTACCCACACAAAAATGGCTCCTACAGATACTGAGCACAAATATGAGTACAGAGAATTTCCAGCAAGCTTTTAATACTGTCACAAAAAGGTCTAGAGGGATTTATCAGCATCATCCTGTCAAACTGGTTTTATGGTGGTTTTGATGAGAACAGATTATAGCTTGATCAAGAAGACCAACCGTCGAAGTCCTGTTGGGAAACCTTTGCACTTTTTCAAGGTGTGAGTATCATCAAGTGTAGCAGTGATGTCCTCATTGGTCGTTGACACAGTTGACAACTTGTTTGAGGGATGAAATTGTGGCGTTTTGGTCAGAAAGTTTATACTTGTAAATCAGACTGCAGAAATATTTCTGGAAATGTAGTGGTTTGTTTGTTTGTGGTTTGTTTGTTTGTGGTTTGTTTGTTTGTGTTTTGTTTTTATTTCAAATATCTTATAACAAGATGAAACTTACTGCAACAGTTGTACATGCTGAAACTGGTTGCTGGCAGCTGATGTGAAGAAATGTCTGGACACATCAAAAGTTTTCTTTTTCATTTTTTCCCTCCCTTGGATAACATACACATGGCAAATAAAAACATGTAACTAGGGTGACGTGAAGTGTGTATCATCAGATTTAACTCAAATATAATGAGGCTGTCCATCTGTGAAGTAATTGTTCCTTCAAAAACCACTGTGACAACAGATTTTATTTCATTCATTTGATGGTTTTCTATTCTGTATACTGGAACTTTTTAATAGCCCCCCTGTCCACACATCCTTGACATGAGACTTTCTGCAGAGTTGCACATGATGAATGCACACAAAACTTAAAGTGTTGCTGTCATATTTTTTTGGATGTGGTTTGTTGTCATAATCAAGAACGTGTCTTATTTTTTTATTTGTTTTGTTGCTGATCGGCCATTGGACTGCTGAGCCTGCAGTGAACAGCCAGCCACTGACTCTTGATGCTAGAGCAAGGACAACTGAGCTCTCTCTCTCTCTCTCTCTCTTTTAAATAAATAATACGTTCGAGCTGTTTATGTTTTTGACTTGTTATGGACTATGACTGGCAATGGGAGGGCTGGCGGACTCATATTATGGAGGTGGAGGGTAGACACATTTTGTGTGCAAGAGACCACATACTACAGTGGTGATTGACACAGACTTCAATGGACATTTAGGTGAAGGGAACAGAGGTTATGAGGTGTTGGGTAGGTGTGGTGTTTAGGAGAGAAATCTAGAAAGACAGATGTGGGGCAGATTTTCCAAGTGGAAATGGCCGTGGTGCACACATACTTCAAGAACAGGGAGGAACTTGTAGAAATATATGAAAGTGGAGGAAGCTGCACACAGGGCAACTAAATATTATGCAGAAGGTGAAATCAAAAAGACAGGAGACAAGGAGGTGTCAGGGAGAATGCAGCTATGCAGCATCAAATGGTAGTTTGAAGGATGAGTTTGGACATCAAGAAGAGGAAGTGAGTGAAGGCAGAGACATGCAGGAGTATAAACAGGCTCTGGGTAGTAGGGAAGACTTACCAGATGGCTGGGATAGTACAGCTTTATTGAGATAAACTGCCAAGAAGGGGTTTGACGTCTTCTCTGCACAGAAGAAAGGGAAAAAAGAAAAGTGATTTTGAAAGTATTTGAAGGAAGAGATTTACAAAGAAAAAGAAGTGTAGTTAGTGAAATGAAGAAAACAGACCAAGAAACTGGGAGGCTAGGCATGTAGCAGAAAGAGGTGACAAAGGAAAAGGCTCAGTGCCACGTATGTGAAGCTGGACCCCAAGGAAATGAGGGAATGACACTTGCTAGGCAGAGAGTGAGTTTGAATGGATGTTCAAACCCAAAAGAAAAAGATATATTCACATAACATAGATTGAAAGAAGCTGCAGGTGGCACAGCAGCTTTAATGTCTTCCAGACAGGAAGTTTTGGAAAGAAATATCATCATTTCCCAGATTTTACTATCTTAGTGTTCTGTAACAAAATCACTGTTGTGCGCATGGTGTTAGAGATGATGATGATTACAAACAAACTTAATGTGCTAGTCGTGCTTTTCTTGAGGGATTTGTCCTTCCACCAGTTTTCATGTCATTGGAATCATTTGTATTCACTGATTCTGGCACTTATTTCATCAAACCAAACTCCAAGTAAATACTTTCGGCTTTTTGGTTTTGTCAAACGAACTAATGTAAAGAATGCCTGGCTGTGCACTACACCACGCAGTGGGAATTTGTCTTCTCCAGTTAAATTCAGGATTAACTTGCTTTATAACACAGACCTCAAAAGTAACCGTTATAACCCCAAACACAAGAAAATGTGATCTACAGCACAGTGAGAACTGGCAACGCTTATCTGGAGGGGTCAGAGTGAATGAACTGGACACCTGTAGAAGCAGGATTTGATTTCCACTGATTTCCTTTCCGATCCGATACCAAGTAAAATTCAGGGTGGTATCGACGATACTGATCTGATACCGATACTCTGTACAAAAACTTATTTTTTTTCATCATCACGAGTCGAGATACGTTTTAAAGTAGTCCAAGAAACAAATGCATATTTTCCCGAACCACTGTTCCTTGACTAAGGTGGATAACGTGATGAGGTCAAGGAAGGGTGTGACGGAGATTTGATTGAAAAACTTTGTCGTCCGTTAAAGTTTCACGTTGGCTTTTTCATCTTGAAAGCCCTCTCTGCTAGTGTCCAACCCGTGTGAACAATCACAGATGTGAGAAATGTAAACAAACCGTCGGCAGAACGCTGATCAGGTTATTTTAAGCGCAAGAAAACAAAAACGTTGCGCTCACCGTCGGCGTCACGGACGAGGCCTGGGGGTCCGGGCCCGTCCACAAAGGTCATTGTAACACAAATCATACGATTGCTAATGAAAATGCTATAAAGCTACATCGCAGATAAGTCTCTGGAGTAACAATCAAGGCCATGTTAGTTATTTGATGAATAGTATCTGTGCCACTCATGGCGCATGACTGAGGAGGACGTTGACCTCTGCAAGTCAGGAAAGTCTGCTACTCATTGTATAAATATGAGATTTTTTTCAAAAACCAGCCATCATCTCGGGAGGCTGACTCCAAAGTACCATCTCACTTCAAACTTGCAAAACAAGTCGAGTCGATGCGAGCGCACTGCTTGTTTCTAGTTAGTCTTTAAGGATGACAGCATTAGTCTGCTCCTTTGTATGAAATAAAGTGAGTCGAGTCCATGTGGTCTGGCACCCACCCACATTTCTCTGCTAGTGATCCATGAGGACTCCACCTTGTTGCCAGTTCTCTTGTGTGGAAGCTTCAGGAAATGACAGCTTCACTCTGACGTGTGTGAGCTGTGTGAGGTCTGTGGTTAGAAGTTTACAGTGTTTGCTCTTTGTGTCGTCTGTAATATGCTCTATGGCTTTAAAAAAATGGCCACATGTTTCTGTAGCTGAATTTGTCCATCTCTGACCTTCTGAGACTGTATTTTCAAATAGGGACGTTCTGACTTTTCTTCACCTTGTACTTCATTCTGCAAATGTTTTATACTCTATTAGAGTTATTACATTATTCTGTTATGCTATAAAATCAACCCCCATATAAGATCGTACTTAAGAAATACATTTAAAAAACTTACTGTGCAAATAACCCAAGTTATCTAGAAGAAATTAAAACTGCACCGCAAACCAAACTCAGGTGTTCGACCTGTTGAGCTCGGGAAACTAACTGGTGTTTCATTTTAGTGAGTGCTTTGTTAGATTCCTTCATTTGAACCAAATGAAGTTGATTAAAGTTGATGCATTGATGTGTTTGAAGTGTTTTGTTAGTTGCGATGGATCTCGTGCTGTCTTTTTTCCTCATTATTAAAAGAGGATTTCTTTGAATTTCAAACATCCATTTCCTGTTTATCTGGTCCCGGGTCACAGGTGCAGCAGTCTAAGCAGAGAATCCCAGACCTCCCTAAACAACCACTTCCTCCAGCATATCCAGGACAATACTGAGGCATTCCCAGGCCTGCTGAGAGATATAACCTCTCTAGTGTGTCCTGGGTCTGCCCTGGAGACTCCTCCTCATGGGACATGCCCCAAACACCTCACCCAGGATATTTTTAATGAAAACATCACAAATAAGTCGTCAGGTCTGATGGTCACATTTGTGAGATTCAACCACCATAAAGCAGAGATCACACAGGACACACTGTGTAACCCTCAGCTCAGGTGTGTTCAGGACATTTGCTTGGAAGAAGCCGTCTGTGGATAAATCCTGCTCTCCACCTCAGCTGTCAGGTTTATCCAGAGAACGGCCGTCCTGACTTCCAGCAGCCCCACAGTCCTCGTTTCTAATAAACTGGCATCACTGAAATTAACTGTCTGCCTCGCTGTTCAATAATCTGCTCTTTGCCAATTTCCCAGCAGAAGCTTCCACTCATATCAGCATTTTTCTGTGATTCTCACATGAACTAAACATAAAAAGCTGAAGCCAACCTCAGAGTTCCCCGTAGTGAGGAAGAGTTTCCTCTGAGCCACAGCTGAGTTTGATGCGTCCACAAAGGAAGACTGACGGGAGGACAGACTCTGGGAGAAAGGCAGATATTAAAAGATATGAATACAAAGTACGCTGCAACAAACAGGACAGCAGATTATGAAGAGCGGTTAGACCTTCATGTGTCAGTCATTGAAATGTGATCAAAGTTACCTGTTTGACATCCTGATAGAAGAAAATCAGCTTCTTGGATCCGTTTGCAGCAAAGAATTCATGGATCAGACTGAACTGGAAGAATCAGACATTAATGACTCAAAGGTTCAACTCTGAGGAAGGATCACGTCTCTGAACTTACTCTGTCATCAGAGACGATGGCGTCTTCCACCGCCGCCTCCTCCAGGCTGCCGGCGTCGGCCAGCCTGCTCATCAGGTATTTATGTCGGGCATCCAGAGCTGCCCGCCGTTCCTCCTTCACGGCTCTCGCCTGTTTGGCTACTTCTCTCCTCGCCTCATTGGACAGCAGCATCGTCCTTTTACCAGACACCTGGAGAAACATCAGCTCAGTCTACAGACGCAGAGACCAGTGAGAGCTTGGCCCAAACATCTGCAGGTTTCTGAGGACCACGTTTGACCCTGACTGGAGGCATCGATTCTGAGAGTGACTGCCTAAACTGAGCTACTGTCCCCCCTCCACTGAGACGTTGTCCTGTGATGTGTCATGGGGGGAAGTGTTCCTCACGGTTGGACTCGTGAGAAGTTCAGTCAGTTTATTCAAACTTTAAAAAGACGCATTTTCAGTCTCTGGATTTCAGCAGAAACTAATGTGAACACAGCACTTTTTGATTGAGTATAAAAGGATGAAAGAGTCAGTGATTAGTAACATTGTTGCTGACTGATGCTGTTGTAGAGCTGTCTTTGGATCCTCACCTTCCTGGAAGCCTTCCCTGGATTGCTCATATATCATTAACTTGTTTGTGTTCAGTAGAATCAGGTGTTGTGGATGCAGGTCGTAGCTGTGTGAGGCCTGTACAGTCAGCGCTGTGTGAGCGCTGTGTAACGTTAGCTTAGACTTCTTTCTGTTGTTATCATCCTTCAGGTTAATGTTGTTTTCATTATGCATCACAGGAAGTGTGGGTGGCTGTTAGCCTCACAGCTCATGGAGAGTTGCTGCTGCTCTGCCTCCTTTTTGATGTTTCTGCTCTTTGTGGCTTTGTGTTACTTTGTGTCGTGTCTGAAACAAAGTGAGTCCATGTTACTAACTGTAGTCGGCTCTCTGTCTCGTGCACAGCTGACTGTTGTCTGAATGAAAGTGTTTTTGTACTTTGTGTAATCTGTTGGGTCTTTGAGCCCTTTTTAAACAGCATATGAGCCATATGTATGTGTGTATATGAAAGGTTGTTTGTAATACATCAAATTGTTGCTTATTCTAGAGCTGCTGCTGTGCCTGATTGGTCTACTCGCTCGAAACTGAAGGTTGACTTGATTCTTTTGGTTTTTTACATTTTGTCAATAAACCAACTTCTTTATGATTTGAACGGCGTCTCTGACGTGTCACAGGCCTGTCAGCTTTCTTGGTGATTGGTATAGATTTGAGCTTCATGCTCTGGCTGTTGTTGGGTTTTCCTCTTTCATATTAAAGCTTTTGTCCTACATTTGGCTCTAAAGTCTAATTCTAATCCCAGCACTGTGTCTGGGTGTGTGATGCTTGTTTTCCTGCTCTTTCTCATGAAACAGTCACAACGTTCTCAGTCCAACTTTCACTCTTTGCTGCGTTTGCTGCAGCTGCAGTGAACATGGTGCCGTTTGCCTTTAAGAAAGTTGTGCACAAAGGCTTTTTCTCTAGCAGACAGCTGTGTGGCTAAAAGTCAGATCATTTTTTACCACCTCAGTCACACTGGACTGAAACAAGAGTGAAACTAGGAAGAATCAGAGTTTGTCCAGTGACTGCACTGATTTTCTTCATATTCACAAACTGATTCTAAGTAGTTGCATCAGCTAATCACCCGGACACTGAGCGTCCAACACGCTCCCTGAAGGGAAACGATTACATCCTCCAAACAATCACAATCTGTCTCTGAATGACTGGAATTATTCTCTGATTTGTCAATAACTGGAGTTTATCAATGCAGACACGTTGCCAACATGATGAAGTCAGTCTGAGTCGCATCTCTTTGGCTAACTTAACTCAAGTGGTTGCCGACTATTCTGGTTCTATTCCCATATAACAGCAGGGTTGCTGAGCACCTCTGTCACTCTGCACTTATGTTCCCAGTTCTCTTTTGTGGAGGAATTTTCCAGGAATTCCTGGGACCAGCTTTCCATGAGAGACCCGATCAGGAGCGACTGTCCTGGACACTCCCAGCATCACAGGGACTCACAAACCCGTCTACCACAGTGAGAAGACTGATGGTCACAGGCCCACATGTAGCTTTAGATCACACGTGTGCACTTCCTGTGGTCACTGCTGTAACTCTAGACTCACCGAGGGGCCAGTGGTTGGTGAGGCAGCAGCAGCTGAAGTCATGTGACTAATGGCTCTCAGCTTCTGTCCTCCTATTCGCCGGTGTCCTTCACCTGTCACACCTGGTCAAGAAAGAGTGAGAATGTTCAGAGCTTTAATGGAAAAGAATATTATTACATATAAAAGGCCTCTAACAAGTATTGTAGTGTTAATCAGGATGAAGTCCATCATGAACACTTCAGAGTGCTTCAGACAGTCGGTGTTTCATCCACAGAGCCTCCAGTCTGCATATCAAAGCATCCTGAGGAATGACAGTGAACCCGAGTTCCCCTCATTACATTCATGTGTGTGACTGTGAGGAAAAGGTGATTGTATGAACGTGTGTGAGCGAGTGAATGAGGCTTGTATCAGAGTGGAGATAATGTCAGCGGCACAAGCTGGACGCTGCAGGTGTCACATGTGAATCTGTGCATCAGTGTCTGCACCTTTGTGGAGGTGAAGCTCAGGAGGTTTGGATTTGTTCAAAGCTCTGTCTGCTCCATCTTTCTTTCCCTCAGGCCTCTCCAGATCAGGAAGGAGGTCCTGTTCTCCTTCTCCCTCCTGGATTTCTGGATCCAGGGAAGGATCAAAGTCTCTCAGCCCAGCATCAGAGCTTCTGGCTGGGGGAGGACTGGAAGTTTCAGCTGGAGGCTGAGAGCCTGGATCTGCCATCTGAGTCACAATTCAAATATTCTCAGTAATCTCAAAAAGCAACAGAAAGGTGCCATTTTCATGAGCAGTGGGTTATCCAGCAGTTTGATTCATGTCAGCAGCATTTAGTTTGTAACTGCTGACTCACCTCTGGCTGTGTCCTGCTCTCAGGGTCACAGTGGACACTGTACCTTTGACCGAAGCTGCAAAGACAGTCAGCAGGGGTCTGGATGCATTCAGCACCACGTCCTTGTTGGGCAGACACCTTCAGTGACAGGACAGACAGTCCAAAGTAAGGAGACGTGGGACACAGTGAAGACACAGAAACAGAAACCAGAACTATAATCACAAAACAAACTCAGAAACATAAAGAGTGAATCAGCTGATTCAGTGTTTGTGACAAAAACATGGATCCTGGTTAATAACTTTTATTTGTTTGTTTCTGTATTATTTTGTGTATCGTTCTTATGAGCTGTTGTTTTGTCAGTGAAATATTATTTCATTGTTTTAAGCTTTTTGTTGACTTTGAAGTGCTTAAGTTGATATTTTTGAACATTTAATTTGTTCGATTATTGTCGAGTCGATAAAACTGTCAAACGCACAGCTGCTTCCAGCATGGCCGGAGGAGAGGTGGCCGAGCAGACGCACAACACACACAGCTCACAGGTTTGCATTTCTAGATATTGCAGATGTTGCAGAAATTGAGAGTAAAGAACTCGGAGATCCAGCGCTGTCTCCTGCCCCTTATTTATACACCACAACACAACGACAGGCGTAACTCACACAAACGGGTAACATGAGGCTCAGATGCTTTGGACGTGTTCACATATACTGGACACAGAATGATGAAGATGGAGCTGCAGGAAGGAGGAAAAGAGGAAAAACACAGAAAAGATTCACAGATGTGGTGAAAAAGGACACGACAGCTTCTGTTTGTTAGTTTGGTTTTTCTTTATTTGGTAAAGATTCAGAAATAAAGAGAAGATCACATGTTTGAATATTATATTAACGTTCTGTAATTACAACAAGTTGTAAAATCTTTCCAGAGTGAGACAGAGACTGTGCAGAGACTGTAGAAGGACAGAGCAGCAGCAGAGCAGTCCAGATACACTGATGATCCTCTGTCAGATCCAGAGGGACACACAGGGCTGATGCTGGACTCTACATTGTGTCTGACAGTGGAGCTGTTCTCAGAGCAGTTCACTCTGCAGCACTGACAGTCATCTGCACTTCATTCCTCTGTCAGTCACTGCTGGATGAAGCTCTCCTCTCCACCTCCCAGTAACATGGCCCAGTCAGAGCGTCTCTACTAGAGATGGCACGATACCACTTTTTTATGTCCGATACCGATACCGATATTATAAATTTGGATATCTGCCGATACCGATATGAATCCAATATAGTGTTTTTTAATCAACAAAACTGTTTTTTAAATATCTTGCTGCATTTTGTATAAGTTCATACTCAAGTTTAAAACAACAACTACACTAAAGCTATTCTGTTATACCTGTATACATAAAAAATATTTCATAGTTCAGCAATACTGATCAATCTAATAAACATAAACCTACACCATCCTCCCTATTCTGGTATTTTAAAGAGTACTTAGCGTAAATATTAAGCAACCTAACTAATAGGGTTCCAACTCCCAGCAACAACAAAAATAAATAAATAAAAAATAGGGAACCACCCCTCACGCGCCACCTCATGATGCTTAATCAACGTAATCAACCTTAATTTGATGCAGTGTGAAAAAAAATGCACAGAAATCAATTATTTTTCAAGAAATATTAAATAGATTCAACATCTTTCTTCAACAAAATTGCAGACTGCACAGATAGTACCTTCCCAAAGTAAAAAGTACTATAGCTTACTAGGGTATATATATTAGACTTAATAGTCACTATATACAGTAATTGACTTCTATTCATTTTACATCAAATTAAAACTTTGGGTGTAAGATTCGGATAATTATTTATTAAAAGCTCGACATTTTAAATGAGAATAAGAAAGAAAAGTATGTCTTTGTGCCCCCTTTTCCCTGTTAATGTCCTATCGGCCCCCCTGGCTAAACTTTGCTAGATCCGCCCCTGCACAGTTACCAGCCGTCAGCTGTAGAAAAAGATCCTGGTGTAGAAAGTAATATTAAATAAATTGTAACAACAGCTTATCAAGCTTAAACGTGCTGCTGTTGTTCAGCCGCTGGTTTCCTCTTTCTGGCGCAAAGTGGACCAAAAACAAACAAGTGAGGCGGACTCGCGACAGAAAAGCCGATCAGCTGATCATTTAAGCAGTTTCATGATTGAAGTAGCAGCGAGAGGCAGTCGCTCGTTAACCTTAACGTGGGAATGCTTTACAAACATTCAGAGATGGACTTACACACTTGCTTTACTTCTCTCGGGGATAACTTTGTCGGAGATGAAATGCCGGGTTGCTAGCGAAGCTCCAAATGCTATCCAGACCACCGACAGGTCCCGCATGCCACAGCTGCTCTATCACGTGATGCATACTGCTCCGAGTGCTAACGTTCTGAGGTGAGTTACAGGGTGTTGCAAGTTTTGTGAGGTGCTTTCATGATATTTAATGGATCGGATTACATTTTTTATTTTTCTCCGATATCCGATCCAGTAATTTAGGTCAGTATCGGACCGATACCGATACGTAATATCGGATCGGTCCATCTCTAGTCTCTACACACAAGTTGCTGCTGCTTCAACCTCTCTGGATCATCAGGACACAGCTGCTCCTCTCTCAGCACACACACCGTCCTGTTTACCATCATAACCTCCACCTGCAGAGAGAAGGAGGAAGAGCAGAGGAGATAAACGAGTGTTTCCAGAGACTCTTCATCAGCTGTCAGTCAGTGATGCAGCACATCCAGTATAAAGAGCAGCAGGGACGTCAGTGCTGGGACTGTACTAGGACTCATTGTTGCTTCACTTTTTCTAATCTTTGGATTTTTATTGAAGTTGCTGAAAATGTTTTTCCCTCCTAGTTTGAGTTTGGACTTTCATTCATTAGAAGAACCTTGGTGTGTCCACTCTGAGCTCTGTAGGAACCCCAACAACAAGCCCAACAATCCAGATGGACGGTTCCAGCTGTTAACTGGAGGAATTCCATCCAAACATCTGCTCTCACTAAATTCTTCCTCACCTACAGACTGTGTTCTTCACTGCTTTAAACTTGGAAATCAATGCAGTCATTGGTCTGCGTGCTGCTTTGTTCAGAGAGCTGATTGGCTGTTGACAGTGTTTGATCAGAGCGTGTCAGCTGTTACTATGGTGACCATAAAGGTGAGAAACAGGAAGTGTTTGTGTCCAATCCTGAAGCCTGTCACCGTTCTCCTCTCACAGCTTCACTGAGAAGCTGCAGCTTTACAGGAAACACTGGATCTTTGTTTCATACTGACTGTGTTTAGTACAATACTGCTGACAGCACCACCCACTCACTCCATCACTCTACTTACTCCAGAGTCTCCAGTCTGTAGTCTGGACTCTGCTGAAGATCAGACAGCTGCTTCACATCTGGATCCTTCAGGTTGTTTCCCCACAGGTTCAGCTGTCTCAGATGGGAGGGGTTGGACTTCAGTGCTGCTGCCAGATAATCACAGCTGATCTTTGACAAATCACAGCTCTTCAATCTGTATAAAGAATGAAAGATGTAAGTTTATTAGACAAAGTGCTTGAAATCATTCAGTGTTTCATCATCTGTTCAGAGCTGAAGAAGGTTCAGAATGTAGAAGTTTAGAAAATGGAAACTCCAAACAGCTGAAGCCAACAGGAAGCAGCTTCAAACAAACACAACAAGAGAAAAAACTCTGAATGTTTCACATTAAAGTCGTACATTTCTCATAAAAACAGGACAAAGACTTGAAAAAGTCGTGTTTTTCCTTCCAGGAACCACATGGCTTCACTTTTAAAGGTGAAGTGTGACAGAAATGGACATATTTGAAGTCCAACACCTTTTTCCAGTCACATTATTAAAGCAGACAAACTACAAGCTCATTTTCATTCCAACAAGTCATCTTCTGACCTGGACTAACAACACTGGTCTCTATGTGCAGCTGGCTGTGAGACCAGTGCTCAGGGAGCGTCTACAAAGTGCAACACTGAAAGAACATCACACACTCATTTGCTTTCAGCACTTTCACACAAACATCTACTGTCATTATTGTCACCAAACTCTGTGGATCCTTTATTGCAAATTCAAATGGGATCAAATGGTCAGACAAAAGAGGCTTATGAGGAAATATGATGAAATGTTGTGTATTAGCAGCAACTTATTGAATCATTTTCCTCAGAAACCAAACAAAATGATTGACAAACATGTTTTTACAAACTCAGTGTTGGACTTGGATCAGCAGGATAAGCTGATGTTTAAAGGCATTTGAGTCTCGCTGTATGAGAGTCCAGTTATTACTCAATATTTATGGATGATGTTCTTTCAGTGTTGCACTTTGTTTGGCACAAAATGAAATTATTTGGCCTCTCAGATGCTTTTAGAGATTCCCAAATGACTGATGATGTCATCTCTGGGGTCTGATTGATAGAAAAAAAATCTCTTTGAGACCTTTTGTAACTGACAAACTCTTCATCTGCTAACAACACTGAGTTGAATCTCCATGGCTGATAGTTGGAGCAGGCATCAGGAATACACATTGAAAAAGCAAGAGGAGAAATCACCAGAGTCTTATAATCACATTCTGTAACTAAAGGGAGACGTTTTTCTATACAAATATATGTTTTATGGACATTAGAAAAAAAGAGTATTGACGTGAAGCAGGATTATGAAATCTCCATACATCAGCCAGCCCACAATTAACAAGAAAGCTCTGAATGACGCATGCTGACTTTGGACTAAGTGTACTTTTGTGTGAACTGTGGTCCATAGCAGATAATGAGCAGTTTAGGTCTCCCTCAAAGATGATATTGTGTGATGACATATTGGGGAGCCGCGCAAAGACATTAGTGAAAAATCTGTGATCGTCCCAATTAGAGGCGTAGATATTTGCTAAGATCAAATGAAAACCATAAACTATATTTTCTGCACTTAAAATCCTGTAATTTTCTCATAAATCGACAGTGCGCCTTATGGATGAATTCTGGTTGTGCTTACTGACCTCGAACCGATTTTATGTGCTACACGGCGCTCAGAAACCTTTCAAAAGATGTTTTGGTACGACTTTGCTCAGCTACGAGGCCGCACCGCTTGATGGATTGTTGGAGCATTACAGCTACGAGGAGCCTCGCGGAGTGATACGTACTCTGCTTCAACGTAATATTACTGTATTGAGTGTGTATAAGGACCATAAATGGCACCTGTAAGAGACACGGTTACAAAGAGGGTTTCAAACTCCAGGCTGTCAGTCACGCAGTAGAACCTGGGAACAGAGCAGCTGCTTGTTATTATGCTCAGCGTCTGTTTACATTTTGACTGCACGATTGTGAGCTTTTTGTTATGCACAAAAACAACAGTTTTCTTTTATTTATGGAGCATTATTATTTAATAAATGCTGATCATTTATTTCTGAGTAATTGTTTCAT
This sequence comes from Maylandia zebra, assembly GCF_041146795.1. Classification (NCBI taxonomy): domain Eukaryota; kingdom Metazoa; phylum Chordata; class Actinopteri; order Cichliformes; family Cichlidae; genus Maylandia; species Maylandia zebra. Next base: position 3,344,374 of record NW_027490033.1, read on the forward strand.
GTACATCTACGCTGTATGTTAATAAATGTGCCTGTGTGAGATTTGGGACACAGCTTTGACTAAGAACTCTCTTTTTGTTCGAACTTTCTGGCTTTAAAAATATCGAGATATATATCGTATATCGCCATCCAGCTAAAGAATATCGAGATATGAACTTTGGGTCATATCGCCCAGTCGTAATATTGCAATAGGTTGTCCGTTAAACTCAAGTGGGGCTTGGGCCCTGGCACGGCGTAGCCACACAATCCTGGTAGTAGTGACGCTCGGCAATGACGGCGTGCGGGTTACCAGCTGGCTTTCTCAGGATAGGGCTCCTGTGTGAGCGGTCGACAATAACGTCTTTATCCATACCCAGCACTTCACGTAGTAGCACGGATACGGCCGTGGAGGAGCTCGAGTCCAGGCCCTCTGGGATCCCTATGATGTGGATGTTAGCTCTCCGCTTCCTGCCCTAATCACATTTATCCTTCAGGTCAGACAGCTCCTCCTTCATACTCTCTACTGTAGACTGCAGGGTGGTCACCTCATCGCTCCACATTGACAGCCCATCCTCAGCTTCTTTCACTGTAACCTTTACTCCATCAACTTCGCTGCACGTCGCCGCCATGCTGTTAGCGATCTCATTTCTCAGTCCTTGCACGTCAGCCCTTATATTGTCAAAATCTTCTTTCAATGCATTTCTGACTTCTTCTTTTAACAGCGTACTAATGTCCTCTTTAATGGATTGAAGAAGCTCCAGTTTTAGAGCAGTAGGATCCACATCACGCGCGTCTGTTGAGTCTGCTCTTCAGCGGCCGTAGAGCTGGACGCTGCCCTTTGGCCATCATCGATACTCTCGCCCGAGATCGCACCGGGGCTAAAATATTCACCTGCTCAGCTGTTTTTGATCAGTTTGAGCCTGTGTGGTTTGATCAGGTGGAGGAACGATGTGATGCTATAAAGACATCATCTTGTCCAAATGAAGTTGTTCCAACACGTGTTTAAAAAGATTTTAAAGGTTGTTGGTTCCGACATCTTAGCGATTTTTAACAGCAGTCTTAGTTCAGGTGTTGTACAGCCTGTTTTAAACATGCTGTTGTACAGCCTGTACTAAAAACCTGATCTGGATCCTCTGTCCGCTCAAACTTCAGGCCTATTTCAAAGCTTCCCTTCCTGTCGAAGATTTTGTAAAAGATTATATTTGTTCAGCTGCAATCTGTTGTAAAGGTTTCAGTCTGGTTTTAAAGCTCTTCACAGCACTGAAACTGCACTTTGAAAAGTTCTTAATGATCTTTTATCAGCCACTGATCAGGAGACTCCGCTGTGCTTTTGGATCTGACCGCTGCCTTGACCACAGCATCTTGACCTCACCATTGGAGCATGGCGGCATCAAGGGCGCTCTATTAGACTGGTTCAGCTCTTTTATTAAATCGCATTATTACATTTGGGGCTTATATTTGACGGCAATTTGAAAAACAGCTGAGCTCAGTTGTACAGCGGTCTTTCTTCAAACTGAGGCTTTTATCTAAGGTGAGATCATTTCTATCTTTTAAAACCCTTGAACGGGCTATCCACGTTTTCATGACGTCCCAGCTGGATTATTGTAACTCCTTATATGTTGGAGTTAGTGGGACCTGCCTGGCAAGACTGCAGCTGGTCCAGAAAGCTGCAGCTCGTCTTCTGACACAAGCTCAAAGACATTTATCGTCCCAACAACCACATATACGCTGGTCCCTCGCTGTAACACAGTTCACCTTTGGCGGCCTCGCTGTTTCGCTGATCTTTTTTGTGCAATTTTGCATGTTTTTGTTTTTTACAGCGCATTGTGTTCTGCGTCCTGATTGGCTGTAGACCATCGTCAGCCAATCTCGTGCCGTGTCTCCTGTACAGTACAGAATGTGTTCAAATTTACAGCAGTGTGACTCTGCAGTGCTGCACTGTATGTTTGTACGTTTTGTCCCAACAAACAACAATGATGACGAGACGTTTTGCACCTGTGGTAGCAGCCAAAGGCAGAGGAAGATGCTGACCATCATAGTTTCAACAAGGAGGCAAAAAGGTTGTAACTGTCCACAACAAGAACATCGTAAAGATGGAGTCAGCTTTGGCTTTGTGGCTCAGTGACCGCAGGAAAAAGAACATCGTGCTGGACACCAACATTATCTGCAGAAAAACTCAAAAGCTTTATGAAACTTTACCTGACAGCGAGGAGCCCAGGCCATGGACGAGTGCTCCTCACACAGAAGCTCATTTAATGCCAGCAAAGGCTGATTTGACACATTTCAGAAACACTTTGATTTCACTCTTTAATAATGAACTTATTTTTCTATGAAGGTTTGAACTTTGTTTAAACAAGAGAGAAAAGTGTGAAAATGTTCATGCCTGTCTGAGAAAAGTGTAGAAAGTGTGCAGTGAGGGTTTAACTGCCTTAAAACTTCTATAATAATTGTAAAACATAAAGCTGCTACTTCATTCTGAGACTTATTTTTAGAACGTAACTCGATAAACGAGCGACCGCAGTAATGTATTGTGTTTATTTTGAAAACTCTCAACAGGATCTTCAGATTTATTTTGAAAGGTTTATCTGGAAAACACAAACACATAAGCAGGAAACAAAGAGCGTGATATGAAACGATAGACGTTTTCATATGGTCATCATATATACATCGTTCTATCGAACAGCCCCAGCTCCTGCTGTCAGTCTCTGTAAATCTGCTCTTAAAACACATTTGTATTCACTGGCTTTTAATACAGCATGAGAGTTATTTGATATTTGATGTGTGATATTAATATTAGGAGTTATTTTAATAGTTATCTTGGATTCTTGTACAGCACTGTGGTCAACGCTGCTGCTGTAATTAATGTGCTATAAACACATAAACAATCTGCAGTTAAACATCCAAAACTAAAGATGTGATCGCTGCCTTTAGAAAATGTGCTGATGCACAAGATATCAGCTCCATTAAGGTGGAATGTGGCCGTGTTAGAAACATGTTGGAAGAAGTTTGAAGCTGAAACTGTGAAGCTGAGAGTGAAAGAGCTCCAGCGTCTGTCACAGGAAACTTTCTTATTTCCACACTGATGAAAGCATCAAGCTTTGATTTCCTGCTGCTTTTATTGAGTCACACTGTGAAACTGAGCCACAGCTGAACCAGCATCCCTGTACAGCAGACACTTACAGCGCTTGGCTGCTTCCATTGGACCCTCTGCACAGAGCTTCAGTTTCCTCTTCTGGTCCCAAAGTGCAGAACAACAAGGTTTCAAACAGCTTCGTTCCAGCAGCATCAGCCACAGACATGCATAGAGAATCCTTTGGTTGTGTTGTGTGTTTGCATATCTGCTGTGTTGCTTTGTGAGGATGGATCATCTCCTGCAGCTCCAGATGAACAAGCTGGACCTGAACCTGGTAGCTTCACTTAGAAGACACTTGTGACGGGAACGTGTGAGAAGTTTTGTGCAGACAAGTTTGGATTTAGAGTGTGGGACGAGCTCTCCACAGTCTTTGTGGAGATCCACATTCTGCATACTGCCTGTGAGAAGCTGCAGACATTTGTCCTCCAAATCCACTGAGCAGCTACTCGTGGTGGTATTAGCTTCATGTGTGCGTGTTAGCATGAAGCCTCGGTCACACTCTGCTGTGGACACGGTCACGGACAGCTGGACGCCTGATGGACGAGTCGTCCTTCCTGTTAAACTTCTTTGAGCATGAGAATAGCATAAGAAGCTCAGTGGACACTGTTCAGTGTTTTAACTCTCGCTTTCTGATGGGTTTAGATTTTATTATTGTCATTTGTATTAGGAAATATTTAACCATATATTCTTAGAGGTGTATAATCAATTGTGTAGTGATAGGATGTGTGATCTTTAGCAGGCTGCAGGGGCTTGGTGTGTATTCCACACTAGAATGCACACCCACATCCTGGGAGCACGAGAGAGGTCGTACCTTCTCTTATTGTTTTATGGCAGGATTAACGTAGCTACGTCTGTTCTAGTCTAAGTGCTTTTTGTTTAGATGAACTGCTGGACTTCCTCACCATGTTATCTAGGGTGAACCATCTAGGGTGAAGGGGGGTCTACCCTCTTCCTGACCAAGGATGTTATATGACCCTTTGATCAGCAGTACCACACACACACACACACACACATACACACACACACACACACACACACACACACACACACACACACAGTATTCTTTGTTCACATGTATACCTATGTGAGATGCTATATGTTAATGACCCTATGCATATTCATGTAACCACAATAAAAGGAGTGCTATGGGGAGCCTGGCTGAGAGTCTGATGGTGGTCAAGTGGTGGAACGACGCTTGGCTCCAGCCAGGTCTCCCTCATGCATGAGTAAACCAGAGAACTTTGGTGCCTTGTGTCTTGCTTTTTGCTGCGTAGCAGATTGTCCTTAACGTTCCAGTGGATAGGTTCAAACTACAAACCTATCATTAATTGGTCCTTCGAGAGCCGGATCCCTGGAGTCGACATTCACCGAGGGGAAAAGAGACACGCCGACAGACTGACGTCAGCCAGGACTTATAGAGGTCCTGCAGCAAAGTCCCGAGGCGTGAGAATTCGTCATCGAGCCGGTGGATTAGCCGTCTGTTTTTTCTCCTCGATGGATGACGATTGACGGGATTCGGGACTGATGCTACTCGCAATAAGCAACACCAAGTAGGTATGTGAAAAATCTAAGCCACTGTGTGAGGCTGAGTTGTAAAGTCTTTATCACTGTGTGCGATAAAGCGTGTAGTCACTGTGTGCGACTATTCTTTGCCGCTGTGTGCAGCAAAGCGCGCATCCACTGTGTGAGGTTGCGTTGAAAGTCTTTATCACTGTGTGCGATAAAGCGCGTGATCACTGCTATGTAAGTCTTTGCCACTGTGTGCGACAAAGCACGCAGTCACTGTGTGAGACTGCGTTGAGACAATAGGCCTAATTTTTGTTGTTTGTGTGTGAGGATATTTTTTGTTGTTGTTGTTGTTGTGTGAGTGTGTGCGGAGCAGAACACGTGGTCTGTGACGTCGGCAGCTGTTGTTGTTATTATGGGTTCCCAAGCAACCAAGAGTGTGTCAGAGGGTGACGAGAAGTTTATGGTGAAATTCGCTCCCGGTAGCGCAAAGTATTTAGGACATTGGCGCAAGAAATATGATTTTGAAGGTAAATTGGTTGTAGGACAATGTCAAATGTTAGTAGACCAGTTGACAGTGAAAGCAGCTTGTGCGACAGGGAAATTGAAACAGGAGAGAGAGTTACAAGTGGCGTCCGCTAAATTGTGGTTAGAACAGGCGCAGAAGAGACAGGAGGCAGTGACTATATATACTGACAGTCAGTATGCATATGCTACACTTCATTTCTTTGCCGCTCAGTGGTCAAGACGAGGCATGACAACATCAACAGGTAAACCTGTGGAGCATGCGACATTGTTGCAGGCCCTGTTGAAAGCAGTCTTACTGCCTAGTAAAGTTGCGGTTTGTAAATGTGCAGCACACACACGTGGCACTGACCCCATTGTACTAGGCAACGCCTTTGCAGATAAAATTGCAAAGGAAGCGGCCCTTGGAACACATGGGGTTCATGTTCTGGCGTCACAGGAGCAAACTACGCCCATCACACATGATGTGTTAGCAGACATGCAGTCACACTCACCTCCAGCTGAGAAGCAGCTGTGGCTCACTAAAGGAGCAAGCCTGCGAGGTGATGTCTACTATCTTTGTGATAAACCTATATTGCCTAAGAACCTATATAGGACTGCTGCAAGTTTGAGCCACGGGCTCTGCCATGTCTCGACAGCTGGGATGGTGGCAGCAGTCGAACGGCAGTTTTTCACACTGGGATTCAATGCTTATTCAAAACATTTTTGTAAAGCATGTTTAATATGTTGTAAACATAATGCTCAGGGAAACCTCAGACCTAGGAGAGGAAAGTTTCCCAGACCCAGCTACCCATTTGAAGTAATCCATATGGATTTCATTGAGTTGTCTAACTGTAACACCTACAGGTACTGCCTGGTGATTGTGTGCCCGTTCTCAAAGTGGGTAGAAGTTGTCCCCACTAAGAAAGCAGATGCTATTTCAGTGGCTAAAGTGATATGCAAAAATGTGATCCCAGAGCATGGGATCCCCCAGACTATTTACAGTGACAATGGTCCTCATTTTGTGAATGAAGTAATTGAGAAAATGTCACAACATCTGGGGATAACGCTGAAAAACCATTGCTCATATCACCCACAAAGTGCAGGGCTGGTTGAAAGGACTAATGGCACAGTAAAGCTGAGACTCAGGAAAACAATGGAGGAAACAGGCAGAACATGGGTAGACTGCATTGAGCTAGTGAAAATGTATATGAGAATCACGCCAACTGATAATGGCCTAACGCCTTTTGAAATAATATATGGCAGGCCATTTAGAGTTCCAGTGTTTTGTAATGATAATGATAAAGCAGAAGAAGAAAACACACTAGCAGACTGGATGATTAAAATGCTGAAAAGCAAAGAAGTCATGAGTGCAAATAATCTGCCAGATGATTCTGTTTCTGTACAGGAAGAACGTCTGAAGCCAGGGGACTGGGTACTGATAAAGGTCATAAAGAGGAAGTGCTGGTCGAAGCCACGGTGGGACGGACCATACCAGGCTCTGCTGACAACACCAACTGCTGTGAAGATTGCAGAACGACCCACCTGGATACACCAAAGCCACTGCAAAAAGGTGACACACATCCAGGCCAGCTCGGAGTAAGTGGCAGGAAGACCGGGTACAAAGGGGGGGAAAGCCTCTAGGGCCCTTCGTCTCAATCCGGTGAAGAAACCAACTGAGCCACAGGTACTCATCAGAATGGCTGGTAAAGTGTTGTCTACCCTGCTGGGTGTAATGGCTTTGATGTCATCATGGTCAGCTGTGGAGACCCTGTATGTCCAAGGAAACCACACCCAATACCCTCATGGCTATTCTACAAACTTTTGGTGGCAGTTTATGAATACAACTGCTCACTCGAACAATAGGACGGACTGCTATGTGTGTGCTCATATGCCGTTATCCGCATATACATCTGGACTGTGGCCGTACAGCATACCAGAGGACAGGAGTTGGTGTCTGTTGGGCTTAGCAACTCATCCTGGCAACAGAGTCCTCTGGTCCCAGGCCAACTATAGTACACCTCTGAACATCACCTGGAGTAAGTCGCCACTTATAGATGTGAATTGTTCTGAGCAAACTGACTTATTGGCCTGGCCTCAAGTGTCAGACCCACTGCCAGACATAATATTGCTGAACAAGCTGAATACAGCTCAACTGCCGTTGTGTGTGATGAACAATGGATCACTGTCAGTGGGGGAGCTGCCGCTTCGTTTATGTGGATACATATACACCTACTGCCCTCCAGAGAATGAGAGCAGGTGTATGAAATGCTTGACCAGTGCAAAGTGAGCTGAGAACTTGACATTAAGGAGGACTGAATGCAAGTCCAACCGGGCTTACAGGATACCAGTAAAAGCAAAGAGTCAAAAGTGGACAGGATGTGCAAGGATGGTGCCGAGCAGTAAAGGAACAAGAGTTTTGGCTGATTGGTATTTCTTGTGTGGACATAAAGCCTATCTATCACTCCCTGAGGGATGGGGAGGATTGTGTGCCGTGGTGAAGTTATCGGATCATGTCTTCTTCATGGACAGAGTTGAACATCACCCTAGCAACCGACGGAAGCGTGAGGTGAATATAGCCTCACCTAACTCTTTTGGAGTGACAGTAGACACTGGAGTGCCACGAGAATTCCGCATTTGGAGTGGAGGAGCTAAATTCTTCCAAAGTTTGATCCCAAACATCGGAGTTGCAGAGGTGCGGGATCATGTGGAGATCAACCGATATGCCTTACTGCGACACATTAATCTCACTAAGACTCTGGGAACAGCCTTAGCGGAGGAGCAAAAGGCCATCAGAACGATGGTACTGCAGAACAGGCTGACCCTAGACTTGATAACAGCATCACAAGGAGGAGTGTGTAAGCTGATTGGAGAGACATGTTGTACGTTTATTCCGGATGGATATACGACTGGAGGAGACATCTATGAGGCACTGCAGAACTTAACTGCTCTGCAGAAATATGTGGCGGACCACACATCAGGAGGAGACACGTCACAAGGCTGGATAGCCTGGTTGACATCTGGACCATGGTGGAATATGTTTCTAAAGTTTTTGACTCCCATTCTTACATTATTGGCTTTGGTTTGCTTGTTTACAGGTTGCATTTTGCCATGTGTAAGATCGATGGTGAATAAAATGATTGCTAACACCTTTACCAATTTCATACTGTTGCAGCAGAGTGACATGGATGCTAAGGCTAATATGTGTGTATGAAATGAAGCCTGCACTGAAAATGTTGACAAGTGGTGTAGAGCTGAAGATATATATATGCCGTATAGCCTTAAAAAATGACAATACAGGGTGGTGATGATGGGTTTAGATTTTATTATTGTCATTCTAAAGAAGGGCATCAAAAAAGCCAAACACCATTACAAAAAGAAGGTAGAAGAACACTTCTCCAACTCCAACCCCCGACGCATGTGGCAAGGACTCCAGACCATCACAGACTACAGGACCACCAAACCCTCCCCCGCATCCTCTGATGTCTCCTTCCTCAACGAGCTCAACAACTTTTATGCTCGTTTTGAGCGAGGGAACCCCACAACCACAACCAAAGCAGACATGACGCCAGACCACCAACCTATGACTCTCTCCCCCACCGATGTAGGAGCGGTGCTGAGCAGGATCAATGTCCACAAGGCTGCAGGCCCTGATGGCATCCCCGGGCGTGTTCTCAGAGCGTGTTCTGGGGAGCTTGCAGGAGTGCTCACAGACATATTCAATCTGTCCTTGGCCCACGCTGTGGTACCGGCCTGCTTCAAATCCACCTCCATCGTCCCGATACCCAAAAACTCCAACCCATCTTGCCTCAATGATTACCGCCCAGTAGCACTCACCCCCATCATCACTAAGTGCTTAGAGCAGCTGGTCCTAGCACACTTCAAATCCTGTCTCCCCCCCATCCTGGACCCCCACCAATTCGCATACCGCCGGAACAGGAGCACAGAGGATGCAGTCTCCATCGCAATGCACTCTGTCCTCTCACACCTGGACAACAACAACACCTACGCCAGAATGCTGTTTATAGACTTCAGTTCAGCATTCAATACAATCCACCCCTCACAACTCATCAGGAAACTGACAGACCTGGGCATCAGTTCCCTCATCTGCAAATGGTTACTGGACTTCCTGACCAACCGCCCCCAACATGTCCGGCTGGATAACCGCTGCTCATCTACCATCACAATGAACACCGGTGTACCACAAGGCTGTGTGATGAGCCCTTTCCTCTACTCCCTCTTCACCCACGACTGCAGACCTGCTGATGGTTCCAACACCATCATTAAGTTTGCAGATGACACCACGGTGATTGGCCTCATCAGTGACAACGATGAGGCCGCCTACAGGGAGGAGGTGGATCGTCTGGCTGAGTGGTGCGACAGAAACAACCTGCTGCTTAACACCGAGAAGACCAAGGAGCTCATCGTGGACTACAGGAGGAATGCTGACCCACATCCACCCATCCACATTAAGGGGACGGCTGTGGAGCGTGTGAGCAGCTTCAAGTTCCTGGGAGTCCACATCTCCGAGGATCTCACCTGGACGACCAACTGCTCCAAGCTGGTCAAGAAGGCTCACCAGCGCCTCTTCTTCTTGAGGACTCTGAGGAAGAACCACCTGTCCTCAGACATCCTGGTGAACTTCTATCGCTGCACCATCGAGAGCATCCTGACCAACTGTATAACAGTCTGGTACGGGAACTGCTCTGCCTCGGACCGGAAGGCGTTGCAGAGGGTCGTGAAAACTGCCCAGCGCATCGCCGGAGCACCACTTCCTGCCATAAAAGACATCTACAGGAAGCGGTGTCTGAAAAGGGCTGGGAAAATCATCAAAGACCCCAGTCACCCATCACATGGACTCTTCACCCTCCTGCCCTCTGGGAGGCGCTACAGGAGCCTCCGGACTAAGACCACCAGGTACCGGAACAGCTTCTTCCCCACAGCTGTCAGACTCCTGAACTCTGCCTCCTGACATCTGACCCACGTTAAACTCATGGACTGAACATACACACACCCACAATGGACAACTGTACCCTCAAACACAATAATAACATGGACTGAACCACCACTCACAACCACTAGCACTTTATATAGCCTCTGTAGAAACTATCTACACCCTCACTTATCTTAACTGCACTACTGTATAGCTCTGTGTAAATAATCATTCTGTACATTCGATAATCTTTAATCCTACAACTGTTTACAACTTGCATAGTTCCCATTTCTGTATAGCTGTATATCCCAGATTCTGTAAAGTTATTTATTTCATATTCTGTATAGTTTTTCATATTTATATCCTGTTCATATCCTGTACATAGCTTGTACTCACTACAGCCTGTACATACTTATAGTTATAGAATATTCACAACATACTTCATACCGTGTACATTATAACATACCATAATAGACCCATTTCTGTAATATACTCACATATCTATATTATTGCTAATATATATTGTAATATATCTATATCACTAAAGCACTTCTGGATGGATGCAAACTGCATTTCGTTGCCCTGTACCTGTGCATGTGCAATGACAATAAAGTTGAATTCTATTCTATTCTATTTGTATTAGGAAATATTTAACCATATATTCTTAGAGGTGTATAATCAATTGTGTAGTGATAGGATGTGTGATCTTTAGCAGGCTGCAGGGGCTTGGTGTGTATTCCACACTGGAATGCACACCCACATCCTGGGAGCACGAGAGAGGTCGTACCTTCTCTTATTGTTTTATGGCAGGATTAACGTAGCTACGTCTGTTCTAGTCTAAGTGCTTTTTGTTTAGATGAACTGCTGGACTTCCTCACCATGTTATCTAGGGTGAACCATCTAGGGTGAAGGGGGGTCTACCCTCTTCCTGACCAAGGATGTTATATGACCCTTTGATCAGCAGTACCCCACACACACACACACACACACACACACACACACACACACACAGTATTCTTTGTTCACATGTATACCTATGTGAGATGCTATATGTTAATGACCCTATGCATATTCATGTAACCACAATAAAAGGAGTGCTATGGGGAGCCTGGCTGAGAGTCTGATGGTGGTCAAGTGGTGGAACGACGCTTGGCTCCAGCCAGGTCTCCCTCATGCATGAGTAAACCAGAGAACTTTGGTGCCTTGTGTCTTGCTTTTTGCTGCGTAGCAGATTGTCCTTAACGTTCCAGTGGATAGGTTCAAACTACAAACCTATCACTTTCACTTCAGCTTCACCAACAACAGCACAAGCAGAGCAGCCCACTGCCTGCATGGCTGGGACAGCGCCCCCTGGTGACTGTAAACCACTACAACATGTAGACGGCCGTCTGCAGGCTGGATGTAGCACCACCGCAGAGACGTGCTGCAGCTCTGTTTAGTTACCCAGCTGACAGCAGAGGCTGTAGTTTACTGTTACCAACATGGAAAACTGAAGCTTCACCAGCTGGAGCTACAGAGCTGGAGAACAAAGGAGACTGAGAGGCCAGAATGATGTGGGAGGAAACATCAAGTGCCTGTTTGAAAGGAGACACATGTGGATGCTGTGCCAGTCTGTGGTCTGTCAGAAGTCAGCTGAGTCACACTGCAAGAAGCTGCAGAATCTCAGAGGAGGAGATTTGGAAGTGTTTGTGGGACAAACTGGACTCAAAGAAAGAAGATGTTTGTGAAGTCTTTGGTGGAGGTGAGCAGTGTGAAGCAGAACACATGCAGATGAATCAGGAGGTCAGCATCAGTGTCTCCTTGTGGTGGACGGTAAAAGAATCAGAGCCAACGCTCCCGTCCACCCTCGGCATGAAGCAGTGCTGTTTCTGAAACAGGAGGACAAGTCCAGAGAAGACAGAGGAAGCAAAGATGAGGGTGGGACAGGACAGCAGGACTTCCTTCACACCTGCAGCTCCATCACACTGCTGTAGCTCCTCTTCATCACACATGTACCTGCAGCCTGTCTTCGAGTCCAGGAGTCACCTCCACACAGTGTAGAAGCCTCCTGTGCAGACCATGGAGTCCAGCCTCTGTCAGGGAAGTCGGCACTAAAGCCTGAAAGACTTCAATCTGTCTCTGCTCCACCCGAGAAAGACCAGCACCGTACTTGTTGTGCATTCAAGGAGGGAACATCAGCGCTGCATCGTGGGAACAACACCGCAGGAACAAAGACACAGCACGGCCGATGAAGGACGAGGACAAAGGAAAGGTGAGTGAGAAGACCCTGGTGGTGTGGACGGACCTGCAGGGGCTCCAAGACTGAGGAACAGAGACGTCCATGTACCAGCTGAGGATGCTGCAGTGATCCAGGGAGCTCGGTCCAATCTGAGGCCGTGTGAACTACGTGGACCACAGTTTCTTCACAGACTTCAGCCACGTGAACATCTGGAGATCCAACAGTGCACGAGCTGTGAGCCATCAGCTGTTTCTCTCATCAGCTGCTGTAATGAGAGCTGCTGGAATCATCTCGAGCAGCAGGAAATCACTGATGTTGTTTCTAAACAAAGATATGGGACTGAGCTCCGCTGAGCTCCTTCTACTTTCATCCAGATAGAAACTGCTACAGTCTGCTGATTATTGCTTTGCCTCCATCACACGAGCTCTTTATCCTGTTCTTCACTCTCATTGGTTCTTTGTCTGCTTGTTTTTACAACAGTAGTCTTCTGATTGGTCAAAGGAGACAATCAGCTGTGACTAAATGTAGCTCCTACAGCAGTGATGGGAATAACTACTGAAGCTAATCCAGTATCAAAGCTCAGGAATCAGCAGCTCCCACCTCGTTTTCTTTCAACAACTATTTTTAGCTGCTGTGTTTTTGTGTTTCTGCAGACCTCAGACATCCTGCTGCTCTGGACAACTTTTTCATTCTTTTGTATCATTATTTTGCTTTTCTTTTATTATTATGTTATATGTATTAATATGTGAAACACTTATTCTTTGTGTTTTTGCTTTGCTCCTGTCAAACTGCTTTAATAAAATCTGCTGCAGTCTAAACTGTGGACGTTCCCTTTTTAACCCTTTGTGAAACAATAAAGGTTTAAATCTGAGTATTCATCTATGTTAGTGTTTAATGGGTCTAATAGGTTGCTTTGGCCTTTCCCAGTAATATCTTCCCTTGCAGTCTGTGGTCCAGGCTTCTAAAACCATCCCAGGTTAACAAGAACTACAATCTAGAGGAGAGCTGCCATAACAGGTGTGACTGATGAGATCTGCAAGGTTACTCAGGTTTGTTTGTATCAGGACAAGCAGGGAAGCCGCCTGGACGTCAAAGTAGTTAGAGCTGGGCGAGTGTCCTCACCCACATCGGCTTCACAACTCTGCATCATCTACTGAGTAAGACTCAGAGCATCAGAGATTAGAAGGTCTACAAAGAGCTGAACCAGACTTCCTGTATAAAGGTTTTAGTTCCACAGATCGACAGTGTCAGCACAACTAAAACGTGGAGACTGACCTCAGAGTTTCAATTTGATGTTGTGGATTCTCCAGAAGAACACACAGCTGCTTCACTCCTGAATCCTGAAGCTTGTGGTAGCTCAGGTCCACCACTCTGGGATACGAAGGGTTGAGCTTCAGCACTGCTTCCAGATAATCACAGCTGATCTCTGACAAATCACAGTGCTCCAATCTGTATAGAGAATGAAAGATGTAAGTTTATTAGACAAAGTGCTTGAAATCATTCAGTGTTTCATCATCTGTTCAGAGCTGAAGAAGGTTCAGAATGTAGAAGTTTAGAAAATGGAAACTCCAAACAGCTGAAGCCAACAGGAAGCAGCTTCAAACAAACACAACAAGAGAAAAAACTCTGAATGTTTCACATTAAAGTCGAACATTTCTAACAAGAGTATTTTAAAGACAGCGTCACTGATGATCATCTTCTGCCCAGTAAAACTTTGGGTTTCCTCATGTGAGTGTTAATGATGCACAAAGACTGTGAGTGCAAAGAGGGAGCGAGGAGGATGACAGAGAGATGGTACAGGAGCATCAAGAACCCGGCGAGGAAATGAGCAGAAGGACTTTGGAGCCTGTTGGATTGAAGCTTTCACAGAGACGTGTTTGACTGGACACCACCAGGACAGACTTTTAATCCCAGGATTTGGATGAGCTTTCTGTCTTTATGGTCACAAATGATGCTGTAACTCTGTGAATGTCCTGGAACTGTCAGCAGTGTGGTTACGTCCTTTTGACCTGAGTTTCCACAGCTCTTATAACAGCAGTGTACATTCAGACTGAGACACGCTTCAGTCTGTATGGACCTGTTTCTGTAGCTGCCACCATCATTCTACGGTCGTGTCCAAATTCATGGGCTGCATCCTCCCGAGGACCCGGCCTTTGCGGTCTACGTGGGCTGGGTCCTCAGAAGGTCGGGTAGGCTGGAAATAAACGGCTGGGGAAATTGGACGGTCTAGCCTTCTGATTAGCGTCACCGCTGTCTCGGTGGAGTTTAATAAACTCAGCCGTCTGCTCCTTGCTATCTAAAATATAACAGGACACTGGCGTAAATTCTCGACCGTCTCATACTTCTGTTTAATCAGTTTTCTGTTTGACGTTTAGTCAGCTCTGTAAAGACCAAGGAGGAACCCACCTGGGGGATTAATAAAGTTTTATTTTATCTAATCTAATAACTTTAATCTCAGCCAAACCGATTTACTCACGAACAAACAAAACACTGAAAAAAGCCAAACAATAACATTTTGAGGTTGTCTAAGTGACTTATATATCACGTTTAACCTGAGTAGCGAAAGTCCGCGGTGATCTGAAAATGATGTGCCGGGAGTTGTGCCGTTCTCGGCGGCTTCAGTGACCCTCGAGCTCCCGGCGAGCTATCGAGCTGGTGGGTAGCAGACGTCTCCGAAAACGTCGAAGCACTTTTGCAAATATGCGGTATCTTGATAAACCGAGCAGATATTTGATGTTTACACAGCTACTTTCTCGCCTGAAAATATGTTAAAAGTTTATTTTGTGACCGAAAAAGATTAGTATGAGTAATTTTAAAACTTAGTAGCGGCCGCCATTGTTGGAAACTGGAGTTTGGCTGGGCCGCGCTATGAATTCTGGGATATGGTAGGCCACGAAGGACACACCCGACCCATCCTTCAAATTCGGGGAAAAGGAGGACGCATTTGTTGGCTGCATTCGGAGGAGTCTACGAATTTGGACAGCCTTCGACGTGTCGCTGTGACGTAATCGGTCTACAAATGCGGCCTCAGGAGGATGCAGCCCATGAATTTGGACACGACCTACATGTTTGTACATCAGCTTATCAAATACTGTCTACTGTCTTCATTTATTACTCTTCACCTGCTTCACTGTCACTGTGTGGGCGGAGCTGTCTGAGCCCTGCCCACACAGACACAGCTCCTCTCTGGAGCAAAACTTCTGCTTCATCTCCGCCTCTTTTCTTCATCCTCCACCTCTCTTTTCTCTTCTTCAGTGTTCTGCAGCCACAGAGCCTCACAGCCATTAGCACGCCCATACCTGAGCAGCTAGCATTACCCAGCATGCCGTGCAGCAGTGTCAGTTTGTAAATGTGCAAGAATTCCTGCTCCAAACTGTTTCACAGAGTGCTGTGTGCCGTGACCTTTGACCTGCTAAAGACAGTCAGCTGTGGATTATTCATTGTTGTGTCTGATACTTAGAACTGTGAGGAAGAAGCTACACAGTTAATCAGGGTCCCCTCTCTCTGAATCAGGAAAGGTGGGCAGGCCGCGTGTGGGCCGCGGGCCATACGTTGAGTATCACTGTTTGAAATGTGAACATTGTTCTGCTGCAGTCAATGGACTAAACCAGAGAAGAAGAAAACAGACTTTACCATGAAGATCCTCAGTGTGGATCAGTATAATATCAGCCTGATGTCTGCAGTTTAGTGTCAGCACAACTTTCACATCATATTCATCTCAGCACAACTAAAACATGCTGACTGACCTCAGAGTTTCAAATCGACATCGTGGATTCTCCAGGAAACCACACAGATGCTTCACTCCTGAACCCTTCAGGTTGCTGTAGGTTCCACTCAGGTCCACCTCTGTGGGATACGAGGGGTTGGACTTCAGTGCTGCTGCCAGATAATCAAGGCCAATATCTGACAAACCACAGTCCATAAATCTGTATAAAGAATGAAAGATGTAAGTTTATTAGACAAAGTGCTTGAAATCATTCAGTGTTTCATCATCTGTTCAGAGCTGAAGAAGGTTCAGAATGTAGAAGTTTAGAAAATGGAAACTCCAAACAGCTGAAGCCAACAGGAAGCAGCTTCAAACAAACACAACAAGAGAAAAAACTCTGAATGTTTCACATTAAAGTCGTACATTTCTCATAAAAACAGGACAAAGACTTGAAAAAGTCGTGTTTTTCCTTCCAGGAACCACATGGCTTCACTTTTAAAGGTGAAGTGTGACAGAAATGGACATATTTGAAGTCCAACACCTTTTTCCAGTCACATTATTAAAGCAGACAAACTACAAGCTCATTTTCATTCCAACAAGTCATCTTCTGACCTGGACTAACAACACTGGTCTCTATGTGCAGCTGGCTGTGAGACCAGTGCTCAGGGAGCGTCTACAAAGTGCAACACTGAAAGAACATCACACACTCATTTGCTTCCAGCACTTTCACACAAACATCTACTGTCATCATTCATGTTCCTGCTCCTCTGGATTCACACGGAGCCTCTGCTCATGCCGTTGCCATGGTGAATCATAGTATGTGGCTCCATAACTCAGACTGAGCATGCTCAGAGCTGATTGGCCCGACTCTGATCAGCTGATCTAGAAGAGGAAACTCTGCTATATGTACATTATTACATCTACACCTGAATCACAACACTCACACAAATATATCAACTGTGTTTAATATTTTGGCACGTAGATCATTTATGTGCTTCAGCTCTTCTTACATTTTACCACCAACATGTTTCAAAAGGAGCAGCTTTTACTTTGAAGGCCAGCTGTCTGTGTTTCTTGTTTTCATTGTTGGATAATGGAACAAGTCGATGCTTCAGTGCTTTGAATTAGGAGTGGGTTTTAATAATCGATTCATCGATTAAAATCGATTCTGGCTTGGATAACGTGATATTGATTAATTAAAATCCTGAATCAATTTTTTAATATTAATTTATTTTGCCCGAAATGTCAGAATCTCAGGTTAAACCTCACAAAACTTTAACAACCACCAAACAGCTGAAACAGTGAATGAGAGCAGGAACACGGATTCTGCACAGAGACGTAAACACAAAGCTCGGACCCGCCGACACATCAGAATCAGTGAGATGTCGCCTTTCTCACTGACGGCACAGACACGGTCGGGGCTGAAAGCCGACAGCTCGCAGATTCTGATGTTTCGGCGGGTCCACGCTTTGTGTTTACGTCCTTTTTGCGCTCGATTCTGAAGCTGTTAGTTTTATCTCTCTCCAAACAATATTGACTGAACCAGCAGCAAAAGAAGATCCAAACTACGCTTCACATAAACATCGTCATGAACTCACTCTGACTTTTGCTGTTTTGCTTCCACCACAATAAAATCACACTTCATGCACAGCTCTCTCTCTCTCTCTCTCTCTCTGTACTTCAAGAACAGTTTCCTGTTTAAAATCTGTTTTCTGCATTATTCGCTTGCTTGTTACGCACAAGTCTACCGTTGTTTACAGCGCTGTCGGCCGCTGTTTTTTTCCTTTTACTTGCTTTCGAAAAGAAAACCTAATTTCTGCTGTTCAATACTGAACAAATTTAAACTTTTTAAAATTATGCAAAATGCAAAACGCTCAGTTGTGTCTTTAACAAAAACACTGTAACTTTGCTCTGCTTCACTTCAGCAGCATCAGGTAATGTTCATGTGTTGATTCATGGTTTTCTTTCGTTTTTGATCTACTGCAGAATATTTCTATAAAATCCCAGAACAGGAAAATCACCTTCATGTTTTTCTGTGTTTTATCTTCAGCTACGTTGACACAAAGGCCTCTGCTGTGATGCTCACACATTTGATAAAGTCTCGAAAGTGCCAGCTTCCCTTTTATAGACACAAAAATATGTAAATGTACTGAATTATAATATTTCTGTCTGAGGCAAAATTTCCCAGATTCCAATCGAATTGAATCGAACTGAACATTTCCTCATGAACTGTATTAAACTCTGTAAATGAACTGAGAACTATTTCTACATTTGAAACTATGGATTCATTTTCCCGTTCACTTCTGTACGTTAGTGTATAAATGAATGTTAGACTGGGCTCCATGGAAACACTTGGACTGGTCTCAGCTGCCTTCTTTCTGTAGTCCTTTCTCTTCTCCAGCTTCTGTTTGAAATCCTCTCACAGAGCCTGAAACCTGCTTTGCTGTCATGTTTGGGCCTGTGTTCCTCTGCTTTAACACAAACCTCACCACAGCAGCTGTGTGGGTCGTCTCTGTAGCAGCCAGATCAGCTTCTGATACATGAACATCATCACAGCTCCTAACTTCACCTTTATTAGCTTTGACATTCATGTCTTTCTTTTCTCTGTCTGTTTCCACACAAGCTCAAAGTCTCTGCAGCCTGTTTTTATCTGCTATCATCAGATCTCCAACAGCCTCATTCACATCCCTCACACACTCTACAGCCTCACCAGTACTGACTTCATCTTCACTGACTGATGGAGCACAACATGAACCTGTGGAGGCTGAAAAGCTGTCCAGACACACATCTCCCCGTCACCACTCCACTTCTGTCAGCCTTTAAATGAACCCTGCTCAAGTCTGTCACTTCTATTTGGAGCCAAGAGGAAAAACTGTTGTTCAGTCGTTTGGAAAGACACAACATTTCTGAAAGCACTCAAAGACACATTTCTCTTCAGACACATCCTGAACATTTAGGAACTAAAGAACGTTTCAAATATCAAAGATCTGAAATATAGAAAAACAACAACAGCTGCAGTCAGTGAACTCACCTCAGAGTCTCCAGTCGACAGTTTGGACTCTCCAGTCCAGCACACAGAAGCTTCACTGCTGAATCCTGCAGCTTGTTCTCACTCATGTCCAGTTCTGTCAGATGGGAGGGGATGGACTTCAGAGCCGAGGCCACAACTTCACAGTGAGTCCCTGAGAGTCCACAGTCAGCCAGTCTGTGATCATAGAAAATACAAAATGTGTTATTATAAAAGCAGAAAGTCTGCATTATAAACACAGACTGTTTTGTCTTCATATACATTCAGAGTGAGGTCATAATCTGATGAACATCTGCTCTTCACATCTGTGCTTCAGCTCCTCTTACTGTGTTTGACATGACACAACGATTGAGTCTCTCTCAGACCTGCAGACTTTTAATGAGAATCTTTGTTTGGCTTTAATCTGCAGATGAAGGAGGAAGATGGCGTCACATTTAGGCTTCCATAATGTCCACAGTCTGTCACTGAGATCTGATCCAGAGTCAGAGTGAAGACACACATGTGGACTGTTTCCTGTCTTGAATCCAGAACATTTTGAATGAGCTCAGCTCAGTGAAGAGTTCCAGCTGGAAAGACTATCTCTGTTTGCTACCTGCTGCTGTCAGGTACGACTGTTCACGTCCACACTCAGGAAAAATCTGCTGACTGTCACCAAACGGAGCAGAAATGTCATCACTGGACAATAATGATGAATGAACTCAGAGCTGCTGATATCACATCTGATTTCAGGGGAACAAAACTAAAAAGGGACAAATAGAAACAACCATCATGACTCTGTTTGACCTTCAGATCAGAAACTATGGTTCAGAACAGCAGCAGGATTTCAGGGGAACTAAACACAGAAATGATTGGCTCGTTTTAGCTTTCTGAGCCATTAGTCTGCAGGTTTATCACTAGTTGGCAGAAACAGACTTGTATTAATGTTCAGCGCTTCAGTGTTTATGACTCCAGATCCAGGTGACAGCAAGTCAAAATGATGTTACCTGTCTGTGTCCAGCAGCAGCCTTTGAATATTGTTATAAACTCACGTGGATCAGTTTGTCTTTGATTGGTTTGTAAAGTTCAAATTCATTTATATTCATCAACTCTAAATGAAAAATGTTTTTCTTCTTCTTTGTTTATTATTAGAGTAACAAATTCTTATAGTTTCCTGTTGTTGAGAATTTCAGTGTAAAACCACTCGACCTGTGCATCACTGCACACTGTGAAAGTATTACTGCAGTTTAATCTATAATCCTAATCAGTGTGTTTACTGGACTGTAGTCAGACCTCCGTTATACCAAAGGAAACACTGAACGTCTTCAAAGTCACAATAAATTTATACTAAATGCTAATAAATACTGGAGTGTTAGAAAAGATGCTTCCAGCGTGTTTGTCTTTGATAGGGTTTATTCTGTTCGTCTACAGTCTGACCACTTGGGGGCGCTTTTGTCTCTTTTGCTCTGAGCCTTGGGTTTATTCAAACTGATTTTAATAAACTATTTTCTGCAAGTTGAAGCTTCATCTCCATCTCCAGTGGTTGTTGCATATTTTATGACTATATTAGTAACAGTCAGAGAGTTTAGAGTAAATTAGATCTTCACGTTTGATTTTTGACACAACATAAATGGTGAGCCAGTGTCAGAGGAAGTGACAGCATCCACCGAGGACCGGGGGGAGTGGGAGGACTGGGGGACCAGGCCAACAAAAAGGTGATCACTGATACAGGTCAGCAAACATTTGCTCATTTGGTGTCTTAGAGCAGACTCCGCCCAGCTTTGTCGTCCATGGTTGCTCTTTCAAAGGAATCTAGTTACATATTATTTTACTTAATGATCTACTGACACCACTGACTATGCAGGACAACCCCACGTCTGGAGCCAGTGCACATGTGCAGTTCAATTCCTGGGCAGGTTCTGAAGATGGCCGAGCTGTCGAGGACAAAGTTACTAATGTGAAGCTAATGTGGTTAATCAAGATCTTCATAACTATGTGGAGCAGAGTGTGCTTTCATCGTGGAGAAATCACACTGAAGAACTCGGCACACATTTTGGGGGCCTTTCTGTTTGTTGCTACAATCTGCAAATTTCATTAAAAGTTTAATAAACTATCATCTGGTCTTTATTTTTAGTTAGCACATACCTTAAAAACTCTAAGCTGTAAGCTAATGATAGTTCTCTTTCAAACATTCGTTTCGGTGTCTCACTATGGGGAACGCTCTCTCAGCGTTGTCCTCAGAAGCCTCTATATCATTACTCCAGCCAGTATTGGCTGGCAGTCGTGACGCTTGCGTCAGGGAGGGGCCACCCTCCTCCCTATAAAAGGGTGTGACGCAGCGTCACCCGCCATTCAATTTCCTCTTCTCGCTTCTTAGAAACCTCATCTCTCCTGACTGCGAACGTGAGTGCTAGCTTAACTGTCCACACGAGCAAGCTAACACCTTGGTCACCGGGCGCCAGCACGGCTCGCGTTTCGAGTCGCCTGCTCTTCACCACAGAGCCAGGTCGGAGAGTGTGTTAGCTGCCACCACGCATCTAGCACAACAGTTAGCTGATCAAGCTAACTGTCTTTGCTACACACGGTCACCAAGCCAAGTAGCACAAGCGCTAGCCACCACACTAGCCAGGTCATACTAGCTCACCATAGCTACCCGACCGAGAGAAGAAACAAAAAAAAAATAAATAAATAAAAATAAAGGATCAGCGTTAGCCGTCCAGCCATTCCAAGCTAGCTACACCAAGCTTCCTTAATATGGCAGACTGCAAACCGCTGCCCAGAATTTGCCCCTGCGGTTGCAAAATCTCAGGTTCAGATACACATGACGCGTGTGTGATGTGCCTCGGGCTGCAACACGCCCAAGCGGCTATTTCCACACCGGGTATATGCGAACACTGCGCTCGCTTCACCCTAAAAAGCCTTCGCCGAAGGCTAGCCCGCCAGGCTAGCCTGTCGAAGGAGGACCCAATGCTGTCTCCAATCGGCCCACCGATGGAGCACACTGAGTCCGCCACACCAGGCACCAGCTGGGGAGACGAGATGGATGTCGTCCTCCCGCTGGTGGATGATGCCGAGGTCAGCTGCGAAGCTATGCTTGATTCCCTCGAGGCTAATGACGAGCTACTCAGCGAATCCTCTGAGGGAGCGTCGGAACATCTCGTCTCGGACGAGGATGACGACGTTTTCTTTGCCCCCTCTGGTCGGAATTCTGCGACACAAGGGGCCGACTGTGATAACCCCGGCACACAGTCCCGCGGCGTGGAGCTATTTGACGTTGCAAAACGGGCAGCTGAAAAGCTGGCAATCCCATGGCCCGCGGTGACAACGGAGACCTCCACCTCACGATACGAGGGTAAAAGGCTCCCCAAAGCAAAGCGCACTACTAAGCAGGTACTGCCGTTTTTCCCCGAATGCGTGGACGAGGTCACACGCTGCTGGGAAAAGCCATTTTCGTCACCCAACCCCGTGCAGGGAGCGGCGGCGTTTGACTGCGCTGGAATGAAAGAGAAGGGCATCTACCAAATTCCCACAGTGGAGAATCTGGTGGTTCCCTTTCAGTCGATTCACTCGGTACAACACATAAGTATGGGATATCACGCCCTCGCGTGTCCTGGCTGAAGAAACCTTTATTCACGCCTTTACGGCAGATGACGTGTGATGACACGCGCAAGGCCCCGCCCGCACATATAGCCGCTGCCATCACCGTCATCCCTCAGTTCTTACGCTCTTCACCTCGCTGAGAACACCTCTGCTGAGTTGGGCTAGCTAGCTACTGCTAGTTAGCTCCGTTGTCTGCCAACTTGAACCTAGCTTAACTGCCCCTGTTGGTGTTAGCCTCCACCGCCCAGCTGGTGCGTAGGCTGCCTGCGGAGCGCTATTTTCAAGTTTTTCTTGTGCAGCGTTTCGCTTTGCGTTTTGGGAATGGACTCCAAACCGAAGCGAGCAAAGCAGAAATCTTCTGTTCGCCCCTGTCCTCAGGGATGTGGTTTCTCTTTGCACGACAGCGACCAGCACGATGCCTGCCCTGTCTGCCTGGGGATCGCTAGGAGAGCGTTGACGGAGCCCGAAGCTTGTGCGTTTTGTCGCCAGCTCCGACGCTCGACCCTGGAAAGACGGGTGACGTTTGTGGAAAGAGTGCTGGGACGCTCGGCTGTCGCACGGCATGACCCTCTTCTTTCCGAGTCTGGAGCCCCGGCTTCGTCCGAGTCCGAAGACGAAAATTTTCAGGTCGATGTCCCCGCGATTAGCTGGGCTGACCACATGGAATACGTTGACGGGTTAGCCGATGACGGACCGGAACCATGCAGGAGCGCTGACGGGCTTCAGCCTGGGTTGAAGCCCGCCAGCGCTCCCCAGGAAGACGATGACGTGCTGGACATCGGCCTGGACATCCATGGTTTGTCGGAGGATGAGCAGGAGAGCTCATTGTCGACCCAATATGCCGCCGCTGCTGCGCCGGTCGGCCACGATGACACCTCTCTTTTCTCCCTGTTTCGCCGTGCCGCTGAGAAGCTGCAGGTGGACTGGCCCTCTCCTCCACCAGCTCGGAAGCCGTCGCGGTTTGCGGGTTTTTTCCTTCCACCGGAGCCCGCAACGGCCAAAAACTGCCTCCCCATGTTCCCAGACTTTCTCTGCGAGCTAACAGCGTCATGGGACAAACCTCTGTCTACCCGCGTCACTGTGCCCGGCTATGGACAGTACATGGAATTGGACGGCGCCGAGGGAGCTGGTTTAGCTAACCCACCCCCTATGGAGCCGTCTCTGGCTGCTTATCTGGCCCCGTCCCATAACCATGGTGTCGGTGGCCCCGCAACTCTGCCGTCCAAGCACTGCAGATTCTCGGCCTCGCAGCTGGAGAAGATTTATCGGGCTCAGGCCGGCACCGCTCGAGCCATGAGCTCCGTCACCATGCTCCAGACGTACCAAGCAATGTGCCTGGCGGAGCTTGGATCGCTGGTTCCGGAGGACAGCCCGCTGTCACCTCTTCTTAACGAGGTTAGAGTCACCACGGATTACATCCTCCGTGCGTCTCGCTGTGCAGCGCTCTCCCTGGGCAGAGGGATGGCTTCGACAGTGGTGGCGCAGAGGCACCTGTGGCTGACCCTCTCCGACGTCCCTGATAGAGACAGAGCTGTGTATCTGGACGCACCAGTGTCTGCGGCTGGGTTATTCGGACATTCACTTGAAGCCATTCAGGCTAGATTCGATCTGAGGAAGAAGCAGACGGAAGCTCTGCGCGACATCATCCCCAGACGCCAGCCCCAGCCCAAGCCCACTGCTAGCTCTCACAGGCCCGCCGCTCCTCTGACAGCTGGCAAGAGACCGGCGCCCACTGCTGGAGTGGGAGGGCCGCCGGCGAGAGCACGTACTCCGGCCCGAGCTCCACGCCAGTCGGCCTGGGGCAAAGGCCCTCCCCCGGGCCCCCGACGGGACCCGACGCCCAGGAGGAAGAAGCCTCAGCCCTCCTAGCTGTGATTGCGAGTGGGGAAGGGATCCGGCAGCAGGGAGACGCTGCTCTTACCCCTCTGTTGCCGCACAAGAGGTGCCGCTTAAGTTCTGTTCAGGTTGTCAGCCCCAGAAGGTGCTGCACTTCCCTATCGCGGTCTCCCAAGCACATAACCCCTGCACACGGTTCAGATGTGTTGAATGTTCAAGCGACCACATCGAGTGTTCCCGCTGTTTTTCATTGTTATGCCCCGGAAAAGGTGCACCCAACAAAATGTATAAATGTACATGTTCCCATGTTGCAATCAATAAAGAGTGTTGTTTACTCTCAAACAATCTCAAATGCTCAACCTGCAGGCGAAATGAGCCAGGTCAGGCAGGGGATGCAGTCCCCTGCAGACACACTGGGGGGCGACGGCGCCCCGCCGTCAGTGCTGCAGGCCAGCCGGCTGGCTGCTCACTTCCCTCAGTGGCGCGCTTGCGCCCCCTCTCCGTGGGTGCTGCAAACCGTTGCCATGGGTTACCGGTTGCAGTTCCGGGTCAAGCCGCCTCGTTTCCAAAGAGTCGTGAACACGATTGTCAACCCCGAGGCAGCCTTGGTACTCAGAGAGGAAATACAGGCGCTATTACAGAAGAGAGCAATACGGGTGGTCCCCGCTTCGGAGACGGACAAAGGTTGGTACAGCCGTTATTTTGTCATTCCGAAGAAAGGGGGAGGGCTTCGCCCCATCCTCGACCTGCGAGTCTTGAACACGTACCTGCGAACGTACAGGTTCAAGATGCTAACACTCAGACAGCTCCTGAGTGCAGTCGGCCCGGGAGATTGGTTTGCGACAATCGATCTAACAGATGCTTATTTTCATGTCGCTATACACCCGAAACACAGGCAGTTTCTGAGGTTTGCATTCGAGGGCGTAGCCTACGAATACCTAGTGCTGCCGTTCGGGCTGTCGCTCGCTCCCCGCACCTTTACGAAATGTGCCGAGGCAGCGCTAGCGCCCCTCAGGAAGAGGGGCATCCGCATCTTGGCCTACCTGGACGACTGGGCTCTCGTGGCTTGCTCCAGAGAACAGGCGGAGACGCAGCTGTCGCGGGTTCTGTCACACATTCAGACACTGGGGTTCTCTGTGAACTTTCAGAAGAGCTCGCTAATCCCAGGTCAACAGATCGCTTTTCTCGGTCTGGAAATATGCTCTCTTTCCAGCCGCGCACGGTTGTCAGAGCACAGAGTGGCCGCGTTTCATCGCTGCCTCGCTCAATTTCAGCTGGGACGCAGACTGCGTTTCCAGACGATATTGCGCTTGTTGGGCATGATGGCATCTATGATCGCCGTAGTGCCGCTTGGGCTGTTGAAAATGAGAGCGTTTCAACGCTGGACTCTCTCTCACCGTTTGTGTGCTTCGCGTCACCTCCGGAGGAGGCTGCCGGTAACTGCGTCTTGCATGCTAGCTCTCCGTCCTTGGAGGGAGCCCGGGCTACTGCACCAGGGCTCTCGGATTGGGAGGGTGTTGTTTCGCAAGGTGGTGTCCACAGATGCTTCCCTAAGTGGGTGGGGAGCGCTGTGCGAGGGTGCGTCAGTGAGAGGGATCTGGTCCGCGGCTCAGCGCCAGCTGCACATCAACCACTTAGAGCTGTTAGCAGTGTTCTTAGCTCTAAAGCGTTTCCGTCCAGTCCTGCAGGGCCAGCATGTCTTAGTCAGGACGGACAATTCAACAGTGGTGTCTTATATAAACAGGCAGGGAGGAACACGCTCTCTTCCCCTGTTGCAGCTGTCTCGCTCTCTGCTGTTATGGTGCAGTGTTCATTTTCTGACTCTAAGAGCCACCCATGTCCCGGGCCACCTGAACCTGGGGCCGGACCTTCTCTCCAGGGGGGGTCCTCTGGTGAGAGAATGGAGGTTACACCCTTCAATAGTGGCTCAGATTTGGGATCTATTTGGCGAGGCGCAAATAGATCTTTTTGCTTCCAGGGTGAATGCTCACTGCCCCCTGTACTTCTCCATAATCGACCACGATGCACCCTTGGGCTTGGACGCGCTAGCGCACCAATGGCCAGACGTGCTCCTGTATGCATTTCCCCCAGTGGAAATGATATCTCCAATTCTGGAGAGGGTGCGTCGGCATTCCCTCTCTCTGATCCTGGTGGCCCCTTGGTGGCCCGCGAAGTCGTGGTATGCAGAAATAATCAGCCTGCTTGCAGCAAGTCCTTGGCAGCTTCCTCTCCGCAGGGATCTCCTCTCTCAGGCGGGGGGGGAAGTGTTTCATCCGCGCCCGGATCTGTGGCACCTTCATGCTTACCTGCTGAGAGGTTAAACTTGGTTGCTAAGGGTCTGCCACCTAGTGTGGTAGCGACGATTCAGAGCGCCAGGGCCTCGTCTACTAGAGGCTTGTATGCTTACAAATGGCGAGCCTTCGAGCGATGGTGCCAGGACCGCCACACTCTCCCATTTCAGTGCTCTATTGTGGATGTTTTGACATTCCTGCAGGAGCTGTTGGATAAAGGCCTTTCGTTTTCGACGATCAAGGTTTATTTAGCGGCTATATCTGCTTGTCATATCGGTTTTGACGGGGTGACACCAGGTGCGCATCCCCTCGCCGTGCGTTTTCTGAAAGGGGTTCGCCGGCTGAGGCCCGTGCTTAAGTCCAGTGTCCCGGCTTGGGACTTGTCTTTGGTGCTGGAGGCCCTTTGTGGCCCTCCGTTTGAACCCGTTGAGTCGGTAGATATGAAACTTCTTTCGTATAAGACCGCATTACTTCTCGCTTTGGCCTCGGCGAAGCGAGTGGGGGACCTTCATGCGCTGTCTGTGCATCCTGCCTGCACACAGTTTTCTCCTGATGGCCGCAAGGTCGTATTGCGTCCGAATGCCGCCTATCTTCCCAAGGTCATGCCTGCATCTTATAGTTCAATGGAGTTTGAGTTGCTGAGCTTTTGCTCCCCTCCTTTTGAATCTGAGGAGCAGAGGAGGGTGCATTCTCTTTGTCCGGTGCGTGCGCTACGCACCTACATTGAGCGCACTCGGGATGTGCGTTTGTGTGACCAGTTGTTTGTCTGCTTCGCTAATCCGAATAGAGGTAGAGCTCTGTCCAGACAGAGGCTGTCCCACTGGATTGTAGAAGCTATCTCGCTGGCATACAGCACCGGAGGTTTTGCGTTGCCCCACGGGGTGGGAGCTCATTCCACCAGGGGGATGGCGACCTCATGGGCTCTTTTTAGAGGGGTGCCTGTGGCTGATATTTGTGCAGCGGCTAATTGGGCGTCGCCGCACACTTTTGTGCGGTTTTATCGGTTGGACGTTACAGCCCCTTCGGTGGCTCATGCTGTCCTTTCTGCTGGGTCTGCCACTCACTAAGGATGTGGTGGTCCCGTTCCGGTTCGGTGGCTGCTCTGCGGGGCGTGTATATAGGTCCCATACTTATGTGTTGTACCGAGTGAATCGACTGAAAGGGAACGATTAGTTATGTCTATAACTTCTGTTCCCTGAAGGAGAGGAACGAGGTACAACACAGGGTGGCCCCACTGAGCAGTTGGCTCGGTGAAGAGCGGCTATCGAACTGAGGGATGACGGTGATGGCAGCGGCTATATGTGCGGGCGGGGCCTTGCGCGTGTCATCACACGTCATCTGCCGTAAAGGCGTGAATAAAGGTTTCTTCAGCCAGGACACGCGAGGGCGTGATATCCCATACTTATGTGTTGTACCTCGTTCCTCTCCTTCAGGGAACAGAAGTTATAGACATAACTAATCGCTTCTCATCTCCACCCGAACCAGAAACTCTCCATGTCATCTGGTCCGTCCCTGCCCTCCAAGGCCGAACGCCTGCAGTCCTCCCTGGCTGACAAGGCGTATAAATCGGTGGCCACCACCGCGAGGGCATTGAACGCCTCGTCGCTCCTGCTAGCCTACTCGGCGGAGCTCCAGGACCAGGCTGCTGCGAACCCGGATGCTAGCGAGTTGTGGGAAGAGCTGGGCGTAGTTACGGACCAGTGTCTCCACCTCACTAGAGCAGCAGTACAAGCGGCGGGCAGAGCCCTCAGCATCATCGTCCTACAGGAGAGGGCAAGATGGCTGAACTTGTCGGGGCTTTCGGACAGAGAAAAACGTGACATTCTGGACGAAAGCATCGACCCCGCTGGGCTTTTCGGGACCGCCGTTGCCACCATGCAAAGACGGTGCGAGGAGAAGAAGAAAGAGGGAGAGGCCCTCCAGCTGTGTCTCCCTAGGAAGACCCAGGCTGCGCCTCCACCCGGTCGCCGCACGTTCGCTCAGGTCACCAGCCGTCCAGCCGGCGTGCCGACGTTTAAAATCCCTCGCCGCCCAGCCCCGCAGGTCGCGGCCCAGGGTCCTCTAGGATCGCAGAACCCTAAGACCCACTGGCCCAAGAAACACGTCCCGCCTGCTGCTGCTCAGGGTGCCCCACCACCAGCCAAGCAGTCGGACCGCAAGAAGAAGCGGACTGCCTAACATCCCCCACGGGGAGATTGGAGCCGGACCAGCCCGGGCTCCAAGTTCACTCCAGGGCTCAGTTCCGGAGCCCGTTCGGAGAAGTGTGTTCTGCCTCCACCTTTCAGCGCCTGGGACTCGAGTTGGATCCCACAGAGCGGATTTCAAAAAAGAGACGACGAAACGCTGTTCAGCTGATTCAAGCATGTCTGTCTCACAAAACACACTGTTTATTAAAAACTCACCCGTTGCATCCAGGCATGTTGCCAAGGGCACGGGAAAAATGTGTGAAAAACACAGAAAATATGTTGAAAAACATAATGCCCCCACGCACCCAGACACCACCGGGGTTGATTCCCTCAGTGGTGTCCGGCCCCATAAGCGCTGGTCAAGCGCGGGCCGCTCGCGCATGCGCAGTCGGGTCTGGTCAGAAGGACCAGTTTCCGCCACAAGAGGGAGCCAGAGCTCCGTCTACTGTGGAGCGCCTATCTTTGGGGCCGCTGTCAGCAAGAATAGAGAGATGGCGAGCTCTCGCTGCGCCAGAATAGGTTGTGAGGACATTAGAGCGAGGCTATCGTTTGCAATTCGCAACCACCCCTCCCAGATTTCACAAAGTGATTTTCTCTCTTGCAAAAGGCGAATCAGCCAGGATCCTGCAAGAAGAAATAACTACCTTGCTATCAAAGGGGGCAGTACGAGAAATACCCCAGGAGCAGAGCCAATGCGGCTTTTACTCAAGGTATTTTCTCGTGCCCAAGAAGGGAGGGGGACTACGTCCGATACTGGACCTACGGGCTCTGAATCAGCATCTGAGGTCATACAAATTCAGGATGTTGACGACCACCACTCTGCTGCATGTAGTGCGCCCAGGCGATTGGTTTACATCAATAGACCTGAAGGACGCATATTTTCACATCCCCATTTACCCGCCTCACAGAAAATTCCTGCGCTTTGCGTTTCAGGGCAGAATGTACGAGTACCAGGTCCTGCCGTTTGGTCTCTCACTGAGCCCTCGGGTATTTGTGAAATGCACAGAGGCGGCCATAGCCCCACTGAAGAGGCGGGGCATCCGCATAGCAACATACATAGACGATTGGCTGCTGCTATCAGAGTCAGAAATAATGGGAAGGGAGCACACCAGGTTGACAGTGGATCATCTGATGGCTCTGGGTTTTACCATAAACTACCAAAAGAGTGTCCTGCAGCCAGCTCAGGCCATCTCTTTCATAGGAATAGCTCTAAACTCCGCCTCGTACAGAGCGTGTCTCTCTGTGGACAGAGTAAAAAAAATGCTATCACATGCCGGCATTTTTTCAGTTGGGAAGATATCTCCCATTCAGAAAATGCCTGCAGATGCTGGGATTAATGGCGTCTTCACTGGCAGTCATTCCACTAGGCAGACTGCATATGAGGGAATTTCAGCGATGGGTTGCATCACTGAGACTGAATCGAAAGCGCCATACCCACCGCTATATCAGAGTGACAGCAGACTGCGCTGCAGCACTCCACTGTTGGAGAAATCCCACATTTCTCACTCAGGGGGTGTCACTGGGAGCTGTCACAGCCAGAAAGGTGGTGACCACGGACGCGAGTCTCACGGGTTGGGGTGCCACTCACGAGGGCAGAGCAGTGAGCGGCAGCTGGGACTCACAACAGAGGGGTGCTCATATAAATTGGCTAGAATTGCTAGCAGCTTTTCTAGCACTGAGACACTTCCTTCCCCTGTTGAGAAACCACCATGTTCTGATCAGAACAGACAACACCACTGTTGTGGCATACATCAACAGACAGGGCGGGTTACGTTCCCGTCCTTTGCACATGCTGGCTCGCAGACTGATCATGTGGAGCAGCATCAATCTGTTGTCACTGAGAGCCACTCACATTCCAGGAGCCCTGAACTTGGGAGCAGACTTAATGTCCAGGGGAAACCCGCAGTACGGGGACTGGACCCTGCACCCACATGTGGTGACCCAAATCTGGACCCGCTTTGGCCAGCCACAGGTCGATCTGTTTGCCTCGAGGGAGAACGCTCAGTGTCCACTGTATTTCTCCCTGAGGGACCAGGAGGCTCCGCTAGGGGTAGACGCATTAGCTCACAACTGGCCACATGCTCTGCTTTATGCGTTCCCTCCACTGGCCTTAATTTCTCCCACTCTAACCAGAGTGAGAGAGAGAGGGCTAACAATGATACTGATCGCCCCAAGGTGGATGAGGTCCCATTGGTTAGCGGAGATCATGCCACTCTTGTGGAGCGAACCTTGGCCTCTCCCTCTCCGACGAGACCTAGTCTCCCAAGCCAGGGGGGAGATTTTTCACCCTCACCCCGAGCGCCTCGCCCTGTGGGCTTGGCCCGTGAGAGGTTGAATCTGAGTACGGCAGGACTCCCCCAGGGTGTTATAGCCACTATTCAGAGTTCTAGAGCCCCCTCCACAAGATCATTGTATGAGAACAAGTGGAGGGTATTTGAGGAATGGTGTGGAAAGTCTCACACTCTCTCCTTTCAGTGCTCTGTGACAACAATTCTCTCCTTTCTCCAAGAACTGTTAGATAAAGGAAAGGCCTTTTCCACAATTAAAGTATATCTAGCAGCCATTTCAGCCTGCCATGTGGGCTTCGTAGATGGCCCGGTGAGCCATCACCCGCTAGTCTGCCGTTTCATGAAAGGGGCACAACGGCTCCACCCAGTGTCTAAACCTCTCGTTCCCACGTGGGATTTATCCCTGGTGCTGGGGGCAGTTTCACAGCCACCATTTGAACCACTAAACCAGGTGGAAATAAAAATCCTGTCTTTGAAGACTGCATTGCTCCTGGCCCTCGCATCTGCGAAGCGTGTCAGTGATATTCATGCGCTGTCAATACACAAAGAGTGCACCCGCTTCACACGGGATAACTCTAGAGTCACACTCAGGCCAAATCCGGCCTTTGTGCCCAAAAACCCTTATCTTCAATGCACCCCATTGGAGCTGGAAGCTTTTTGCCCTCCTCCTTTCTCCTCCCCTGAACAGGAGCGCCTACATGCTCTCTGTCCAGTCAGGGCTTTATGTACCTATATGGAGAGAACGAAGGTTTTCAGGAGGTCGGATCAGCTGTTTGTTTCCTGGGCTAAACCACATCTTGGCAAGCCCGTTAGCAAACAACGCATTTCCCACTGGATTGTTGAGGCGATCCAATTGGCTTATTCCAGCACGGGTCTGCCCCCCCCGGAGGGGCTTCGTGCTCATTCTGCCAGAGGGATGGCAACCTCTTGGGCCCTTTTTAGGGGTGTCTCTATAGAAGAGATATGTGCAGCTGCGAGCTGGGCTTCACCTTTGACCTTTGCAAGGTTTTACAGGTTGGATGTCACTGCACCGTCTCTAGCCCACACTGTGTTAAGTGTGGGTCCCCACGAGACCTCCTAAATTGGCAGTCAGTCGTTCAGATGGGCTTATCTGGCAATACGGGAGTCTGCATATCCCCATAGTGAGACACCGAAACGAATGTTTGAAAGAGAACTTGAGGTTACTCTATTCCGTAACCCCTGTTCTCTGATAACATGAGTGAGGTGTCTCATCAGATCACCCTCCTTGCACGAAGCGAGGAAGAGGTGAGCTTATCTTGAATGGCGGGTGACGCTGCGTCACACCCTTTTATAGGGAGGAGGGTGGCCCCTCCCTGACGCAAGCGTCACGACTGCCAGCCAATACTGGCTGGAGTAATGATATAGAGGCTTCTGAGGACAACGCTGAGAGAGCGTTCCCCATAGTGAGACACCTCACTCATGTTATCAGAGAACAGGGGTTACGGAATAGAGTAACCTCAAGTTATATAACAGCAGATGCATGCTGGTGCAATAAGTTGTATGTTTTATTTTTGATCTGATTAGTCAAATAATCACAAAAATAATCGTTTGTGGCAGCCCTAGTGTGACCTCAAATAAGAAATGATTGCAGTTTATGACTGAGTAACTAAACTATCACCAACTGATAATATTAATGATCACATCTGGACTCACCGAGCCTTTCTGAAGTTCCTCACAGCTGGAATCAGTCTCAGTCGTCCCTCCTTTGTTGTGTTGTACTTCTTCAGGTCCAACTCATCCAGAACCTCCTCTGACATCTGCAGCATGAAGGCCAGAGCTGAGCAGTGGATCTCAGAGAGTTTCTTTGATTTGTTCTCTGACTTCAGGAACTCTTGGATCTCCTGAGATAATAAGATGTCGTTCATCTCCATCAGACAGTGGAAGATGTTGATGCTTCTGTCAGGAGAGGATTTTGTCTTCCTTTCTTTTAGATTCTTGATGACTCTCTGGATGGTTTCTGGACTGTTCTCTGTCTGACCCAGCAGACCTCCTAAGAGTCTCTGGTTGGACTCCAGACAGAGGCCATGAAGGAAGCGGACAAACAGGTCCAGGTGGCCATTTTTACTCCTGAAGGATTTTATTAGTGTTTCCATCAAAAAATCATCCAGAGATGACTCTTTGTATTTTTTTCCCAGGAACTTCTTCAGCACCTCTGACTTCCTGTTGGTGAAACAGTGGAACATGTAGACTGCAGCCAGAAACTCCTGGATGCTCAGATGAACAAAGCAGTAGACTGGTTTCTGGAAGATCACACACTCTCTTTTGAAGATCTCTGTACAAACTCCTGAGTACACCGAGGCCTCTGTCACATCCAGACCACACTGCTCCAGGTCTTCTTGGTAGAACATGATGTTTCCTTTCTCCAGATGTTCAAACGCCAGCCTCCCCAGCTTCAGAAGAACTTCCCTGTCAGCCTCCGTCAGCTCCTGTGGACTCGTCTCATGTCCCTCGTGGTACTTGTTCTTCTTCCTCTTTGTCTGAACCAGCAGGAAGTGTGAGTACATGTCAGTCAGGGTCTTGGGCAGCTCTCCTCTCTGCTCTGTAGTCAACATGTGCTCCAGAACTGTAGCAGTGATCCAGCAGAAGACTGGGATTCTACACATGATGTGGAGGCTCCTGGATGTCTTCATGTGGGAGATGATTCTGCTGGACAGCTCTTCATCACTGAATCTCCTCCTGAAGTACTCCTCCTTCTGGGCGTCAGTGAAGCCTCGTACTTCTGTTAGCCTGTCAACACATGTAGGAGGGATCTGATTGGCCGCTGCAGGTCGGGAAGTTATCCAGACGAGAGCCGAGGGAAGCAGATTCCCCTGGATGAGGTTTGTCAGCAGCTGGCTGACTGATGACTTCTGTGTGACATCAGACAGCAGCTTCCTGTTGGTGAAATCCAATGAAAGTCTGCTTTCATCCAGGCCGTCAAAGATGAACAAAAGCTGAGAGACAGCCAGCTTCTCTGCTGTGACCTTCTGTAATGTTGGATGGAAAACATGGAGCAGCTCCAGAAGACTGTACTGCTCCTCTCTGATCAGGTTCAGCTCCCTGAATGAAAGCAGAACCACCACACTGACATGTTGGTTCTCCAAGCCCTCTGCCCAGTCCAGAGTGAACTTCTGCACTGAGAAGGTTTTTCCAACACCAGCCACGCCGTTGGTCAGAACCACTCTGATGGGTCTCTGTTGGTCAGGTAAGGCTTTAAAGATGTCCTGGCACCTGATTGGAGTGTCATGGAGGGCGTCCATCTTGGAAGCTGTCTCCAGCTGCCTCACCTCATGTTGGCTATGAACCTCTTCACTCTGTCCCTCTGTGATGTAGAGCTCAGTGTAGATCCTGTTGAGGAGGGTTCTACTTCCTGTTTCATCACTTCCTTCAGTCACACGTTCACATCTCCTCCTCAGACTGATCTTATGTTCATCTAAAACCTCCTGCAGACCAACATCTGCTGAAAGAAAGAAAAACAGAAAGAAAACTCTTCAATGTCTGAACAACAACAAGAAGTCCAGTTTTCAGAAATGAGTCCATCAGCAGACAGATGTTCAGTCTTACTTTGTACACAGCTGCTCTGACTGGCTGTCTGCAGTCCAGCTCTGGTTCTGGATCTTTCTCCACACTGGGGACAGGACCAGTCTCCTGATGAAGCAGACTGGTCCCAGTATGAGGAGATGCACTGTCTGCAGAACCAGTGTCCACAGCTGGTAGAGACTGGATCCTTCAGGACGTCCTGACACAAAGCACAGCAGGACAGCTGCTCCTCCTCACAGACACAACTCCTCTTCCTCT
This sequence comes from Maylandia zebra, assembly GCF_041146795.1. Lineage (NCBI taxonomy): Eukaryota > Metazoa > Chordata > Actinopteri > Cichliformes > Cichlidae > Maylandia > Maylandia zebra. The sequence goes on from NW_027490033.1 coordinate 3,379,355, forward strand.
TCCTCCCTCTGTGAACACATTTCTTTATCACTAAAATCATTGACTGTCAGTGACAAACATCCAGATTTGATGACACTGTGCAGAAGCTCTGATGGTCACAGAGAAAAGTCAAAGTGGAGAAACTTGTGTTTGAGTTCAGAATCCAAGTTTCCTTTGCTGTTCCTGCCTGTCTTATTAAACACAGAGTGATCAGCCTACAAACTCCACAGTAAAAGCTTTCATCACAGAGCTGATTATGTCCTTCACTGGATGTACTGGAAGTTTGGGATCCATCACTCTGAACTGACCTTTGACCTCCTCTAAAAACTGTGGTGGAGCAGCGGTGTCACATTCAGAGCTTTCAGCTTTATTTTGAAAGAGTTCAGTCATCAGGAAGTGAACTTCTTGGTTCTGATTTCCTTTCTATTATTTTACAGAAGTGAAGAAGAAGAACTAAAAGCTTTGAAATGATCTGAGTGATATTTTTGAACATTGCCACCAAATTGAGTTCAGCCTCCAGCAGTAACTTTGTTTCATGATGCCTCCCTGATGATGTGATGTTTGATTACAAACCTGTTTATGTGTTAGACATTAATCACATGAACACAGGCAGAAAAAAGAAGCCAATGAAACAAATGACAGAAACGTGTTCATTCACTGCCATAATCCATATTTTCTATGTACAGATGTTTGTAAAGAACACGTGTGCAGCGCTTTGTTCTGAGTATCTGCTGTCAGCACACAGTGCAGCAATAACTACAACCACACGTTTCTGTAGATCCTGAACATCAGCCTGGAGGAATCTGACCTCAGGTCTGCACACAGAGACGTCACACGCTGCTACACTGATCCTGCTGCTTCATTACTGCTGATATTACTCTGCTCACTCTGTTCAGTTACTCTGTTTACATCACTTTGCTCATTTGCTTTGTTCTGCTTGCACTGCTCTGTCAGTACATGCTGTGCTAATGTGGCACAAAGCACTTTAACATTACATCTGCACAATGTTTCATTATTTCATTTAATGATTGTTTATAATGTTTTGTCCAGTCACAGGAGCAGCTCAGCACATTTCACTGTGTTGTACGTGTATGACGATGCCTGTGACAAATAAACAGCCTCGGACTCTTCAATCTTCTGCATTTCTTTGGAGATCAGCTCAGTGGCCTGTTGAGACCATCTTTCTATTTCTGATGACTCAGTTCAGATTATTATCCTGATACTTTCTTTTAAAATGTGATGAAATCATTTATCTGATGTTCTGACACAAATACACCAAAACAATCCCAAACAGCACAAACCACCACGTTACACACAGTGTAATAAAAATACAGGCAACTACAAATAAAAACACTTTTAAAATATAAACTAAAATTACAAAGTGGTCACAGAATTTCAAACACCCGTAAATGGCAGGAAAATACACCCCAAACTAGCATCATCATTATACAACTTTAACAACGGCCACTAAATGATACTTCATACACAGACCAGTGTTAGGTTAAGTTATGATGTCACTGGTAGAACATTTATAGAAACAACTTTTGAACTCTGAGTCAGCAGCTCTCTTACATGGTCAGCTGAGCTCCATGATTGAAGTTCACTGTTGGTGCAGGTTCATGACTGAATTGTAGAGGTCTGTCTCTGGACCGGTCACTCCTCACAGACACACAGCTGGATACTGGAGACTGTGACCTCTGACCTCTGCAAACACAACCACATTGCATTCATTTCACATCAATTAGTACACCACAAAAGGCATGCAAGAAACACAGTATGAAGGCAAACTTCTGGCTTCAATAACATTCAACAGGTCAGGTGGAAACTTTTCTCAGATTTGATTCATGTTTTTATAGAACGATCCAGCTAAAAAAAATATACCATTAGGTCAGGGGTCAGCAACCTTCAGGACCCAAAGAGCCATTTGGAGCCAGTTTCCACGCAAAAGAAAACACTGGGAGCCACAAATACTTTTTGACATCTAGAATGAAGATAACACTGTATATACTGTTTTTTACCTTTATGCTTTGTGTGAACAACTAAGGTGTGTTGCTTATGAAATCCATGAAGTGCTACAGAGAAAATTACATGTTATTTATGTAATGAACACATTTGAACTCTTACAGAAATATAACAAAAGGAAAGACACCCAGCTGAACTAAAATGATGTAGCAAACAAAAACTGCTGTGAGCCGCCACCCTTATATCTCCTTTGGGCTTTTGGAGCCTTGAGCTGACTTTTAAAAAACAATTGGAAAAAAAGCTCTATGCTGCTGAAAGATGAAAAATAGATATTTGCAAAATTCTGCCTAAATATGTATTTTACCTGGTTAATGTGTGTGGCGGGGCGTGGTCTGCAGCGCCGCTGCAGGGGAGGCGGACGCACCTGAGCGGCACCCGCAATCACGCCTCGCCGCCTTAACGTCTGTGCTGTTGTGTTGGTGTGTGTCGGGCTGTGAGCTGCAAAGCTACAGCCGGCTGTGTGCGTACAGCAACCGTGTGTGAAAAGCGGTCAATAAAGAGAAGCTGAAAAGCGTGTTCATGCAAACATCGTCGGGTCTGCCGTGATATGTTTACAACGGGACTTCTGCTCCTGAACCTCTGCGCACAGCGTCTGCAGGTCGGGGCTGTACGAAGTCACTTTCATCTTTACAGGACTGTAAGCTGTCGTCTGTGAGGCGTGAGCGGTAGGGATGGGTATTGATAAGATTTTCACGATTCCGATTCCATTTTCGATTCTGTTTAACGATTCGATTCTTTATCGATTCTTTTTAAAAAAGGAGAACACTAAGGTCGATTAGCTTAGAACTTTGTTTTATATCTTCTCTTTGAACAAGATAGAAATTTAGGAGTAACATGGCCTTACAAACACAGCAGTGAGATCTTAAGAGATCCAGCCTACGGCTCTTCAATGTGGTGTCACAGGGACCCCGGGGAAAAAAATTGTAAATGTAAAATAATAAAATAAATATTCTTCTGTAGCAATAACAAAGTATAACATAAATTATTCTGTAGCAATTACACAAGAATATCCAGTAATGTCCCTGCCTACAATTAAACACATTCACTTACCGAAAATCGGGGGCATCTGCTGTGGCAAATGGGTGCAAGCCTTTGACCACAAACTTAGTCACTGCTCGGTAACATTAGTCTATCCTGGCTTGAAAGGAGACGCTACCGGTAGACTGCAGCGAGAACTGGCAGCGAGCGCCAGCCAGACTCTGTCTCTCTCATCATGGTCACCTAAACGCGCAGTAATGGCAGATAAGGCAGATCGCGCTAACATAATATGCACTGTTAGCTGATTATTTACCTGCCGCATTAACGGGAGAGGACGTGCAAACGTTACCGCTGCTGCTGGGTTGAGATTCACGAGTCCGGAGCGGAATTAAAAACACGACATTCATTTAAGGTCATCGTGTGTTTTGTGAGCAAATGCTTTTGCATATTCGTAGTGTTTCCTCCCTTAAATGAAGTATCTACTTTGCAAGTATTGCAAGTTGCCCTGTTGTCATCCGTTCTTGTAAAGTATAACCAATCTTTTTAGCGTTTGAGCCGCCATGTTTCCTGCCAGGTAAATGACGCTCCGCAACGTGGTGACGTCATTCAGGGTGACTGGAATCGATAAGGGAATCGTTTGCAAAAATGGCAAACGATTCCAAGGAATTGAAACAGTGGGAACCGGTTCTCAACAAGAACCGGTTTTCGATACCCATCCCTAGTGAGCGGTGTTTGTTTTTAACATAGTTCACGGTGGAGAACAGCTGCTGACATAATGTGGATCCGAAGATCCATAATTGGCCTACCTGGGGCTGAAAGTCTCGATAAATGCACGGCGTTTCGGCGGGTACACCGGCTTCCGCGAGTGTGACGCTTATTTGAACGATGAAAAAATAAAAAATATAATTTTCTTTTTATATTTCAATATCACAAAAATCTTCCAATTTAGAACTACAAGTTAAAAAAGAACATAAATAAAATACACTTCAGCTAAATACTTCTAATTTATTTTCCCAAACCACGAGGAGCCGCACTGTAAGGACTAAAGAGCCGCAGGTTGCTGACCCCTGCATTAGTGTTAGTCAATGTTGCAACTGAACTGAAAAACAACATATTTTGGTCAGGTCCAAAGAAACAAAGTCACTATTAATACAACACAACCCCCCCAAAAAGAGCCATGTAGACCCCGGGCTCTATGGGTCTTGTGCTCGGAGCTTGTTCCTGTGCTGCCATGATTAGTGCCTCTGTGCTGTCTTTCAGTCCAGCTTTGTTCAGCCACTGGTAGGATTTCTGGATGTCAGCCACTTCCTCTGCCTGCTGGTGGTGCAAACTGTGTTGTTCTGAGTTTCATTGGACGTCTTTGTCCAAAGCACCAGACAAAGGGCAAAGTAGATGCATTTGCATCAGCAGGAAAATACACCCCAAACTAGCATCATCATTATACAACTTTAACAACGGCCACTAAATGATACTTCATACACAGACCAGTGTTAGGTTAAGTTATGATGTCACTGGTAGAACATTTATAGAAACAACTTTTGAACTCTGAGTCAGCAGCTCTCTTACATGGTCAGCTGAGCTCCATGATTGAAGAACATTGTTGCTGCAGGTTCATCACTGAATTGTAGAGGTCTGTCTCTGGACCGGTCACTCCTCACAGACACACAGCTGGATACTGGAGACTGTGACCTCTGACCTCTGCAAATACAACCACATTGCATTCATTTCACATCAATTAGTACACCACAAAAGGCATGCAAGAAACACAGTATGAAGGCAAACTTCTGGCTTCAATAACATTCAACAGGTCAGGTGGAAACTTTTCTCAGATTTGATTCATGTTTTTATAGAACGATCCAGCTAAAAAAAATATACCATTAGGTCAGGGGTCAGCAACCTTCAGGACCCAAAGAGCCATTTGGAGCCAGTTTCCACGCAAAAGAAAACACTGGGAGCCACAAATACTTTTTGACATCTAGAATGAAGATAACACTGTATATACTGTTTTTTACCTTTATGCTTTGTGTGAACAACTAAGGTGTGTTGCTTATGAAATCCATGAAGTGCTACAGAGAAAATTACATGTTATTTATGTAATGAACACATTTGAACTCTTACAGAAATATAACAAAAGGAAAGACACCCAGCTGAACTAAAATGATGTAGCAAACAAAAACTGCTGTGAGCCGCCACCCTTATATCTCCTTTGGGCTTTTGGAGCCTTGAGCTGACTTTTAAAAAACAATTGGAAAAAAAGCTCTATGCTGCTGAAAGATGAAAAATAGATATTTGCAAAATTCTGCCTAAATATGTATTTTACCTGGTTAATGTGTGTGGCGGGGCGTGGTCTGCAGCGCCGCTGCAGGGGAGGCGGACGCACCTGAGCGGCACCCGCAATCACGCCTCGCCGCCTTAACGTCTGTGCTGTTGTGTTGGTGTGTGTCGGGCTGTGAGCTGCAAAGCTACAGCCGGCTGTGTGCGTACAGCAACCGTGTGTGAAAAGCGGTCAATAAAGAGAAGCTGAAAAGCGTGTTCATGCAAACATCGTCGGGTCTGCCGTGATATGTTTACAACGGGACTTCTGCTCCTGAACCTCTGCGCACAGCGTCTGCAGGTCGGGGCTGTACGAAGTCACTTTCATCTTTACAGGACTGTAAGCTGTCGTCTGTGAGGCGTGAGCGGTAGGGATGGGTATTGATAAGATTTTCACGATTCCGATTCCATTTTCGATTCTGTTTAACGATTCGATTCTTTATCGATTCTTTTTAAAAAAGGAGAACACTAAGGTCGATTAGCTTAGAACTTTGTTTTATATCTTCTCTTTGAACAAGATAGAAATTTAGGAGTAACATGGCCTTACAAACACAGCAGTGAGATCTTAAGAGATCCAGCCTACGGCTCTTCAATGTGGTGTCACAGGGACCCCGGGGAAAAAAATTGTAAATGTAAAATAATAAAATAAATATTCTTCTGTAGCAATAACAAAGTATAACATAAATTATTCTGTAGCAATTACACAAGAATATCCAGTAATGTCCCTGCCTACAATTAAACACATTCACTTACCGAAAATCGGGGGCATCTGCTGTGGCAAATGGGTGCAAGCCTTTGACCACAAACTTAGTCACTGCTCGGTAACATTAGTCTATCCTGGCTTGAAAGGAGACGCTACCGGTAGACTGCAGCGAGAACTGGCAGCGAGCGCCAGCCAGACTCTGTCTCTCTCATCATGGTCACCTAAACGCGCAGTAATGGCAGATAAGGCAGATCGCGCTAACATAATATGCACTGTTAGCTGATTATTTACCTGCCGCATTAACGGGAGAGGACGTGCAAACGTTACCGCTGCTGCTGGGTTGAGATTCACGAGTCCGGAGCGGAATTAAAAACACGACATTCATTTAAGGTCATCGTGTGTTTTGTGAGCAAATGCTTTTGCATATTCGTAGTGTTTCCTCCCTTAAATGAAGTATCTACTTTGCAAGTATTGCAAGTTGCCCTGTTGTCATCCGTTCTTGTAAAGTATAACCAATCTTTTTAGCGTTTGAGCCGCCATGTTTCCTGCCAGGTAAATGACGCTCCGCAACGTGGTGACGTCATTCAGGGTGACTGGAATCGATAAGGGAATCGTTTGCAAAAATGGCAAACGATTCCAAGGAATTGAAACAGTGGGAACCGGTTCTCAACAAGAACCGGTTTTCGATACCCATCCCTAGTGAGCGGTGTTTGTTTTTAACATAGTTCACGGTGGAGAACAGCTGCTGACATAATGTGGATCCGAAGATCCATAATTGGCCTACCTGGGGCTGAAAGTCTCGATAAATGCACGGCGTTTCGGCGGGTACACCGGCTTCCGCGAGTGTGACGCTTATTTGAACGATGAAAAAATAAAAAATATAATTTTCTTTTTATATTTCAATATCACAAAAATCTTCCAATTTAGAACTACAAGTTAAAAAAGAACATAAATAAAATACACTTCAGCTAAATACTTCTAATTTATTTTCCCAAACCACGAGGAGCCGCACTGTAAGGACTAAAGAGCCGCAGGTTGCCGACCCCTGCATTAGTGTTAGTCAATGTTGCAACTGAACTGAAAAACAACATATTTTGGTCAGGTCCAAAGAAACAAAGTCACTATTAATACAACACAACCCCCCCAAAAAGAGCCATGTAGACCCCGGGCTCTATGGGTCTTGTGCTCGGAGCTTGTTCCTGTGCTGCCATGATTAGTGCCTCTGTGCTGTCTTTCAGTCCAGCTTTGTTCAGCCACTGGTAGGATTTCTGGATGTCAGCCACTTCCTCTGCCTGCTGGTGGTGCAAACTGTGTTGTTCTGAGTTTCATTGGACGTCTTTGTCCAAAGCACCAGACAAAGGGCAAAGTAGATGCATTTGCATCAGCAGGAAAATACACCCCAAACTAGCATCATCATTATACAACTTTAACAACTGCCACTAAATGATACTTCATACACAGACCAGTGTTAGGTTAAGTTATGATGTCACTGGTAGAACATTTATAGAAACAACTTTTGAACTCTGAGTCAGCAGCTCTCTTACATGGTCAGCTGAGCTCCATGATTGAAGTTCACTGTTGGTGCAGGTTCATGACTGAATTGTAGAGGTCTGTCTCTGGACCGGTCACTCCTCACAGACACACAGCTGGATACTGGAGACTGTGACCTCTGACCTCTGCAAACACAACCACATTGCATTCATTTCACATCAATTAGTACACCACAAAAGGCATGCAAGAAACACAGTATGAAGGCAAACTTCTGGCTTCAATAACATTCAACAGGTCAGGTGGAAACTTTTCTCAGATTTGATTCATGTTTTTATAGAACGATCCAGCTAAAAAAAATATACCATTAGGTCAGGGGTCAGCAACCTTCAGGACCCAAAGAGCCATTTGGAGCCAGTTTCCATGCAAAAGAAAACACTGGGAGCCACAAATACTTTTTGACATCTAGAATGAAGATAACACTGTATATACTGTTTTTTACCTTTATGCTTTGTGTGAACAACTAAGGTGTGTTGCTTATGAAATCCATGAAGTGCTACAGAGAAAATTACATGTTATTTATGTAATGAACACATTTGAACTCTTACAGAAATATAACAAAAGGAAAGACACCCAGCTGAACTAAAATGATGTAGCAAACAAAAGCTGCTGTGAGCCGCCACCCTTATATCTCCTTTGGGCTTTTGGAGCCTTGAGCTGACTTTTAAAAAACAATTGGAAAAAAAGCTCTATGCTGCTGAAAGATGAAAAATAGATATTTGCAAAATTCTGCCTAAATATGTATTTTACCTGGTTAATGTGTGTGGCGGGGCGTGGTCTGCAGCGCCGCTGCAGGGGAGGCGGACGCACCTGAGCGGCACCCGCAATCACGCCTCGCCGCCTTAACGTCTGTGCTGTTGTGTTGGTGTGTGTCGGGCTGTGAGCTGCAAAGCTACAGCCGGCTGTGTGCGTACAGCAACCGTGTGTGAAAAGCGGTCAATAAAGAGAAGCTGAAAAGCGTGTTCATGCAAACATCGTCGGGTCTGCCGTGATATGTTTACAACGGGACTTCTGCTCCTGAACCTCTGCGCACAGCGTCTGCAGGTCGGGGCTGTACGAAGTCACTTTCATCTTTACAGGACTGTAAGCTGTCGTCTGTGAGGCGTGAGCGGTAGGGATGGGTATTGATAAGATTTTCACGATTCCGATTCCATTTTCGATTCTGTTTAACGATTCGATTCTTTATCGATTCTTTTTAAAAAAGGAGAACACTAAGGTCGATTAGCTTAGAACTTTGTTTTATATCTTCTCTTTGAACAAGATAGAAATTTAGGAGTAACATGGCCTTACAAACACAGCAGTGAGATCTTAAGAGATCCAGCCTACGGCTCTTCAATGTGGTGTCACAGGGACCCCGGGGAAAAAAATTGTAAATGTAAAATAATAAAATAAATATTCTTCTGTAGCAATAACAAAGTATAACATAAATTATTCTGTAGCAATTACACAAGAATATCCAGTAATGTCCCTGCCTACAATTAAACACATTCACTTACCGAAAATCGGGGGCATCTGCTGTGGCAAATGGGTGCAAGCCTTTGACCACAAACTTAGTCACTGCTCGGTAACATTAGTCTATCCTGGCTTGAAAGGAGACGCTACAGGTAAATGACGCTCCGCAACGTGGTGACGTCATTCAGGGTGACTGGAATCGATAAGGGAATCGTTTGCAAAAATGGCAAACGATTCCAAGGAATTGAAACAGTGGGAACCGGTTCTCAACAAGAACCGGTTTTCGATACCCATCCCTAGTGAGCGGTGTTTGTTTTTAACATAGTTCACGGTGGAGAACAGCTGCTGACATAATGTGGATCCGAAGAGCCATAATTGGCCTACCTGGGGCTGAAAGTCTCGATAAATGCACGGCGTTTCGGCGGGTACACCGGCTTCCGCGAGTGTGACGCTTATTTGAACGATGAAAAAATAAAAAATATAATTTTCTTTTTATATTTCAATATCACAAAAATCTTCCAATTTAGAACTACAAGTTAAAAAAGAACATAAATAAAATACACTTCAGCTAAATACTTCTAATTTATTTTCCCAAACCACGAGGAGCCGCACTGTAAGGACTAAAGAGCTGCAGGTTGCCAACCCCTGCATTAGTGTTAGTCAATGTTGCAACTGAACTGAAAAACAACATATTTTGGTCAGGTCCAAAGAAACAAAGTCACTATTAATACAACACAACCCCCCCAAAAAGAGCCATGTAGACCCCGGGCTCTATGGGTCTTGTGCTCGGAGCTTGTTCCTGTGCTGCCATGATTAGTGCCTCTGTGCTGTCTTTCAGTCCAGCTTTGTTCAGCCACTGGTAGGATTTCTGGATGTCAGCCACTTCCTCTGCCTGCTGGTGGTGCAAACTGTGTTGTTCTGAGTTTCATTGGACGTCTTTGTCCAAAGCACCAGACAAAGGGCAAAGTAGATGCATTTGCATCAGCAGGAAAATACACCCCAAACTAGCATCATCATTATACAACTTTAACAACTGCCACTAAATGATACTTCATACACAGACCAGTGTTAGGTTAAGTTATGATGTCACTGGCAGAACATTTATAGAAACAACCTTTGAACTCTGAGTCAGCAGCTCTCTTACATGGTCAGCTGAGCTCCATGATTGAAGTTCACTGTTGGTGCAGGTTCATGACTGAATTGTAGAGGTCTGTCTCTGGACCGGTCACTCCTCACAGACACACAGCTGGATGCTGGAGACTGTGACCTCTGACCTCTGCAAACACAAACATCAATAACTGATCAGTTCTCTCTGACAGCCATATGATCAGCTGATCCCTCTGTGATATTGTGTCTGCCTCATAACGCCGACAGGTCAGCCAATCATCAGCCAGTTTTTCTGTCTCTGAATGAACTCAGTTTGTTCTCAGCTCTTCTCTCTGATTCTGCTGCACTGACTTCACTTAAACTTACAGAGTTCAGATCTTAGCAAGAAAACAAGTCAATAAAAATCAAACTCAGATCAAACAGTTTGAACCAATCACAGATCAATGATTCTGTCATGGTTATGTTGAAATGACTAATAAAGTTAGTAGTGTTCTTACATTATTGCTGCAGGTCCATGACTGTAAGGTGGAGGTGTTTGTGTAACTCCGTCACTCCTCACAGACACACAGCTGGATGCTGCAGATGCTGCTCCGTCCTCTTCCTCCATCTTCTTGATGTCAGGGTGGAGTTAGTCTGAGAGGTAAACACACACACTCAGAGGTGCTGTTGTACTGGAAGCATCACACTGACGGCTTTCTAATGTTGGAGCTTTGGCCCTAAAGTCCAAACCAGTTATTTTAGAGGCTCAAAGTCTTTAAAAAACACCAAAACCATCACATTATTTAATAAGTACATGATCAGGTGGATGAAGGAACTCAGTGTGTTTGGGATCATCATCATGGTGAGGAGCCCACATGTTACGGCTCCTTTGGAGAGAAGCTGAGGATCACTGCAGGAAGTGAGCTCATGAAACCAAACTGCTGTTTGTGAGCAGGATGACTCTGTTATTGGACCTGCTCTGTGTTCTACATATGATCAATACTTCAAATATCTGTAAACATGTCATCTTATATTTGTTGCACTTGGTCACATCGGTCTTTAAAAATAGATTTTTAATGTCACTGAGAGTTCTTTTCTACCTTTATTGATTTATTTTGGAATAAATTAAATATAAAGGTGCCAAAAACTGCCTGCAGCTTCAGCTCTGTGACAGGAAACTACTGTCAGGTTCAAAATGACTTCAGATTATTCATCACAGAGTGTTTATAGATCACAGGACACGTTACAGTTTCACTGTCGATGTTTTAGTTAAAAAAAATGCTGCGATAAGGTCTTACTGTGAATCTGCGCGCTCATTGGCTAATACCCTGAGACTGACAGGTGGTTATCCAATCAGCGTGCGGCCTCACACGGACATAAAACTCTTAAAGTTTGTTTTTTAAGGGATTTTCAGATCAGACCTGATGTTTCTGCCTACAGCCTGTTTACCGATATAATCAATATCAGACATCAGAGCAACAGAAACCTCGGTGATCAGGACGCCGGGACTGAGAACAGGAAGTGGCTCAAACGTCGCACTTTCATAAAGTCAGCCTGAACTCCACTCACCGAGTTTCTGTCGCCATTTTAGTTTTAAAACACGTCGTGATAAGGGCGGGTCTTACTGTGAACCTGCGCGCTCATTGGCTAATAACTTGAGATGGACAAGTCGCTATCCAATCAGCGCGCGGCCTCTTCCGACATAAAGTAGTTTCGTTTGAAAAACCAAAGTCTGATTATTTTTGCCTCCACTGACGGAGCCTGTTGTTCCCGCCACAGAGACACAGTAATGTCAGAGCGGTGTTAACACTCACCTGCCTCAGCACAGCTCTCACTCTCCTCCTGCTCTCTCAGCTAAACTCACTTCCTCTCTACTTACAGGAAACCAGCGCTCAGAGGAGCCGACCGGCCTCACGTTTCACCCACAGACACGAACAGCGTGGAATTATTTTATGTCATAAGAAGAAACATATTCATGTTAACACTCGCCTGCCTCAGCTCCACCTTCCTCCTCCTGCTGCTCTGAACGGAGGATCAACACTTTCAATGCTCCTCCCTAAACACAGAGGATGCTGGGACTTGTAGTTTTTAAACTTCGTTCAGCCTTCTTTAGTCCATCCAGGACAGTTACTAACCCCACATCTGGGGCTACTGGGTGGCACCAAATGACTCCTTCAAATTACAAACATATATATTGTTTATTAATAAGCAAATATTATGCAAAAAAACTACAAGAGAGGAACAGGCAGACCAGAAAATGACAGACATGAAACATAACTGAGACAAGGACACAGGAAAAGCGTCGTAACAAAACTAAAAACTACACATCAGGAAACCTTAACATGAGTCATGGAGCAAGGAATGCTAAAACTAAATAAACACAAAATAAAAACTATAGACACATATCATAACCAAAGCCACTGGGTCACCAGACCCAGGAAAACTAACACCAAAAAGCTGCCTGGTACAAAGAAAAGTCACTGCTTTATTGAGAGAGGAAGAGAAGGATGTTCAGGTTGTGTTTATGCATCCATCCAGCCCTGCTGCAGGTTTCATCTGGCCAACAAAGGAAGAGAACTGCTCAGAGTGCTCAGAGTTATTGATGGACACACAGAGAGTCACTGAAAATGTCTGAACTAAATACTCTTATATGGAGAAAATTTTAAGCTTTAATCTTTAATAGTTTTGAGATATTCATGTTCAAACATTCCCCAGATTTCAGTGTGCAAAACAATGGCCTGAAAGTGGCTCAGTAGACTATTTTATCTTCCAGAGTATTTAAAATATGAAGGTTCACAGCAATCATCATATATGTTCAAACTTTGTATTATAACATTTCTGGAGAAATCAGAGATAGAAAATAAAAGTTCTTTTTTGAGATGGGATGACTTTTGTTTTGTTCTTTCACACTAAATAGTTGAACGACTGAACACTTTCACTTTCATTACCGTTCCCCATTTACAAGAAATCAGCTGACATTTGGTGTGTGTGTGTGTGTGTGTGTGTGTGTGTGTGTGTGTGTGTGTGTGTGTGTGTGTGTTGTAAACCACCAGAAGTAGTGTATAGTGCTTCATCACACACATGCAGGCGCAAAGTTGACATAGTTGATGTGTCATAGTTGGCACATCTGTTAGTCGACTAATCACATAATCAAATATTAAAAATGACTTAATTAATAAAATCATTTCGAGTCCCTGCCTGATCATCTTCAACAAAGAGACATTTTCTCTTTTTTGTGTCGTTGTATGTCGCATTTGGACACTAGGGGGCGATAACATTTAAACAAGGCCAACAGTGTGTAGCAGTGTCCTCTACAGGCCTCGAGGGCCAGTGTCCTGCAGGCTTTAGACGTGACCTTGATCCAACACAGCTGATTTAAATCGCTAAATGACCTTCTCGACATATCTTGTAGTTCTCCAGAAGCCTGGTAATAAACTAATCATTTGATTCAGGGGTGCTGACCCAGGGTGTTATCTAAAAACTGCAGGACACTGGCCCTCGAGGCCTGGAGTTCTCCACCCCTGCTCTACAGGTTTGTCAGCACTGACCCAGTTGGCTGTCTCTGTGTAAGTGAAACTGAAACTCAATGTTTGTACTAAAGGCCCAGTAGTTCTGGTTTTATTCTCTTCAGTTGTTAGTTTCTCCAGTAGTTTTTTAGAGTTGCCAGTAGAGGATACCTCACCGCTTTGTATGCAAGAGACAATGGGCAGGGAGGAACGTGGGCATGGCACCTGAGCTTTTCTGCTTAGTTTATTTCCAACCTGTGTTTATGTTGATGTACTCTTGAGTTGTTGATGTGAACATCTTAGTAATTGAGGATTTTCTTTCTGTTCCTTTCAGAGACCACACCCACATACCTAAACCTGTATACTATGCTAACTAGAAGTTTTTCATTATTAAGTGGACTGAATATTTAAAAGAACACAAAGCAAACAAGAGAAGAGAAAACCAAAGAGGAGCCGATTCCCTGTTTGATTCAGCTGGCTGTGTCAAACTAGTATTAAAATGTAACTGTGATTCCTCTGCTGATGAAATAACATTGATGATTTTTGTCAGGAAGCACTCACAGCAGGTTATTAGCTTACAAACAGAGCTTCTCCCCCACAGTTATTTCATAAAGAACAATGAGCACATGCAGTATAAAAACAGGCGAACTCCATC